>NC_142065.1:199266253-199590181 GCF_059756535.1 Pantherophis guttatus
GGTGGCAAGAAAAGGTGAAATGGAGCAAACTCACTTAACAGAGATTTTGGGCTCAATTGTGGTTGTAAATTGAAGACCACGTATATAACAAAAAAAATTTGCAGCTTGTTCTTACACATAAGATTGGAGGGGCACTTCTTCGTTATTGGATTATCTCATCGTCCTTGGTCATTTTTATATAACTGGGGCAGGTCCAGCTTTGCACCTTCCTATCTTCCTTGTAAGGGATGCGGTAGCTCAGTGGCTAAGACGCTGAGCTTGTCGATCAGAAGGTCGGCAGTTCAGCGGTTCGAATCCCTAGTGCCACATAACGGGGTGAGCTCCCGTTACTTGTCCCAGCTTCTGCCAACCTAGCAGTTCGAAAGCACGTAAAAAATGCAAGTAGAAAAATAGGGACCACCTTTGGTGGGAAAGTAACAGCGTTCCGTGCACCTTTGGTGTTTAGTCGTGCCAGCCACATGACCATGGAGATGTCTTCGGACAGCGCTGGCTCTTTGGCTTTGAAACAGAGATGAGCACCACCCCCTAGAGTCGGGAACGACCAGCCCATATGTGTGAGGGGAACCTTTACCTTTATTTTCCTTGTCCTTGTTTAGGTGCACAAACATAGCAGCTGCCTGAAACTTTTAAAACAAATCCCATCTTGTCTAGGCAATCATGTGGTAACAATCACATCCCAGAATTGCAGCAGGTGCTCCAGGCAGGGCCCCCCCTGTGATCCTCTTTGAAATCAGATCCAAAATGCTGCACAATCCAAAGACATTGTTCCATCCACTTTCCACTCAGTCTTTTAAGCTCTTTGATCGGAAGACGCCACACCTGGGACCTTCACCGAGTTCAGTCCTCCATCTTGAACAAGGATGGGGATCCTGTAATGTAACTATTGCCAGTGTTTACGCCTCTCTGTGAAAACATGGCATTTAGAACTCAGAAAGCATCCCCTAATGTGAAAATAGACTGATAATAAATCTCACATGCTTGGCATCCGAGCTAGGGAATCTTGGCTTTTCACTCCAAATTAAGCTCTAATCTCCGGAGTTCAGTACCAGAAGTGGGACACTCTTAACTTGGCAGAAAACCCATATCTGCAAGGCTCCAATTGTTAACATGTGCTCCATTTTGCAGATTTATTCAAATTAAAGAGAAAGGAGAAGGAAACCAGAGGCACTGGAAGACCTGGGCTCCAAGCTGGGACTCTGAGTGGCTCAGGACCAAACCCACAGGTTCAGCCCTGTTCAGTTTTAACGCTGATGTGATGTTGTGTTCATGTGAAAGTCACACAAAACCCAGCCATGAAGTAAAGGAACTTACCGTCTGTTTAATTTAAGGTACCAAATTTGAGATGCTGGAAAAGCACATCTGTTTTCTTCTGGAAAATGACTGATCCATTACTCATCAACCTTAAAACCACTCTCTGTCTTTGCATAAATCAGCAGAGTGTAGATGTTGTGGCCTGTTGGCCACCGGTCCCTCCAACAGCCGAATCAGAGGAGGAGGAGGCATGGGAGTCAGGGTCAGCATCCGAGGGGGAAGAGGGAATGGAACTGTCAGAGAAAGAGAGACAGAGGCGGAGCCTGGGCCATCCGTCAGCCCTCAGATGGAGAGCCAACAGCTCCCAGGTCTGGAGGTGGCTGACGAGGAAGAGGAGGAACAGCTGCGCCCAGTGCCTGACGCGCGGATGCTCAGAAGGCACAGGAGAGGAGAGCAGTGGAAATCTGTTGGCTGATCCTTGGGACGGAAGAGCCACTGCTGCTAGTGAAGCCCCATCCTAGCTCTGGAGATAAAAGGCAGGAGGCAGAGATGAATAGATGTGGCAGACAACTATTTATCTCCCTGCCAGACGAACTTGTTAGCCTGTGTTGAGAGAGAAACTTTTTGGCAGGGCTGCTGGTTCTCCTAATAAAGGAATCATTGATTTAACTTCAGAGGGTTTGTCGTGTTTGGGTCAAAACAGTACATTTACAGTTAAATCAACCCAACACTCCATGGCTTCACCTCCCCCATGAGATCATGTGATCAAATTTTGGGCACTTGGAAATTGTCTTGCATTTATGGCCATTTGCAACATTCGGTGGTCATGTGACTAGGATTTTGGGCAGTTTTTCTGGTTTCTGGCATTTACTTTTTTGTCAGTTTCTGACAAAAAAAACCCCCCCACCGTTGAAGAAACTGGTTCCATTTAACGACTGTGCATTTGCTTAACAACCATGGCCTTTGCATAATGACCACCACAAGAAAGGTAATAAAATCAGGCATGGTCATGTGGTGATCTGTTTAATGACCACTGTGACTTACAATCGTAATTCCTGGCTCAATTACAATTGAAAGCTGTGATCTACAGGTTGTTCTTGACTTATGACCTCAACTGAACCCAAATTTTCTGTTGCTAACCAGCAGTTGTTAAGTGGGATGTGCCTTATTGAATGACCTTTTTTCCAAACCACAGCTCAATGAATCACTGCAGTTGTTAAATGAATCATGCGGTCATTAAGTGAGTCTGGTTTCCTCCATTGCCTTTGCCTGTTGGAAGCCAGCTGGGAAAGTCATAAATGGTAACCACCTGAGCCCAGGATAGTGCAACCATTATAGGTACATGCCAGTTGCCAAGTGCTCAAATTTTGATCACATGACCATGGGCTGTTGAGACTTTGGAAAAAGTGCAAAGAAGAGCAACTAAGATGATTAAAGGCCTGGAGACTAAACATATGAAGAACGGTTGCAGGAACTGGGTACGACTAGTCTAGAGAAAAGAAGGACGAGGAGTGACATGATAGCAGTGTGATAATATTAGAGGGGCTGCCACAAAGAAGAGGGAGTCAACTTATTCTCCAAAGCACCAGAAGGCAAGATAAGAAACAATGGATGGAAACTAATCAAGGAGAGAAGCAACCTGGAATTGAGGAGAAACTTCCTAACCGTGAGGACAATTAACCAATCGAACAGTTTGCCTTCAGATGTTGTGGATGTTTCATCACTGGAGATTTTTAAGAAGCAACTGGACAGTTATTTGTTTGAAATGGTATAGGATCACCTGCTTGAAAAGGGGGCTGGACTAGAAGACCTCCAAGGTCCCTTCCACTCCGATTCTGATTCCGATATTGCAACATTCGTTAGTGTGAAAGCCGATCATAAATTACGCTTTTCAGCGCCATTGTACCTTTGAACAGTCATTAAATGAATGGTTGTATGTAGAGGATAACCTGTATAGGTATAAGTTGAAAAAAATGAGTGACCAGTAGAAGTCACCAAAGATTACTGCTGTTATTTGGTTGCCTGGAGTTTTGCAGCCAAATATGCTATGTGTAAGCAGCATTTTTCTGAAAAGTGCAACATGAAAAAGTACCGCTAAAAATAGGCAAAATAGTGCACTGCCTCTTTAAGGAAAGAGCCCTAAGATACTGTATGAACGACTGAGATACTAGGTTTGACTAGATTAGCCAACAAAGCCAATTCTTATATTGCACTATTTTTCTGGTTTGAATGTGTATGTTAAAGAGCCAACAAGAAGCAACATGTTGCAATATTTTCAGGATCAGACTCAATAAAGATAATAGGAGTTAGAGCTTTAAATATATTTCTTTTTAATTATGATAGGCATTCTATATTCACTGAATATTCAAGGTAGAAGCAACGAGAATGGTGAGGGTGGCTCCTTATATATACAAGGGGTGGAGCTAGGAATGGGAGTGGTAAGTTATGAATACATTAAAGTCCAAAGAATAAGTTAACCTCTGATGTTCCATATATACATTATTTACACATTGGAGAATAAGGCATTTACATCTGACAAATCCCCCTCTAAATGCCGGTTCGTTACACAACACCAATTACATTCTGATTCAGGACAATATAATACATATAATTTAGAAGTTAAATATTTGTGTTGTTTAGAAGGTAAGGGTTTTGTTAATATGTCAGCTAATTGTTCAGAAGTATCGCAATGTATTGCTTTAATGAATCCGTCTTGAGACAGTTGTCTCACATGCTTAAACTTTATATCAATATGCCTGGACCTTTGTCCAATTGCATCGGATCTGGATATTTCAATGGCCGCTTTATTGTCTTCATGCATAATAAATGGTAAAGTGGGTTTCTTCCAAACATCAGTGATCAGATCATTGAACCATACAAGGTTATTTGCAGCCTTGGACAAACAAACATATTCCGCTTCTGTAGTAGAAGTGGCTACTAGTTCTTGTTTACCAGTATACCAGTAAACTGGACAATCATTCAATAGAAAAACATAACCAGAAGTACTCTTTCTGCATGATGTATCACCAGCCCAATCTGCATCAGCATAACAAGTAATTTTTGGTTCTCTGTCATTATTGGGTTCCAACATTAAACAAAAATCTAATGTACCCTTCAGATATCTTAGAATTCTTTTGACAGCTTCCCAATGATACAAGGTTGGTTTACTAACATATCTTGACAATAGATTGAGAGGTAATGCAATATCTGGCCTAGTCCAATTAGATATATAAAGGAGTGAACCTATAACTGATCTGTAAAATGTGTTGTCTTTAAACTCAGGGGAAGATTCATCAGTGTTTCTAAGAAAATCAGTTTGCATAGGGGTGTCACAGGTTTTGGCATTATTTAAGTTACATTTGTTTAGGAGTTCGATGATTTTATCTTTCTGTGTAAGTTTGAATCCCCTTTTAGTTTTGTTAATTTGCACACCAAGGTATTTATTCACTTTACCCAGAGATTTCAGTGAGAAGTGTTCATTTAACTTATTTACAAAGATTTCCCTGCTCTCTTTATGCTTTCCAATGTATAAAATATCGTCCACGTAAATTAATACAAATTCAATATGATCATTACTCTTTTTTACAAAGAAACAATTATCAGCAGTGGTGGCGTTGAAATCCATGGTCTTAAGTACTTTTACCAAGCAATCGTACCATCTTTTGCCGGATTGCTTTAATCCGTACAGACTCTTATTTAATAACCAAATTTCGTTCTTATTAGTGTATTGACTGTGTGGTGCTCTTACATATATTTCCTTATCTAATTTTGCATGTAAGTATGCGGTCTGTATGTCATATTGGAATACGTCCAGATTGAGTGCAGATGCTACTACAAGGGCTGTTTTGACACTCTCTGTTCTCACTGTGGGTGAATATGTATCAGTATAGTCTTCTGGATATTTTTGTGCATAGCCTTGTGCAACTAGTCTAGCCTTGTATAAGGTATTGCCTCCTTCTAAGTTCTTAATTTTATAAATCCACCTGGTACCTATAATTGTTTTATCCTTAGGTGCGATCGCAGGTGTGAATACATTTAATCCTTGTAAACTTTCCATCTCTTTTTCCATAGCTAGTTCCCATTTTTCTCTTTCTTCATGTGGAAGTTTCAATACTTCTTCATATGTATTAGGTGTTATTTGTTCTCCATTCATATGCATTATGTAATCTTTGTATTTATTTGGTATTTGGTTTCTATTGTTTCTAATAGTTCTTTCAGGCTTGCTATGGTTATCATGCAAATATCTAGCTTCCTTTTTTGTTAATGTGTCTGTCTTTATTTTATGCTGACTATTAGTCCAAGTTTTGGTTTTGTTCTTACTTTTGTTAATATTTTGATTTTCTGTTGTTCCTTCCTCGCAAGATATCGTATCTTTACATTTATTAGGAAATATTTCATTAAGGTGCAATTTTGACCAATTGGCCTGTTCATGGAACACAGCTGTTCTGGATACTATAAATTTGTTATTACTATCAATAAATCTGTACCCTTTGGTTCCAGTTTCGTATCCCATGAATCTTAATCTCCTGGATACGTTTTCTCCCTTTCTCCTCAATTGTTTAGGTATGTGTACGTCTGCAGTGACTCCAAATATGTGCATGTGTGATAATTTGGGTTTTCTATTGTACATCACCTCATATGGTGTCTTATTCACAATACTGGACCAGGTTCTATTTTGAGTGTAATTCGAATAATGTAATGCCTCTGACCAAAATTGTTTGCCTAAACCAGCATCCTCTAATGTGCACCTAATCATGGTTTGTAGTGTGGAATTTTTCCTCTCTGCAACTCCATTTTGAAATGCAGAAAAAGGATTGGACGTGAAATGTAACATTCCTCTATCCTTTAACCATTGGGAGAATTCTTTAGACATGAACTCACATCCCCTATCTGTCATAATTTGCTTTATTCTGATATTATGTTGTGTTTCTATACGTTTGTAGAATTCCTTAAATTTCTGAAATGTTTCATCCTTGTGCTTTAATGTGTAAACAAAACCATATCGGCTGTAGTCATCCACTATTGTTAGGAAGTAACGTTTTCTATAGGTAATTGAGGGACTTAATGGACCAACTAAGTCCATATGTACCAAATCAAAAATATTGTTAGTTGATCTGTTAGATTTTTTTGGTCTGGGACTGGTTTTTAGTTTGGTGGATTTACATACTGAGCATTCCAAATAATTTTCACAATTTTTTATTTTGACACCTTCTGCGTGTTCAGTCATTTTTTGTACTACAGGAAAGCTTGCATGTCCTAACTTCCTGTGTAAGATGTGAGCACACTCATCATGAATTGGTTTACCTATTTTTGGTTTCTTTTCCTTGTATGTATTTTTGTGATCATGAGTTATTCTACACTCATCATTGTCACTGTTACTGACATTTTCATCATCTGCTTCAATACAATCTTCCATATTTGAATCAATGTTATGTAAACATCTTTCTTTAGTTATCAGATAGGGTAGACCTCCTTTTATCATTACAGTACCTACATTTGTTTTGTTCTTTTCTATAGTTGCTTTCCCTTTTGAGAAAACTATATTGATATCAGATTCTCTGCTTAATTTTATGGCACTTAGTATGTTGTGAGGTATTTCTGGGATTAATAATACCCCCTCTATTTTCCCTAGACCAGGCAAGGTCACATTTCCTTTGCCTAGTACTTGAACCTTTTCTTGATTAGCTACCTTTATCACAAACTTATCTTCTATAAATGAAGATAATATACTTTTGTTGTTGGTGGTGTGATTTGTTGCACCAGAATCAATAAGCCAATTGTTATTCTCATCCTGCTGTGTTCTGGTGCTGTCTTGTTTATTTAGCCCATTCAGTGACCCAGATTTCCTCTCTTTTGAATTTTCTCTACCCCCTCTACCTTCTTTGTAATTTGGTGGACTTCTATATTTGTGTCTATCTGTGGAAGATTGTCTGTAATTATATTTGCTCCTATATTCTGGCCTATGTCTCTCTCTTGTGACTTTGGGACAGTCTCTTCTACTATGTTCCCTGGATCCACAATTGTAGCATCTAAAGGCCTCATTATGTTTATCTTGAAAGACTACTTTCCTAAAAGGTTTGTGGTCTGTTTGGTTACTGGATCGATTTTTTCTTGAATTGTCTTCTGCTATCAATTTGTTAGATAGACTTTCTATGGATAAATATCCCAAATTAATGGTATCTAAGTGTGACATAAAGCTATCCCATGATGGATCAAGTGAATTGATAATAACACTTTTCATTGTTTGATCTGAAATCACTTCCCCCCTCAATTGTAGCTCAGCTCTTATTTTGTTTAGATTTATCAAATGCTCACTTATAGAAACCCCTGGTTTTACTCTAGAGGAAAAGAAATCCTTAGACATTCTTGTGGTTGTAGCTACGCTATCGCTGTGAAATAGATTAAACATGCATTGAATTATTTCTGATACAGTTAGGTTTGGTTTGATGCTATGATACATTGCAGGAGACACGCTAGATATTATTATGAAAAATGCTCTATGATGTAAACAATCTATTTTTAAAGTCCAAGGTCTTCTTGGAGGGCTAGTTATAAAGAATAGTAAATTTTCTTTCATGAAAATAACCTGAAGCTGTTGATACCACTCTTGTAAATTAATGCCATCAATTCTAAGTTTTGGGAAGTCACTGGGTAAGTTACCTACATTATTCTGTCCATTACTTACAACCTGGGGCAGTCCGTGATCTCTCAAGTGCAGGAAATTACAGAACGGCATTGGGATGCTTGCAATGAGTCTGCGCGGTTCTCTGGCCAGTTCAAGTCCTTCTGGGTCGTCTACGTAGTTTCGCACATGCGCGTTGCTCATTTCTTCTTTGGTGGCGTCGTGGAAGGTTCTCTCCCTTTCAGCTCTCTCGATCCGCTCCTCCTCAGATGAGTCGGTCTCTGGCTCGGTCGTCGTCGCTTTCGAAGTCAGGATGGGAGCGTGCAGGTCTTGAGTCGCCGGTTTGATTTCTTGCTTCTTCGTAGATGTCTTGGTAATTTTCAGTCTTGGCCCAAAAGCAGCAAAAAGTGTTTTCATTGCTGATTTTACTTGAGATTTTGTTAAATCGTCTTCACTTTCTGATTTTGGATCATCTGAAGAGTTTGAGACTTCTTTCTCACTTTCTTCGTCTGATAGTGTTTTTCGCGCCAGAAATTTTGAACTGAGCGTTTTGATTGGCTCTGCTCCATTCTCTTTTGAAGTTCGTTGAAACCAAGATGGCTGCCATTCAAAATTTCGCGCGGGATCACATCTTTTCTTTTTAACAACTATTTTCTCAGTAGTCATCTCACTTACGGTTTTTTGATCTTTGGGTTTTTCTTTGATGACGTTTTTCTCTCTCGCTGCTCCGCTGTTCTTCAGCATCTCCTGGAGGTCCGCGATGAGACTTTCATCATTCTTTTGGCTTTTTAGTATCTTTAATATCTCTGACCTGAGTTCGTTATTTTCTATTTCGATTTCTTTCTGGTCATTATTTTCACTCATTAGTTCTTCTTCTTCAGTGGTGTATTCTTCGGATTCTCTCGAAATCGCATTGGTGGATTCGTTGATCATCTCTTGATCAGTTTCTATTTCTTTGCTGTAGGCCCTGGTGTTGGGCCTATCTTTCTTGGACATTTTTAATTACTTATTGAGTCAATTAACCATCCTCTGCTACCAGATTGTTGCAATATTTTCAGGATCAGACTCAATAAAGATAATAGGAGTTAGAGCTTTAAATATATTTCTTTTTAATTATGATAGGCATTCTATATTCACTGAATATTCAAGGTAGAAGCAACGAGAATGGTGAGGGTGGCTCCTTATATATACAAGGGGTGGAGCTAGGAATGGGAGTGGTAAGTTATGAATACATTAAAGTCCAAAGAATAAGTTAACCTCTGATGTTCCATATATACATTATTTACACATTGGAGAATAAGGCATTTACATCTGACACAACATTTTGCATTGTTTGCTAGATAATTTAAAAAGTCAGAACCTGGACCCATTTGGCATCTAGGTATATTTAGCACCATTTGAACATCATTGGCATTGACAAAATCACCATCAGTCAATTGCAAAAGGCAGCTTTACGTGGAACAGCTCACATCCTGCAAAGATATCTTTAGCATCAAAAACCAACCATATTTGCCTAGCCCAGGATCTTGGGAAGGACTTGATAAAAAAGTGGATAAAAATGCCAGATCCATTCTAAACTTCTGGCTGATTCTGCAATGAACATAATAATAATAAACACATGGCTGATTGTGCGACAACCATAATAATAATAGATTGATGTATCACTTGCCACAACATAAAATAAAAATTGTAAGCTTGGACTCTTTGATGTATGATTTATCCATTTGTTATTGACTTGCCTACACAGGGTGACCTGAATTCACTGTTTCTCCTTTCATGACCCAGGAAGGAAGGAAGGAAGGAAGGAAGGAAGGAAGGAAGGAAGGAAGGAAGGAAGGAAGGAAGGAAGGAAGGAAGGAAGGAAGGAACGGAGGGAGGGAGGGAGGAAGGAAGGAAGGAAGGAAGGAACGGAGGGAGGGAGGGAGGGAGGGAGGAAAGAGGGAAGGAAGGAAGGGAGAAAGGAAAGAAGGAAGGAAGGAAAGAGGGAAGGAAGGAAGGAAGGAAAGAAGGAAGGGAGGAAAGAAGGAAGGAAGGAAGGAAGGAAGGAAGGAAGGAAGGAAGGAAGGAAGGAAGGAAAGATTAAAAATGTTGAAATACCAAAGTTTCTTTTTAGTTCTAGCAAGCATACTTTCCTTCTTGTCCCATTCCTCTTATCCCAAGACCCTGGGGAAGAAAATAAGGAAAGGAGGAAGGAAGGAAGGAAGGAAGGAAGGAAGGAAGGAAGGAAGGAAGGAAGGAAGGAAGAAAGGGAGGGAGGGAGGAAAGAGGGAAGAAAGGAAGGGAGAAAGGAAAGAAGGAAGGAAGGAAGGAAGGAAGGAAGGAAGGAAGGAAGGAAGGAAGGAAGGAAGAGGTTGAAAATGTTGAAACACTAAAGGTCCCTTTTGGTTCTAGCAAGCATCCTTCTTGTCCCATGCCTCTACCTTCCTCCAATGCTCATCTTATTTTGTCTGTCTTGCACCTTAGGTGGCTTGAATCTGGAATGTGTCATTGCCAAATCATTTGCAAATTGCCATCTGTCTCCATGTTGTCATCTAAATACAGTCTTGCGAATACTGTGAACGTACATTTCATAAATGCTGCGGCATTCAGAGATAAAGGCTAGAATTACAGAGAGGGAGACGGATGAGGTGACAAGCGAGAGGGCCCTTCTGGTTTCTTTTGAGGCAGGAAAGTTTTCAGCTCCCCGCTTTGCTAAATCTTTCTTTAAATATCTGCCCTCCTTTTAGAAAGAGAAAACTAATGCTCACTAACCTCTGTACTTTTGTGCATTTTACTAAATTTACTAAATTTGTACATCATTCAACGAATTGTTGCTAAAGAGGAGAGATTGCTTCTCTTGATCCAGGGGTGGGTTTCAAAAATTTTAGCAAGGAGTTCTCTGCCCGGTTGCTGGGTGGGCGTGGCCTTGGTGGGCGTGGCCTCCTGAACCACGGTGGGGGTGGGGGTGGCGCTTTTGCCCTCCCTGGGCCCTAGAGACTTTCCTCGAGCCTCCGGGAGGGCAAAAACGGCCTCCCTAGGCTCCGGAGGCCCTCTGGAGGCTGGAAACGGGCCTGTTTCTGGCCTTCCCAAACTTCCGGTAGGCCCGTTTTTCACCTTCCCCAAGCCTCCGTGTGTGCCCTGCACTTACCTGCTTCCAAAATGGGCTGCGTGGGGACTCCTTGGATGGGCGGGGTGGGATGGGCGGGGCCAGCCAGGAGTTTCCAAACTGCACAGAATCTGAGCTATAGGTTCTCCTGAACCTCTGCGAACCCGCAGAAGCCCACCCCTGTCTTAATCCTTTCAGTGCACCCATAATGTGTCGGCTGGGCTGTTTTTGGATACGGGTTGAGCATCCTTTCAAAAGTGCGCTCGACTTGTGTCTTTAAAAAGCCTTATTGACAAGGAAGTAGTATAGAGCATATCTTTGCCCGTGACCTGTTACCTGGGCCATGTGGCAGATGGCTAAACATACTGTTCAAAGCATTTGCCTAGGCCAGGGGTGGGCAACTGTGGCCCTTTTACAACCTCTGGACTTCAACTCCCAGAATTCCTGAGACAGCTGTCTCAGCTGTCTCTGGGAGTTGGAAGTCCACAGGTTGTAAAAGGGCCACAGTTGCCTGCCCCCGGCCTATGCTCATTCTGTCCTTCCCCACTGCAAATTAAAGAGAGTGATGGTGTTTGATTCTGACTTTTAGCAGGTGGTGCTTAAGGGAAGGGGGAATAGAGATAAGGAACCTCTCCATCCATTGCCTTGACTTGTCCTGTCTGGGATCTTGAAGGACGCCCGGTTTGTTAGTCTCATAACTTGAGAATTGGGATGTTGGAAGAAATGTCCATCTGGGTTCAGTTCCAAATGAAAGACACTGGAAACATGGTGGCTGTTTGGAAAGATGGTTTAATGGTGGACAGGACCACACGGTTTGAGGCAGTGGTGGGTTGCCCCTGGTTCGGACCGGTTCTATAGAACCGGTAGTAAAACCGGCGGGAGGCTCCACCCACCGACCCTGACATCATCAGAAAGCTTCTGCTTATGCACAGAAGAGCGTGTGCGCGGCCCCGTTGCAAACCGGTAGTAAAGGTAAGTAGTTTGAGGTCATGGGCAAAAAAGCACACGGGTGAGAGACAAAGAGAGATTTATACATTCTTTTGGGCCCCGTCTTAGAGTTTCCTGTTCCTGTACCAAGAAATGTACCCCATTGGCTGTCAGACTCCCAGGGGACGGGGGTGTCTTAGCTAACTTTGTAGGCTGTCTGTGTCCCAGGTTTGGTTGAGCCTTACTGGGTGATGTAATCTTCCCAGGTGCCATGTGGTGAGATAGCTAGAGGGCTAATCCTATCATGTCCTGAGGGCCATGTCTTAATCCTATCACCCTGGAGCCGAAGGGGGAGCTGCAGAAAGCTGCGTTGTCTTTAAAAACATGTTTCTCCATTTCTCATCCAGGGAAATATAACATTCTGCCTTTTTAATATTTCCCGGAATATTTCTGTCAGATGTAAATGCCTTATTCTCTAATGTGTAAATAGTGTACAAACAGGGTATCAGGGGTTAACTTATTCTTCACTTCTTAATGTATTCATAATTCACCACTCCCACACATAGCTCCACCCATTGTATATATAAGGAGCTACCTACACCCTTCCCCTCGCTTCTATCTGTGAATATTCAGTGAATATAGAATGCCTATTGTAAATAAAAGAATATATAGTTAAATCTTTAACTCTTGCTAATCTTATTGAGTCTGATCCTGAAAATATTGCAACAATCTGGTAGCAGAGGATGGTTAATTGACTCAATAAAAAACTTTAAAATGTCTAAGAAAGATAGGCCCAACACCAGGGCCTACAGCAAAGAAATGGAAACGGAACAAGAAATAATCAACGAATCCACAAACGCAATTTCGAGAGAGTCCGAAGAATACACCACTGAAGACGAAGAAATAATTGATGACCAGGAGGAAATCGAAATAGAAAATAACGAACTCAGGTCAGAGATATTAAAACTATTAAAAAGCCAGAAGAATGATGAAAGCCTCATCGCGAACCTCCAAGATATGCTGAAGAACAGCGGAGCAGCGAGAGAGAAAAACATCACTAATGAAAAGCCTAAAGATCCAAAAGTAGTGAGTGATATGACTGCGGAGAAAATCATTACAAAGAAGAAAAACGATGATCCCGCGCGAAAATTTGAATGGCGGCCATCTTGTTTTCAACCGGCCTCCAAGATGAACGAAGCAGAGCCAATCAGCAAGCTCAATTCAAAATTTCTGGCGCGAAAAATGTTATCAGACAACGAAAACGAAAAAGAAGATTCAAACACCTCAGAAGAATCAGAACCAGAAAGTGAGGAAGATCCAACAAAACACCAAATAAAATCAGCAATGAAAACGCTCTTTGCTGCATTTGGGCCAAAACTGAAAATTACTAAAAAGATGCCGAAGAAGCGAGCGAGCAAGCCAATGCCTCAAGACCTGCCCGCTCCCATCCTGACTACAAGAGCGCTGACGCCCGAACCCAGAGAGCCCTGCCGATACCGCCCTACGCCGCAGACCGAAGCAAGCACCAACGCTCTCAATAGAAGAGGAAGAGCAGCCACCGTCGTCAGGACTCCCAAAGTCGAACCAGAGACCGACTCGTCTGAAGAGGAGCAGAGCGAGCAAGCCGCAATGGGGAGAACCTTCCACGACGCCGCCGAAGAAGAAATGAACAACGCGCATGCGCGAAATTACGCTGACGGTCCGGGAAGACATGAACTGGAGAGAAGATCATGCAGACTCGTAGCGAGCATCCCCACGCCGTTTTGCAATTTTCTGCATTTACGAGACCACGGACTACTTCAGGTTGTAAGTAATGGACCCAGTAATGTCGGAAATTTACCCAGTGACTTCCCAAAACTAAGGGTTGATGGCATTAATTTACAAGAATGGTATCAACAGCTCCAGGTTGTCTTTATGAAGGAAAACTTACTGTTTTTTATCACTAGTCCCCCAAAAAGACCTTGGACTCTAAAAATAGATTGTTTACACCATAGAGCTTTTTTCTTAATAATATCTAGTGTGTCTCCTGCAATGTATCACAGCATTAAGCCAAATTTGACTGTTTCAGAAATTATTCAATGCATGTTTAATTTGTTTCACAGTGACAGTGTAGCTACCACCACAAGGATATCTAAAGATTTCTTTTCGTCTAGGATAAAACCAGGGGTTTCCATAAGTGAACATTTAATATCTTTGAACAAAATAAGAGCTGAACTGCATTTGAGGGGGGAGGTGATTTCAGACCAAACAATGAAAAGTGTTATTATCAACTCACTTGATCCATCATGGGACAATTTTATGTCACATTTAGACACAATCAATCTAGGATATTTATCCATAGAAAGTCTATCCAACAAATTGATAACAGAAGATAATTCTAGAAGGAATCGTTCTAACAATCACACAGAACATAAACCATATAGGAAAGTAGCTTTCCAAGAAAAATATAGTGGAACATTTAAATGTCATAATTGTGGATCCAGGGAACACAATAGAAGAGATTGCCCAAAATTTTTAAAAGAAAGATATAGATCAGAATACAGAAACAAATACGATTATAGGCAGCCTTCCATAGAAAGGCATAGATATAGGAGCCCACCAAATCACAGAGAGAATAGAGGGGGCAGAGACAATTCAAAGGATAGAAAATCTGGTTCACTGAATGGATTAAATAAACAAGACAACACTAACACACAGCAAAGTGAGAACAATAATTGGCTTATTGATTCTGGAGCAACTAATCACACCACTAATAACAAAAGTATATTGTCTTCATTTGCAGAAGATAAATTTGTAATTAAGGTAGCTAACCAAGAAAAGGTTCAAGTATTAGGTAGAGGAAATGTAACCTTGCCTGGTCTAGGAAAAATAGAGGGGGTATTACTAATACCTGAAATACCTCATAACATATTAAGTGCCATAAAACTAAGCAGAGATTCTGACATTAACATTGTCTTTTCAAAAGGAAAGGCAACTTTGGAAAAGAATAAAATAAATGTAGGCACTGTGGTGACTAAAGGAGGCCTACCTTATCTGATAACAAAAGAAAAATGGTTACATAACATTGATTCAAATATGGAAGATTGTATTGAAATAGATGATGAGAATGTTAGCAACAGTGACAATGATGAATGTAAAATATCTCATGATCACACAGATGCACACAACGATAAGAAGCCAAAAATAGGTAAACCAATTCATGATGAGTGTGCTCACATATTACATAGGAAGTTAGGACATGCCAGTTTTCCTGTAGTACAAAAAATGACTGAACACGCAGAAGGTGTTAAAATAAAAAATTGTGAAAATTATCTGGAATGCTCAGTATGTAAATCTACAAAACTAAAAACTAGTCCCAGGCCAAGAAAATCTACTAGATCAACTAACAAAATTTTTGATTTAGTGCACATGGACTTAGTTGGTCCATTAACTCCATCAATCACTTATAGAAAACGTTACTTCCTGACAATAGTGGACGATTATAGCCGCTATGGATTTGTTTATACATTAAAACACAAAGATGAAACATTTCAAAAATTTAAAGAATTTTACAAACGCATAGAAACACAACACAACATCAAAATAAAACAAATTATGACAGACAGAGGATGCGAATTCATGTCTAAAGAATTCTCCCAATGGTTAAAAGACAAAGGAATGTTACATTACACATCTAGTCCATTTTCCGCGTTCCAAAACGGGATTGTAGAGAGAAAAAATTCCACATTACAAACCATGATTAGATGCACATTGGAAGATGCTGGCTTAAGCAAACAATTCTGGTCAGAAGCCTTACATTATTCAAATTACACACAAAATAGAACATGGTCCAGCATTGTAAATAAGACACCATATGAAGTGATGTATAATAGAAAACCAAAATTAGCACACATGCATATATTTGGAGTCACAGCAGACGTACACATACCTAAACAATTAAGAAGAAAGGGAGAAAATGTGTCCAGAAGACTCAGATTTATGGGATATGAGACTGGCACTAAAGGATACAGATTCATTGATAGTAACAACAAATTTATAGTCTCCAGAACAGCTGTGTTCCATGAACAAGCCAACTGGTCTAAATTACATCTTAATGAAATATTCCCAAATAAATATGAAGATACAAAACCTCATGAGAAAGGGACTATAGAAAAGCAAAATATCAACAAATATAAAAACAAAACCAAGACTTGGACAAATAGCCAACACAAAATAAAGACAGACACACTAACAAAAAAGGAAGCAAGATATTTGCATGATAACGATAGTAAACCCGAAAAAACCATTAGAAACACCAGAAATCAAATGCCAAATAAATACAAGGATTATGTAATGCATATGGATGGTGAACCAACAACACCCAATACATATGAGGAAGTGTTAAAACTTCCTCGCGAAGAAAAAGAAAAATGGGAATTAGCAATGAAGAAAGAGATGGAAAGTTTACAAGGATTAAATGTATTTACACCTGCAATTGCACCTAAAGATAAAACAATTATTGGTACCAGGTGGATATATAAAATTAAGAATCTAGAGGGAGGAAATACTCTATACAAAGCTAGATTAGTTGCACAGGGTTATGCACAGAAATATCCGGAGGACTATACTGACACGTATTCCCCCACTGTAAGAACAGAGAGTGTCAAAACAGCTCTAGTGGTAGCATCAGCACTCAATCTTGATGTATTCCAATATGACATACAGACTGCGTACCTACACGCAAAACTAGATAAAGAAATATACGTAAGAGCACCTCACAGTCAATACACAAACAGAAATGAAACTTGGTTGTTAAACAAGAGTTTATACGGGCTAAAACAATCTGGTAAACGGTGGTATGATTGTTTAGTAAAAGTACTTAAGACCATGGACTTCAACGCTACCACTGCTGATAATTGTTTCTTTGTCAAGAGGGGTGATGATTACATTGAATTTGTATTGATTTATGTGGATGACATTTTATACATAGGAAAACATAAAGAGAGAAGAGAAACTTTTGTAACTAAATTAAATGAGCATTTCTCGTTGAAATCTTTAGGCAAGGTAAACAAATACCTTGGTGTCCAAATCAATAAGACAAAAAGGGGATTCAAACTTACCCAGAGAGATAAGATCATAGAACTTTTAAATAAATGCAACTTAAACAATGCCAAACCTTGTGATACTCCTATGCAAACTGACTTTTTAAGAAATACTGATTAATCTTCTCCCGAATTCAAGGACAACACATTTTATAGATCAATCATAGGTTCACTCCTTTATATATCTAATTGGACTAGACCAGATATCGCTTTACCACTCAATTTATTATCCAGGTATGTCAGCAAACCAACAATGTATCACTGGGAAGCTGTTAAAAGAATTTTAAGATATCTAAAAAGTACACTAGACTTTTGTTTAATGTTAGAACCTAATGATAATAAAGAACCAAAGCTTACGTGTTATGCAGATGCAGATTGGGCTGGAGACATCTCATGCAGAAAAAGTACATCTGGTTATATATTTCTCTTAAATGACTGTCCAGTTTACTGGTACACTGGTAAACAAGAACTAGTGGCCACTTCAACGACAGAAGCGGAATATGTTTGTTTATCCAAAGCCGCAAATAACCTTGTATGGTTTAATGATTTAATTTCAGATGTCTGGAAAAAACCTGCTTTGCCTTTTGTTATGCATGAAGACAATAAAGCAGCCATTGAAATATCTAGATCTGATGCCATTGGACAAAGGTCCAGACATATAGATATAAAATTTAAACATGTGAGACAATTATCTCAGGATGGATTTATTAAAGCAGTGCATTGCGACACTTCAGAACAATTAGCTGATATATTGACAAAGCCTTTACCTTCTAAGCAGCACAAATATTTAACCTCTAAGTTATATGTTTTGTATTGTCCTGAATCTGAGTGTAACTGGTGTTGTATAACGAATCGGCATTTAGAGGGGGATTTGTCAGATGTAAATGCCTTATTCTCTAATGTGTAAATAGTGTACAAACAGGGTATCAGGGGTTAACTTATTCTTCACTTCTTAATGTATTCATAATTCACCACTCCCACACATAGCTCCACCCATTGTATATATAAGGAGCTACCTACACCCTTCCCCTCGCTTCTATCTGTGAATATTCAGTGAATATAGAATGCCTATTGTAAATAAAAGAATATATAGTTAAATCTTTAACTCTTGCTAATCTTATTGAGTCTGATCCTGAAAATATTGCAACAATTTCATTCTCCTAGGAGGGGTGGGTGGGTGCTAACTTCCTACAGGGAATGAGACATCATGAAAACAAACTCCAGGCCAGTATGCTTTCCACCTGCTCAAAAGTTGTGGATTCCACTTTGAGGTGACCATGGCATCCTGGAGAGAGTAGCTGTGTGGAGACAATGTGTGTGTGTTTCAGAATCTATCCCTAAGATAGATTCTAAGCTCTGCATGAAAAAAGACTTCTTGTGATGTTTCCCCCTTTATTTGTAACGTGTATAGGAAGGTGTTGGCTTCTCTCTCAGTCCTGCAAACGGTGAATTTATATGCTGCGTTTATCTTAAGCAAACATGGTGAGATCTCCCTTCGAACTTCCTTTAAAATATTTGTCAGGAAAACACAGTAAATTACTTCATGATCCTACTTTTCGGTGATTGTTTCTTTTCTGCAAAAAAAAATGTAGTACTTCTGCAGAGATTGTGTAGTATTGGTAATGTCTAAATGAAGATTATAACTATCTAGGTAGGTAAAGGTAAAGGTAAAGGTTCCCCTCGCACATACGTGCTAGTCGTTCCTGACTCTAGGGGTCGGTGCTCATCTTCGTTTCAAAGCTGAAGAGTCAGTGCTGTCTAAAGACGTCTCTGTGGTCATGCGGCCGGCATGACTAAATGCCAAAGGCGCACGGAATGCTGTTACCTTCTCACCAAAGGTGGTCCCTATTTTTCTATTTACATTTTTTAGTGCTTTCGAACTGCTAGGTTGGCATAAACTGGGACAAGTAATGGGAGATCACCCCATTACGCGGCACTTGGGGTTCGAACCGCTGAACTGCCAACCTTTTGATCGACAAGCTCAGTGTTTTAGCCACTGAGCCATCACATCCCATTCTATCTAGGTAGCTATTCTTAAATCCATCCCCCTTAGAATTAACCAAGGGATTATTGGATTAAAATTAAAACATGATTAGAAGAAATGCTACAACAACATATAGATTTGAAACGTGAGCTGTTCTTATTGGGTATCCTACCAGAAAAAATTAGTAAAGAAAACATATATTTGATTATACATGTAACAACTGCAGCAAGGATAGTATTTGCACAAAGATGGAAAGCAGAGAAAAAAAAATCTCTACAGAGGGAGAAGTAATTAAGAAAATATTGGATTGTGCAGAAATGAATAGATTGACATTGACAATTAGAGAAAGAGAGGAATCGGAATATTATAAGATATGGGGGCAATTTTATTATTGGCTAGAGAAGAGATACATATATACGGAAATGTTGTAATGAAATGAATGAAGAGAAGATAGATAAATGTATTAATAGAAAAGTAATAAATGTGGGAGAAATGTTATAATAAATGTAATGAAAATATTGAGATATGATAAATATTGGAGGAGTAAGAAGAAGACACAAAAGATGCACTCAGATGATTCACTGAATGATTGATTATGTATTGTATGTTTGTTTGTTTATAAAATAAAAAACTTTTTTTTTAAAAAAAGAAAAGAATTAGCCAAGGGCTTTCTTTATACTTAGCTGGCAATCCCACATGGCTAATGGAAACCACAATCTTCTTTCTTTTCTTCTTTCCTCCCTCCGAACCCCCAAGTAGAATAGACAATCCCATATTGTATTCTCCTCCACCTCTGGTGATCTTTTTCAATTCTTTCAAAATAATTCACATTTACTCCAGTGAATTCTTATTTTTCCTTCTTTATTCTCTTGTTTAATGTTTTTCTCTATTCCACACCAATTATGGCTAAATGCAGCCTGTTCACCCTTTGGGTTATGTATCAGATAGCTAAGTATTGATGAAATAATGTATGTTTATGAAAAAATATTTCCAGTTTGGTAGTGTGCTTAAAAGGAAAGGTAAAGGTTCCCCTGCACATGTGTGCTAGACATTTCCGGCTCATCTTCATTTCTAAGCCGAAGAGCCAGCACTGTCTGAAGACGTCTCCTTGGTCATGTGGATGGCATGACTAAACACCGAAGGCCCACAGAGCGCTGTTACTTTCCCACCAAGGTGGTCCCTATTTTTCTACTTGCATTTTTTATCTGCTTTCGAACTGCTAGGTTGGCAGAAGCTGGGACAAGTAACGGGAGCTCACTCCATTACGAGGTGCTAGGGATTCGAACCGCTGAACTGCCAACCTTCTGATGACAAGCTCAGCGTCTTAGCCACTGAGCCACCTGTGTGCTGAGGAAGGTACAGAAAGGCACAGGTTGGGGTGAGGTGGGGAATATATGCTGGCACTACTGATTCTGATTGAAATGCATAAGCTAAATCAACCACCCCAAAGACAATTGAGGTGTCTGAATCGCACAATGGCTGTGATTTTTCCCCCTCTTCTGGCTGTTTTGAGTTCAGAAGAACGGGGAGGAGCCTTGGAGAGCCTGCTTTTGTGCTCTCTTCCAGTGGAACAGCCCAGATGTTGTTGGCTGACTCAAGGAAAAATATCTGTGGGTTGTGGTTTCTCTTAAGTGCCTGCTAATATCTACCACACTGCACAGTCCAACATCCTTTCTGAACTAAGCTGACTGTTCGTAATGTAACACAGATGATTTCATCATTGGCTGGGCCCTTTTTTTTTCTTCTTCTTCTTTTCTTTTTTGAGATGTGTGAAATCAAATCCCTCTCTCTTCTACATATCCCCTCCCACCCCAATTTCATCCATTCTGTTTATGTTTGAGTATCTCAAGTGGTCTTTTGAGAGAACGCCGGGCATTGGGAGTCTGGGTAGAAAAGCTCTCAGTATTGGAAAAACACAATTTCATATCCTCCCAACTGACTAGTCACTGGCTGAATAGGGAACCCACATCAAGGCACAAGCTCGCCAACCACTTTTTGACTAATAGGTCAGCTCCATATTTTACTCCAGGTTATGTCAGGTTCCTGATGGCATAAAGATTGCCCAATGCTTTATTCAGAGGTATAGCAGAAGAAGTCAAGATGTTGACCTTGACTGCTTGAGCAAAGCCTCACCCCCATCCTTTATGCCACAATAAATACCATTTTGTAATGTCTTGGCAAGACCACACTTGGAATATTGCATCCAGTCTTGGTTGCCACAATATAAAAAAGATGTGGAGGCTCTAGAAAGAGTGCAAAGAAGAGCAACAAAGAGGATTAGGGGACCGGAGGCTAAAATATATTATGAACGGTTGCAGGAATTGCAACCTTTCAGGAAAAGAAAGACTAGGACAGTGATGGCTAACCTTTTTGCCATTGCATGCCAAAAGCGGGAGGAGGGTGGGGGGGTCGCATGCACACATGCCCACACCCATAATTATATGCACCATGCACATGCGCATGTGACCCCCTCCCCCCCTCCCCTGCTTTTGGCATGCAATGGCATGGTGGGCCCAGTAGGCCCGGTAGGCCTCTTTTTTGCTATCTCCAGGCTCTAGAAAATGCCCCCCGGCCCCTCGGAAGCCCTCCAGGGGCAAACAGGCTGTTTCCAGCCTCAGGAGGGCCTCCGGAGGGGGTGGGGGGGAAGGCCGTTTTTGCCCTCCACAGGCTCCTAAAGAGGCTCTGGAGCCTGGGGAGAGCAAAAAAATGATCCTTCACCACCACCACCACCCCAGGCCCTCCAGAGGCAGGAAACAGCCTTTTTCCCTACTTCTTGTGGGCCCAGAAAGCCCGAAAATCAGCTGGCTCACGTGCCCACCGATATGGCTCCGCGTGCCACCTGTGGCACACATGCCATAGGTTCGCCACTATGGGACTAGGAGTTACTGTATATGATAGTAGTGTTCCAATATCTAAGGGACTGCCACAGAGAAGAGGAGGTCAGCCTATTCTTTACAGCATTTGAACGCAGGACAAGGAGCAATGGAGAGCACCAACCTAGAACTAAGGAGAAATTTCTTGAGAGTTGGAACAATGAATGGAACAACTTACCTCCAGAAGTTGTGGGTGCTCCAACACTGGAGTTTATTTACAAAGAGATTGAACAACCATTTGTCTGAGATGGTATATTGTTTCTTGCTTGAGCAGGGACTTGGACTAGAAGACCTTCAAAGTCCCTTCCAACTCTGTTATTCCCCTTTTAAGACACAGGTAAAAAGCAATCAGGGCTTTGATCACATAGCTGTGGCCACCCTCTTGACTTTTCTTGATCCTCCCTAAAGACAAAGATTGTTCCTGATCCATAGACAGTCTAGGCCAGTGGTGGCGTGCCTTTTACGCACCGAGTGCTAAACAGGTACATGCTTTGCGCGCTTTGCGCACGTGCGTGCCATCCATGCTAACACACCGCTCCTCTCCATGCGCTGTGCATGTAACTGGACCAACTGCGCATGTGCACAGCTTTCACACACACCCACTGTGCACTGCGTGCGCAACCACATCATCTGCGCATGCACACAGTTTTACCGTGTGTCCCCACCATGTTTGTTTTATGTTTGTTTTATGTTTTATTAAATTTGTATACCGCCCTACTCCCAAAGGACTCAGGGTGGTGAACAGGCACAGAATAAAATACAGAAATACAAAAGTTAGAAACAATTTAAAACCAAATTAAATAATTTAGCCCAAGACAATTAAAAATCCCAATAAAAACCATGTGCTGCAGGGGTGGGTTCTAAATTTTTTTACTACCGGTTCTGTGGGCGTGGCTTATTTTGTGGGTGTGGTTTGATGGTCATGTGACAATTTTTTAGGATTTAGCAGAGGTTTTGATCTACCAGGCTTTTAACTGCTTGCAGAGCTGTACCGGTCTACCCATTTGTTTTTGGAGGCACCGGTCTACCACCACACTGCCTTTTAACACTGATCAGCTGTAGGGCGGCCCTTTGAAGCCAAACGGCAAGAGTTTAAACAGCTTTTTTCCTTCTAGCTGATCAGCTGGGACTCAGGAGGCAGCGAATAGATTGGGGGCAGGGCCAAATAAAAGGTAAGAATAATGTGGAGGGAAGGGGCAGGAGGGCCCAGCTCCTGAACAAAGAGAACCGGTTCAGTGACGTCATATCGTCACCGCTACCGGCTCAGGCTGAACCAGGAGGAACCCACTACTGATGTGCTGTGCACGCAATCGCACAATCTGTGCATATGCATGGTTTTCGCACGTGCAATGCCTGCGCGTGAACGTCATCTGCGCATGTGCATGCTGCACACTAGTACTTTAGCACACATGTGCAAATGTGCACGCATGCGCAGGAGAGCTCCGAAGACCAGCTGGGCCCCCTGAATTGCACGCATGCGCACCAGAGGCCCGAACACCAGCTGGGGCACACATGTATGCACAGCTGCAGGTGAGTTAGGTGACAACTCGCGTGCCTGGAAAAATGGCTCTGCGTGCCACTTCCAGCACGCATGCTATAGGTTCACCATCAAGGGTCTAGGCCCTGGTTACAATGAATGAACAAAGTGTCCTTGAATATCATCTGACCCAAGCAATTTGTTTTAGTACAAGAGCTAATTTGTATTCATGGCAAAATTGACCTCTAGATGCTTCAGAGGGTGGCTCATTTAAAAAGTTTCACTTGCAGAGTGGCGGAGCAGGCATTTTGTTTTGATGTTGTTGATGTTGTTGCCACTAACCTGTTGGGAGGCAGATGTCTTCACTGAATTCCCAGGGGTTGACCAGGAGTTTCCAAGACTTTTTGATTCATGGAAATACCCTCAGCTGGAGGAGTAGAGAAACCTGCAATGAGGTCAAAGCAACCTGGCAAAAGTTCTCCATTTGGGTCCTTAAGAACATGGCTCTAGTATTTTCTCTGACACATGATGAGTGATTCCTTGGCAAACAGGTCTATGCAGAAAAGGTTCCCCTGCATAAACAGAGATACTTTCCCTCTAGGTCATTTGCATGATTCATACCTTCCTAACAGCGCTGCTTTTTAAATGCAGAGGAATTACGGAAGACTTTGGATCAGCACACATCATTGAAAAGATGCCGGATCAATTATATTGTCAGTGATGCGCAGCTGCCAGAGCCCATGCTGACACCAGCCGAACTCCTCTTCCCCACCCCGCCTCTGAACAAATGTCAATAGCTAAGAGAAAATAAAACAAAAGCTAAAGTTTCCTTCAATATTAATTTGATTTTCGCATATGCAAAAGCCCATGCAGTTTCCTTGACAGAAGTGGTTTGCATCACTGTTTGCAGAACAGCAGTGGGGACAGTGCATCACCTTGGTATATGCCGCACTTTCAGGAAATTTTCAGGGAAGTTAAATAGGTAGGGGCTGTCAGAGTATATTCATGAACTGGAATAGGACATGGCAACTGGGTCAGCCAATGAGGGCTGTTTGGAAACTGAAACATAGTATTTGTTTGTATGGGGCCCATAAGAGACAGTTTGGAGTCTGGGCGTGGCTTAGACTTGCTGAAATATATATAAGAGTTGGTTTGGAAACTGAAACATAGTATTTGTTTGTATGGGGCCCATAAGAGGCAGTTTGGAGTCTGGGCGTGGCTTAGACTTGCTGAAATATATATAAGAGTTGGTTTGGCCTCTGTACAAAATTTTAGCCTCTGTATTTCTCTTCTCTGTAATGACTTGCTTCTATGAATATTGCTTCTGTGTTCCTGATATTGTATGCTGAATTCTCCTGTATGATGTTGCATATGAAAAAGTTTCTTATGTAATTTGAATCCTAGTGAAGTTCATTTAATTGTGTTTGATTGTGTGTGCTGCAACAAACTCTGACAGGGGCCCTCTGGATCTCAAGGGGAAATATGTTCCATAATTTAGGGTAGGGGTGAAATGTAAAATTTGTTACTACCAGTTCTGTGGGTGTGGCTTGGTGGGGGGGTGGGTAATGTGACTGGGTGGGCGTGGCCAACTTTTTTTTTAACTTTTCAAAGCATTTTTTTTAATGCTTTGAAAAGCCTCTGGCGATCAGGCAACACAGCTGGGATCGTCAGAGGGGCTTTTTAAAAAATGCCTCTCTGCCGATCAGGCAACTCAGCTGGGATCGTCAGAGACTTTTCAAAGCATTTTTTTTACCACCTCTTCGGCCAAGAGGTTGCAGAAAAAAATGCTTTGAAAAGCCTCTGACGATCCCAGCTGAGCCGCGCGATCATCAGAGGCGTTTTTTTTTACTTTTAAAAGCATTTTTTCGTCGGAAGAGGTTGTAGAAAAAATGCTTTTAAAAGTAAAAAAAAAAAGCCTCTGATGATCGTGTGGCTCAGCTGGGCATGGTGGTGGTGGGGGCACAGGGATTTTTGCTACTGGTTCTCCGAACCACCTGCTGCCATTGCTACCGGATCGGGTGATCCGGTCCGAACCAGGAGCATTTCACCCGTGATTTAGGGGCTCCCATAGAAAAAGCATGCTTCCTAGGCCCCTCAAGATGGCAACATTTAAGGGAGGGAACCTAGAGCATGCCTACTTCATATGATCTGATGGGATGGGCAGCTATTAACCAAATCTTGCAAGTCTGATTCTGCTATAACTTACTCTTTTCCCTCTTTACACTCCAGTGAAATAGAGATCTTTGCCTGAGTCTCTTCCAAATGTTATCTTGCAGATCTGGACTTAAAAAAACTGTTTCAGCCCTTTTTCCCTAGGCAACAATTCCTCCATATCTCCATGAAGGAAGTTTTATTGGTCTCCACATCAGGACTCTTTCAGAGGTGTACAGCTGTTGTTCTTCATCAGAATTTATTAATATAGAGGGGGTTCTGGAAGATGCTTTGATGTAGACCCATGAAATTGCCTACAGTCCTTTCAATCTCATTGTACACATGTTGTGCGTTGACATCAAATAAGGTTTGATTTGATCCTTCCCATTGGGCTGTAGTAAAAAGGTTGGATGGCTTCAAAATGAACCTGAACTCCATCGAACTTATCTGGAGAATAATTCTGTTATTATTGTTATTTATTTTATTTATTTGTCAAGCATGTATAAGGTAACAGATATAAGTATAAACATGACTATGAATACAGGATAAGGATATGAATAAATGGGGGACATTAGGACAGGGACGGTAGGCATGCTGGTGCGCTTATGCACACCCCTTAGGAATGGGGTGAGGTCAACAGTAGACAGTCTAAGGTTAAAGTTATGGGGGTTTGGGGATGAAACTTCAGAGTCAGGTAGTGCATTCCAGGCATTGACCACTCTGTTGCTGAAGTCGTATTTTCTGCAATCGAGTTTGGAACAGTTCATTTTAAGTTTGTATCTATTGTGTGCTTGTGTATTGTTGCAGTTGAAGCTGAAGTAGTCATTGACAGGTAGGATATTGTAGCAGATTATTTTGTGTACTACGCTTAGGTCAGACCGAAGGTGGTGGAGTTCTAAGTTGTCTAAGCTTCCTTTTGTTCTTCTGTTGCTTCTTTGGTTGCTTCATAATCTTGATTCATCGCTTTTAGCTATGAATTTGTGTCTCTATGTGCTTTTTGCTCTTCAAGTAGAACAGCAGAGGTATACTTGAGTGCATGCAGATATGTGTTGGGTGTCTCTGATTCAGTAGTTTTCAAAGTATTGGTTTACAGGCTAGAAAGAAAAGGCATTTAACTTGTTTGCTGAAAAGATGATAAGGCAAGGCAAGGCAAGGCAAGGCAAGGCAAGGCAAGGCAAGGCAAGGCAAGGCAAGGCAAGGCAAGGCAAGGCAACCTTCATACGCACACACACACACACACACCAGTAGTGGGTTGCCCCCGGTTTGCACCGGTTCTATAGAACCGGTAGTAAAACCGGTGGGAGGCTCCGCCCACCGACCCTGACGTCACTAAAACGCTTCTGCGCATACAACCGGTAGTAAAGGTAAGTAGAACCCACCCCTGACACACACCCCTATACACATATACAGTATGTGTATGTATGTTATACAAACATACACATCTGCGTGCATACACTCATGCATATATTTATATTAATCACAGTCCCCTTTGAATACATAGCAGAAAAAAGAGTCTCGGGAATTAACAAGGTTGATACTATATGGTACAAAGCTATTACAAAATCTAGTTGTTCTGCTATGGATACCGTGAAGCCTCTTCTCGGAAGGAAACAAAGAAAACTGGTCATGGAGAGGATGTGTAGCATCCCTGACAATACTATGGACCCTGGTCAAGCGGCACTTAGGTGCCATGTTCTGGATAGAAGGAAGTGAATTTCCGATAATATTTTCTGCTGTCCTTACCACTTTCTGCACAGCCTTCCATAGTATCAATGCATTTTTTTAAAATTAGATTTATATTCCTCCTTTAAACAAGAGCTCAAAGCAGAATACACATTGCTCCCACCTTCAATTTTTTTCGATGACACGATGAGTCAGAGAACGGCTAAATTCAGCCAGAGAACTTCTGTGCTCCACAATCTTAGCCCTAAATCTTCACCACTGCACCTCACATCTCTCTGGTTTTTCATAGTACACGTAAACTAATCAAACAGGCCAGGTTCACTTAAAACATGATGCCATTTTTAAAAATGGTTTAACTGCAACCTAGCTGTTGTGCAAATGAAGTGATTCATTGTGACAGCTGTCAAGTTTAGAAATACCTCTCAGGTCGCTGAATCCAATTTTCATAATAAACGATTTAAAATGGGGTTAAATGAAGTTGTAAACTAACTTTCTAAACATAGCAATCCTATATGTGTTTATTCAGAGGCCATTTCACTACTTACTCGAGGTTTACTTCCACATCAAGAGTTAAGGAGGACTGTCATCTAAAATAAATCAAACTTTATTCTGTGATTTGGGCAAACGATTTCTGGGGGCTGAAGACAGAAACTGACAAACTTTCAAACTTTTTTCGCTTTACTGTTATGATCTCTAGTATAGAAGAGTAAATTAAATGTTGAACTTGAATATTTGAGTTGGAGAGGGGGAGAGATTCAAATTTCAACTCATATTATGCATACAGATGATTCTGATTCATTTTTGTTTCTTTCAGCCTTAAATGTACCATGGAAGTATATTTATCTGCCAGGAAGATAAAATAAAAATTGTACCATAGGACACAATGGGAGCTCCTTGAAGGAAAAACGGGCACCATTAATCTGAGGTGATCAGATCTGGGTTGCAAAAACATAGCTGGCCATTAGGTGGCAGCAGAGGGTTAATGTTTCCTACACAGATAATCCTCAATTTAGGACCACTTAACAACCAGAATAGGGATGCGGTGGCTCAGTGGCTAAGACGCTGAGCTTGTTGATCGAAAGGTCGACAATTCAGTGGTTCGAATCCCTAGTGCCGTGTAACGGGGTGAGCTCCTGTTACTTGTCCCAGCTTCTGCCAACCTAGCAGTTCGAAAGCACATAAAAAATGCAAGTAGAAAAATAGGGACCACCTTTGGTGGGAAGGTACCAGCGTTCCGAGTGCCTTGGCATTTAGTCATGCCGGCCACATGACCACGGAGACATCTTCGGACAACGCTGGCTCTTTGGCTTTGAAGCAGAGATGAGCACCGCCCCTTAGAGTCAGGAACGACTAACACATATGTGCAAGATGAACCTTTACCTTTACCTTTAACAACCAGATATCGGATTAAGAGAGTTGGAAGGGACCTTGTATGTCATCTAGTCCAACCCGCTGCCCAAGCAGGAGATCCAGTGTTGAAATCCAAATTTTTTACTACCGGTTCTATGGTAGTAAACCGCTTGGTGGGCATGGTGTGGGTTGGTGGGTGTGGCAGGGGAAGGATACTGCGAAATCTCCATTCCCACCCCACTCTGGGACCAAGCAGAGGTGGTATTTACCAGTTCTCCAAACTACTCAAAATTTCCACTACCGGTTCTCCAGAACCTGTCAGAACCTGCTGGATTTCACCCCTGAGGAGATCCTATACCATTTCTGACAGATGGCAGTCCAGTCTCTTTTTGAAAGTCTCCAGCTTTCCACCATTCAAAGTTACAATGGATCTCCTCAAAACTACTTATAACTTGGTTCCAAAGTTATGATGTCTGCTGTCCCCCTCGATCACTTGACCATGATTTATGTTTTTTCTGGAAACCAGCTTTCCTAGAAAAAAAAAAGTCCCATAACAAACAATGGGTTTGCTTAACAACAGTGGAGTTCACTTTATAATTGCTATGATTGCTTTAGGAGTTGCCACAAAAAAAGTAATATTGGGTCTGGTCATGTGATGACCCATTTTACAGTTGTCGCAACTTACAACCGTAATTGCCAGGCTCAATTACAGTTATAAGACGAGGACTACCTATATCTCTTTTCTGCCAGCTAATGGCTGTCAGGAGTTTTGCACTCAGCTAAAATAATTGATTATTTTACTATATTTGACTCCTACAGACCACATAGATAGATTTTCTCCATGTTGATCTGTCCCTGATTTAGATTTCCTAATTTAGATTTCCTAATGGTGCACTCATCACCATTGTAACAATCCATCCATCTTGTTTCCTGGCTGTCGTCTTCTTTTCTGTGCTTCCCCCTTTCCCAACATCAGAGCCTTCTCCAAAGAGCTGTCTTTCCACATAATGTAGCAATAGCAATAGTGCTTAGACTTATATACCTCTTCATAGTGCTTGACAGCCCTCTCTAAGTGGTTTACAGAGTCAGCATATTGCCCCCCCAAAATCTGGGTCCTCATTTTACCCACCTCGGAAGGATGGAAGGCTGAGTCAACCTGGAGCCAGTGAGAATTGAACTGCTGAACTGCTGGCAGCCAGTAGTCAGCAGAAGTAACCTGCAGTACTGCATTACTGCATTTTAACCAGAGGTGGGTTTCACATATTGTTACCACCGGTTTGCCCTGTGCGCCAGTGGTGGGTTGCTCCTGGTTCTGTCCGGTTCTATAGAACTGGTAGTAAAAGTGGCAGGAGGCTCCGCCCACCCGCCCAGATGTCATAATTGATGATCTGTGCATGCGCAGAAGCTTCTGCATATGTGCAGAAGTGAGCGCGCATGCACACTCCCATTGCAAACCGGTAGTAAAGGTAAGTAGACTCCCCCCTCTGCTGCGCGCGCACGCTTGTTTAGCATGTGCACACACCTTCCACGCATATGCCTGGCCTTCTGAGCATACCCTTTGATTGTGTTCGTGCCTTCTGCGGTGCGCCCAGCCTCGAAAATGTGGCTAAATAGGATGGCATAGCACCGGGATGGATTGTTCACCGCCACCCCGGTGCTATGCCATCCTATTTAGCCACATTTTTGAGGCTGGGTGCATGCAGTTCGTGTGAACTGGTCCGAACCGGCTGAACACCACCTCTGATTCTAACCACTGTGCCACCATGGCTCTATCAGCTGTATCTAAAGAAGGATAATTTAAGCCCGGTCATGTATGCCTTGAGTGAAAATTCCAGGTTGATTTGTTCAACGGTCCATCAGTTTGTTTTCCTGGATGTCCACGTTTATTCTCAACAATCTTTTCCAACACTTCAGTTATAACAATTGCATATGTTTTAGTAGCTTCTGAGAAATATCAGAATATGCAAGGAATGGTAGATTAGGTAGAGGGCAAATGTTCTACCCCACCATGAAGTGAAGTGGGGATTCATTCTCCACGGAAGGAAATTTCTGACAAGGGAAGACTTTGCTGATCAAATCTGTTGGCTGGTATTTAGAGTCCCATGTTGAAAGCAGAACAGCTGCTTTCTAATAAACAATTAAAAAAGCCAGATGTGTTATCTTGGCTAAACTGATAGCAAAGGCCTTGTTGTGTTAGCGGGATAGATTAATGAGCCTTTCTCCTTTAAAAAAAAAAAAAAAAAGAATGTGCTTCTGCATATCCGTGATCAGCCTCAAAACTCTAAAAAGTTTAAAATCAATTCCAAATCTTGGAAGCCCATTAGATGGACTTTATTTTTTTATTTTTTTATTTTATTTGATTTATATGCCGCCCTTCTCCGGAGACTCAGGGCGGCTTACAATGCGTTAAGCAATATCCTTCATACTTTTGTATATTTATACAAAGTCAGCTTATTGCCCCCACAAACTGGGTCCTCAATTTACCTACCTTAGAAAGGATGGAAGGCTGAGTCAACCTTGAGCCTGGTGAGATTCGAACTTACAGTAATTGCAGACAGCTGGTGTTAATCACAATGCTATCAGTCTGCTGAGCCACCAGACCCCTAGACTTGAGATAAAGATAAAGGAGTCCCTGCGGATTTTACTCTGCTAGTTATTGGTGACTATAGGGGCCAGTGCTCATCTTCATTTCAAGGACATTGAGCCAGTGTTGTCTGAAGACATTTCTGTGGTCATGTGGCCAGCGTTACAACATGGAGTGCTGTTACCTTCCCACCAAAGTGGAACCTATTTATCTACTCACATTTGCATGCTTTCTGTTCTGACCCAGCCTTCATGAGCCCCACTCAACAGCCAACTCATGAGGAGAAACCCCTTTTTATTTAGAAAGGCAGGAATACACGGGGCATTCACTAACAAAGCTCCAGGTCACACATCGTTAGGTGATTCACAAGCCGTAGCAGTCTCTGAGTTCCCACCAGGGAGCCTCAATTAGCACTTCAATCCCAACACAGAGTCCTGACCAACCTGGGTGGTGGCAAGGAAATCCTGGCAAGGAATCCGCTGGAGGGAACTCTTCTAGAGCATGAATGGTTGTCTCCGACAACCACGTCTCCCACACACCTCCTTCTTATATCCCAGCAAGGGAGGGGCTTGTTAACATCTCGTTCTTTTCCTGGATAGTTGACTTTCAGTCCTGCGTTGTTCTCCTCTCCACACTTCTCTGCGCATAAGCGCATCTGGGACAGACCCCAGCTGTTCCTCCCCTTTGCTCAGCTCAGGCCCTGAAAACAGCTGTCTCTTTGCCTGAGCAGGAGTACATGGGCCCTGCTCTGCATCTGGCTCTGAGACCTCCTGCTCCTCAGAGCCTTCCGCAGGCCCTGATGGTAACCGAGGCACCCCCTCCATCTCCTCTGACTCCTCTGACTCGACTGCCAGTTCTGCAGGCAGTCGACGAACCACAACACTTTTGAATGGCTAGATGGGCAGGAGCTGGGACAAGGAACAGGAGCTTACACTGTTATGTGGAGCTTGGGTCTCGAACCTGAGATCTTAACAGTCTTAACTGCTGAGCCACTGCACTGAGTCTGGGCTTTCTGCCTTGGTAAGGGAGCCAAGGTTAAACCAATTAAATGAAGGTTTCATTAATTCCTAATTTAGATGCAAGAGGAAGCTATTCTCCAAACAAAAGCTCTCAATATCAGTTCCAAAGCTGGATGCTTGAGAGGAAATAGAGGGGTAAGGTCGATGCACATAATTCATTCTTGGACTTGTCATTTTTCAGGCTATGATTGTTAGTTCAAAAGAGCTGCAATAATTAGAAAAAGTCAAAAGAGAGAAACAATATGATGAAGAAATTGAATGTCACTCAGATTGTATGTTTTTGAATACTTGTATGTCTGATGGGATTATTAAGGGCTACTTATTAAAATGTTAAGGATTTAGATTTAACCCTTTCTTCTGTGCTATAGATGTTCAGATGACCTGTCATGTAAGCTTTTATTTGCCTTTGGTGGAAAATGTTCTAAATCATGAATAAAGTTTATTTTCAAGAGCGGATAGCAGAATGGAAGATACTTAAAATGTTAACGTGGACTTCTTACTCAGTTCTTGTTTGAGTTACTGTATTTTTCGGAGTATAAGAATGCACTTTTTCCTCCCTGAAAGAGGGTGAAAATTTGGGTGCATCTTATACACCGAATGTAGCCCCACCCACCCACCGGCCCCCACCCTTCAGCCACTTTTGGCCTCCACGCGTCGTATTTTCAGATGGTTCCAGGCAGCAGGGATTGCCGCTGCTGCCACTCCCGCCACCTGGAACCGCCCAAAAATGCAATGTGTGGAGGCCAAAAACATGACACGTGGGGGCAGCGATCAACAGCGATGTGCTGGGGTGATTCCTGCAGCCTGGAACATGTCTAAAATGGAGTGTTCAGAGGCTGAAAACATGACACGTGGAGGCCAAAAATGTGAGTCATGGAGGTGGCGATGATCTGTGGCAATCCCTGCAGCCTGGAACAGTTGATTGAGGGTATTCCAGGAGGCTGATCCACCTGCCAATCAGCTGCTTATGCTGAATCAGGCTGCGATAATGTGCTGAAGCTGATCAGGCTGTTTGCTATTTGCTGCAAGGATGCTAGCCAGATGAATACCGATGGATGCTGGTAGGCATAGGAAGAAATTTTTTTTCTTCTTTTCCTCCCCAAAAACTAATGTGCATCTTATACTCCGGAGTGTCTTATACTCCAAAAAATATGGTACATTTTATTCCCCATCTAATGGTTACACTTAAAAAAACAAAAAAAACAAAGGAGATCCTAGGAGCCGTGGTTAGTGGTTTGATGGTGCAGTGATTTAGAGTGCAGTATTGCAGGCTAACTCCGTTCACTGCCAGCAGTTTGATCCTGACAGATTCAAGGTTGGCCAGCCTTCCATCCTTCTGAGGTCAATAAAATGAGGACCCAGATTGTTGAGGACAATATGCTGATTCTGTAAATTGCTTAGAGAGTGTTGCAAAGCACTATGAAGTGGTATATATGTCTAAGTGCTCTTGCTATTCATGCCTCCCTGTGTGATACAACATTCACAAGCCACAACTTCTCCAAATTACAAGAGGGAGACCATTTCATCAACCAATGCTGGAAAGAAAAAGGAACAAAAACAAGCAAAACTGTTTACCTTCAGTGTTCAATCTACAGGATCACTAATGAGATAATTATGTTTCCTATCCACAAGAGAAGCCCATGTCAAAAAGTGTTAACATTAAAGAGGGTTTTTATTTTAAGGACATATGTTAAAAATGAACATAAAATCATTCTTGGACATGAGTATTGTCTCGAAACATTGCTTTTTTCCTCAGTGATCTTTAATATTTGACAGAAAAATATATTTCACACAAAGGGAACCATTTCTGTTTGGTTTGGCTCTATTAAGGATAGAAATAAGTCCAGTAATGATAGAAGTTTTTAGTAATGGTAGTTTGTTCAGTTGCTCAACTCTGAATTTGTTCTAGCTAAGTGTTGTGGCCCGTCAGCGGCCTGTGCAGCTAGTAGCTGATTCCGACAGCGAGGAGGCTGGTGTGGTGCTGCGCCAGCAGCCTGTACAGCTGGCACTCGAGTCAGACAATGAGGAGGCTGGAGAAGATGTGGTGCCACAGGCAGGGATTCAGCCAGGGCCTTCAGAATCTCCAGGAGCTTCCATGGGTGAAGAGGAAGAAGAGGAGGAACCTCTTCTCGATGCACAGGCGTGCAGAGCTGCCAAAAGGCAGTAGTGATCCCTCAGGAGGAGGTCTCCTCGAGAGTAAGGCTTGGGGCTAATTGGCCACTCCTTTAGCCTATTTAAGGAAGGATGACGACTGAGGCAATTTGCAGGGAACAACTTAGTTCACTCTCCTTCACGTCCTGATCTTAGTTCTCTTATCAGTTTCCAGCAAATTGCTTCTGGGCTTTCTGCCAATCCCAGATTACGATTATTTATTCTTTGGATTCTTGTAAGCTGTTAAGAAAGTTAATTGACAGCCTTTGTTTGAAAAAGACTAAGATTTGTACAGACTTTGTGTGTGCTGCGTTCTTTGGGTCCGTAGCTGGGGCAGAACACTAAGGGTGTCCACAGGACATGGTCAAAGTTAGTGGCTACAATGGTATGACCAAAATACTGCCCATTTTTTTCATGCATGCTGTGATTTGATTGGCCGATGGCTTTTCTCTAACTGCAAAACATAGCATCTTCTCTGAGGAGACACACTTACTTAGCCTCTGCAAAGCATGTTGTCTACAAAGGGAGCAAGGCTAGGACAAGAAATCTAATGGTGGCCAAAGCAAAAGGTTGGTTGAATTGAATGAAAAAATGAATAATTAATTATTAGAACTAGGATTATGGAAGGCTGAAGATCAGATCTTCAGTTTGAAGGATCTGGTATCAAATCACACCTTTGGGTCAAATCTTCAAGATGAATCAGTTCAATATGTGGAACCGAATCAAGTTTCCTATCAATTCAAAGGGTTGATGAGGATCCTTGAATAGATCCTACACATCTGGGTCCTAGACAGATGTCCCAAAGATGCTTTTTCAAGAGGCAACTGGATTTTCTGGTTTTTCTTTGAAGATGTTCCGCTTCTCATCAGCGGTGGGTTTCACATTATGTTACTACTGGTTTGCCACGTGCATGCACACACTCGCTTGCTTCATGTGTACACATGCCCAGTTTTCACGTGCGCCTGCCTTCTGTGCATGCGCCCGGTCTTCCGCACATGCACTTTGCTTGCGCATGCTTGCACCTGGCCTCAAAAACGTGCCTAAATAGGATGCCATAGAGCTGGGGTGGGTGGGCGGCTCAGGCCCGCCTGCAATTTCTGCTACCAGTTCAGGTGAACCGGTCCAGACCGGTTGAATACCACCTCTGCTTCTCACCCAAGAAGCTTCTTCAGCTCTGGCTTCTTGGATGAGAAGTCAAGGACCTTTGGGACAGCCATCACCTGAGCCATAACTGAGACTCTCCATAGACATTTGGATCAGATCTTCAGATCAGCTTGATGACCTGCACTCAGCCTTCAAATTGACTCAACCCTACAAAGTGAATTGAAAATTTGAAGCAATCTTGGCTCACATGTACAAGTCTTAAGAGTTTCTGTATCTGCTCTCTTCTTCTTTTACTAGGTTTTCCTTTCTGTCACATTAAAACTTATAATGGCAGCTTTGGGATGTTGTCTGGGGGGCTGCACCAGTGGTTTGGGGTCAATCTCTAATCCTTGAATTGTCTTTCAGTGTAAGCTGATATAAGAAAATAACAGAGGTGCTTGAGGTGAAAAAAATGAAACTGTTCTGACCTAGGCTTCCTGAGTCAGTAAAACACACGAGTAGTCCCAAAAACCTGTTTTATTTTAACAGCTGTGAATTCTGTTCATTCACAGATGAGTCCCAAATAGTTGTAAAGAGTCCTTCGGGATAAGGCTGATAATTACCCACCTTTATCTCCCTTGACACGCTGCCAAAGACTTAATTGGCAAAGCCACACAGAGTCCAGAATCAAACAGAGCTTCAGACTTTAAACTGCACAGAATTAACAACGTTGCTTCCTGCAAAGACCCACCCTTTGCTCCTCTTTTAAGTCTTATGGGAGGGGCCAATCATCTCCAAGCTTTACTCCCAAGTCGTCCCTTTTGTTTTAACTGTTCTTGCCTTCTGGCAGCTCTGAACATGCGCGCACTGGCAACAGGCTCCCCCTGTTCCTCTGCCTCGTTGAGGTCCGACTCTGGAGGCTCCGGAGGCAGCACGTACCTCCCAGATGGCCCTTTCTCTGCCTCTGACGCAGAGCCTTCCCCAGACTCCAGGACTGGCCCATGTTCCTTCCCAGCCTCCTCACTGTCCAACTCTGCCACCAGCTCTGCAGGCTGCTGGCAGACCACAAGAGAAACTTTGATTTTGGGTTTCACCAGTTAGATAGGTTTGTTGTTATATAAATGGCTAGTTTATAATACTATATAAAAGTAAAAAGTTGAGGTTTGATGCATTATCTTATTTTACTGCACGAAAAGGAGTCGGAAGTCAACGCCTTTTCTTTCTTTGTTTCCTTTGTTCTATATTTTCCCCTTCCCTTCTCCCTCCCTTATTTTTCCACTCTTTTCTTTTGTATTTTTGTATTTTTTATTATAAATTAATAACATTTTAAACAAGGAAGAAAATGAAGGAGGGATATCTGGGGAGCCACGTGAGGTGAAAACTCAGCAATACACTGATAATAATCAAGCGTTATGGCTTATTATACTACTTATTAATGTAGTCTTCATTATAGTATATAAGAAAAATTGGCAATTTAGATAGGAGAAAAACTTTTTTTTAGAATGGTATGGGTTAGTTTCTGACCTATTAAAACTGGGCGTGGCTTGGTGAGGGTGGCAGGGGAAGGATATAGTAAAATCTCCACTCCCTCTCCAATCCAGGGGAAGGTTACTACAAAATCCCCATTTCCTACCAATCAGCTGGGACTTGGGAGGCAGAGAATAGATGGGGGCGGGGCCAGTCAGAATTTTTACTACTGGTTCTCCGAACTACTCAAAATTTCCTCTACCGGTTCTCCAGAACTGTTCAGAACCTGCTGAAACCCACCTCTGTTGCAGAGGTTAAACTAAAAAGATTAAACAGATGCTGAAACTGAAAACTTTGGCTAGAAACGGCCATTGTAAACAAAAGAAACCCCCTTAAATGTCTGAATACAAAGAGAGCAGAACATTTTGGATGAATGAAAAACTCGTAAGATTAATCACCCTGGGCTTGGCATTACGTATTTACAGAAACCACAGACTGAATATATCTAACGATTTTTGCACATGGCAACTGCCAGAAATGTTTTTGTCCCAATCTTGATAAGGTGCCAGAGACATCTTATGTATGTCTCTAGCAGAGAAAGCAGAAATGATAGCTTGAAATCTGTGTGTGGCCCTTGGAATTGCTTTCTTAAGATTTTTAATGTGACAGTAAGAGAAAGTGATTATTAGCTATATAGCAAAAAAAAAGAAAAAGAAAAAAAAACCCTATATGGTGTACTTAGTTTGATCTGGTTTTATTCATTTCTGATGTCAACTACTTTTTGAAGTGTGGGCCACGAATTAGGGGTGCCCAGCAAGGGCAAGGGGACCAGTCACACCACAGTAGTCATGAAACCAGAGCAACATAAATTGCAAACATTATTGGTGTGATGTTATTGTGGCTTGTATCACATGCTGTTTGTTTATTCATCAAACTTCTTCTCCTTTCTCAATCAAATAACTCTCAGCAGCCTCTGTAGTGCATAACAAACACAAATTAAAACCAATCACAATCACAAGAGCGTTAAAAACCCCAGGTGTTTGTATTAGAATAGAATAGAATAGAATAGAATAGAATAGAATAGAATAGAATAGAATAGAATAGAATAGAATAGAAGAGTTGGAAGGGACCTTGGAGGTCTTCTAGTCCAACCCCCTGCCCAGGCAGGAAACCCTACACCACTTCAGACAAATGGTTATCCAACATCTTCTTAAAAACATCCAGTGTTGGAGCATTCACAACTTCTGCAGGCAAGTTGTTCCACTGGTTAATTGTTCTAACTGTCAGGAAATTTCTCCTTAGTTTTAGATTGCTTCTCTCCTTGATTAGTTTCTACCCATTGCTTCTTGTTCTACCCTCAGGTGCTTTGGAGAATAGCTTGACTCCCCCTTCTTTGTCCCATTTTACGACTTTTCTTGCCACAGTTGTTAAGTGAATCATTGCATTTGTTTAACTAGTAACCTGGTTGTTAAGTGAATGTTGGATTCCCCCTTTGACTTTGCTTGTCAGAAGTTCGCAAAAGCTGATTACGTGACCTCAGGACCTAGCAACCGTCATAAATATGAATCAGTTGCCAAGCATCTGAATTTTGATCACGTGACCAAGGGATGCTGCAACGTGTGAAGAACGGTGATAAGTCACTTTTTTCAGGGCTGTTATAACTTTGAACCATCACTAAATGAGCTGTTGCAAGTCGAGGACTACCTGTATAGTGATACGTTAGTCTGCTTTCAATGGGTCCCTTCTGGGCAGCAGGTTTTCACATACTGAGTTTCTTTTGGAGGCATCATGGGGGTTTTGTAGATTCTCATATTCTTTTGTGTCATAAATCAAATGTTTGCAAATGAACAGGAAGACCACAGAAATGAACATTCAGTGCTTTTATGAGCTCAGAAAAGATTGATAATAACAATGCTGGAAAGAGACTCTGTGAAATTACACAGTGGTCCAACGAACCCATCTCCATTTCTATATTTGTACAAGCATTTAATGATTGGAACATCTGTTTGGGTAGATATTTATAGGTTTGGCGTGCATATGGGAGTTGATATGCCCTTTTGCTCAATTTTTGTCCTAAACTTCCTTTAATTGTGCAACATCGTGGAAATGCAGTATGTAGTTTTGTTTAGTTGCATGCTCGTTTTCCTTCTTGAGCAAAAGGGGTGAACTCTTCTTTGTGCACTTCCACACCACAACTTTTGTCCTGCCAAATCCCCCCGAACTACTTTGAAACCCGTGTTGGAAGAAATGTCCATCTGGGTTCAGTTCCAAGTGGGGGAAAAAAACACTGGAAACCTGGAGACTGCTTGGAAAGATGGTTGGACAGGACCGCATGCCTTGATGATGTTGGGTGAAGAAAAAAAGAAAAGGGAAGAGATGTTGAGAGTGCCTGAGTTTTATACCCTCTCTGGACTTTTGAATTTGAGCTCGTATTCTGATTGGTTGTCAGACTCCCACGAGGCCATGCAAGGGCAACTCTATAGGCTGTCCTGAGTCCCAGGCTTGGTTGAACCTTGCTGGGTGATGTAATCTTCCCAGGTGCCATGTGGTGGGATAGGTAGAGGACTAATCCTATCATGTCCTGAGGGCCATTTGTCTTAATCCCATCACCCTGGAGTTGAAGGTGGGGGGGGGGGGCAGAGAGCTGCAGGAAGCTGCTTTGTTTTTAAAAACATGTTTCTCCTTTTCTCATTCAGGGAAATATAATATTCTGCCTTTTTAATATTTCCTAAAACATTTCATTCTTCTAGGAGAGGGGTGGGTGCTAACTTCCTTCACCAGCTATAATTGTCTTCCCTGCTGGAACCTAGGGATTATACTAAGATTACCACAGATCGGTTCATCTTCCCTGGTTGGAAGAAAAACCCAGGCCCAGTTCCAAGACGGGAATAAAATGGAGGCTGATTGGAAAGAAAGACTGTGTTTATTGCTGAACAGAACCAACACACACACACAGCGTGCAGTTCTGGGAAAGCAGACAAAATGGAGTTGAGAGTGGGTGGGTTTTTATACCTTCTTTGGGCTTTGTATTTGAGCTTCCTGTACCTGTGCCAGAACATGTCCTTTAATATTCTAATGGCTGTTGTCAAATTCCTGTGGGGCAGGGGTGAAATCCAGCAGGTTCTGGAGAATCGGTAGCAGAAATTTTGAGCAGTTCAGAGAACCGGTAGCGGAAAATTTGAGTAGTTCGGAGAACCAGCAAATACCACCTCTGGCTGGTCCCAGAGTGGGGTGGGAATGGAGGTTTTACCATATCCTTCCCCCAGGGGTGGGGTGGTAATGGAGATTTTGCAGTATCCTTCCCCTGCCATGCCCACCAAGCCACACCACGCCCACCAAGCCATGTCCACAGAATTGGTAGTAATTGTTTTTTATTTCACCACTGCTATAGGGTCATGGCTGACTCTATAGATGGAAGGGGAAATGCAAATCCTAGGTGTTTGTTTGAGTTCATCTTGTCAACCTAATTGCTTATCTGGAGTTTCTGTCTGGCCCAGTCTTTCTGAATGGATTACCAAATCTGCATTTCTAAAAGCTGGCCTCCTCAGTTTCCTTTAGGAGAAATATTCTATCCTGTCTTTTTAATATCCCCCAAAATAATTTCATTCTCTAGGAGGGTGGGTGGCTGCTGACTTTCTACACCCTCTAGTCAACCAAATGGAGAATGCAAAAACCCAGTGCCCTACTTTCTGAGCTGTTGTTGGTCTTGGAGAAATGAAATCCTCTTTGTCTATTTCACACAACAAGGAAATAAGACAACTTGTTTTTGCATCTCGTATTACTGTGATGAAGACCATTTGAGGGGATATTGGATTGTGAAAGGGGAGGGAAGGATCAATCCAAGCTGTTTTATCATCATCATTGCTTCTTCCACAGGCCATTTGTTGGGGGAGGAGATGAGAAATATCAAGATGGCAGCCACAATTCCAAAAAACAATTGAAGCCCTGTCCTCTTTTATGTCCATCACATGCTTCAATTGCGTGGATCCAGCCACGATCTTGACTTTAATTATCCCTGATGGATGCCCTCAACATGGCTTTCATTTTTATCCCCTGAATCATTTCCAAGGCAGTTAACGATGGCTTATCTTTCTTCAGATTTGTTAATTCCACCCTAAACTTTTTTGTTTAGATTATTATTGAAGGGGGATTAGTATCATCCTTGAAGGATCTGAAGTTTAAGAACTGGGGAGAGTATAGCAAAAATACCCTTCAATGGGAAAGAAGAGGAGGAATAGAATAGAATAGAATAGAATAGAATAGAATAGAATAGAATAGAATAGAATAGAATAGAATAGAATAGAATAACAGAGTTGGAAGAGACCTTGGAGGTCTTCTAGTCCAACCCCTTGCTTAGGCAGGAAACCCTACACCACTTCAGACAAATGTTTATCCAACATCTTCTTAAAAACATCCAGTGTTGGAGCATTCACAACTTCTGGAGGCAAGTTATTCCACTGATTAATTGTTCTCCCTGTCAGGAAATTCCTCCTTAGTTCTAAATTGCTTCTCTCCTTGATTAGTTGATTAGTTTCCACCCATTGCTTCTTGTTCTACCCTCAGGTGCTTTGGAGAATAGCTTGACTCCCTCTTCTTTGTGGCAGCCCCTGAGATATTGGAACACTGCTCTCATGTCTCCCCTAGTCCTTCTTTTCATTAAACTAGACATACCCAGTTCCTGCAACCGTTCTTCGTATGTTTTAGCCTCCAGTCCTCTAATCATCTTTGTTGCTCTTCTCTGCACTCTTTCTAGAGTCTCCAAGAGGAAGAGGGAGAGGGAGAGGGAGAGAAGGAGAGGGAGTGGGAAAGGGAGAGGAGGAGAGGGAGAGAAGGAGAGGGAGAGGGAGAGGGAGAGGGAGAGGAGAGGAGAGGAAGACAAAAACACAATTAGCATTGGAAAAAAAAATCACCTCAGAGCTTGGAGGCCAAGAGCTATTTTCAAACTGGCACATATTTTTATATGGAGGTACCCTATACTAAATACTTCATAAAAGAAATGAAGATGTTATAACAATTGCGCTGCCCAGCGATAATTTGGTGAGATGGGTGGCTACATAAAATGAATGAATGAATGAATGAATGAATGAATGAATGAATGAATGAAAGAAATTTTACAACTAGATGATGATTTCCCCAGTTTCTCAACACCATAGTTGTATGCTGAAGAAATAGCCAGGATACGACGACAGGGAGTGATAAATCCTGAACAATGCTGACAACTCCAGGGTTTCATTTTAAAAGGCAGCAAAAATTGATTATTGGAGGAGGAAGAGAAGGAGGTGGTGGTTGCTGAGGTATTTTGTGCTGTGGATGCATCCATTATGTTGGGGACCCCCAGGTGCCCTCAGGGGTGGAACCTCTGTGTAATATAGCTGTATCTAAATTCAGAGTGTGGCAAGGAATATTAATTTAATCTGCATGGAAATCTTCATTCATTTCATTGCATTTCTATAATACTGTCATTAGAGTAATGCGTTTGGTATAAAAGAGCAGACTACAGAGCTTTGAGGGAACACTTCAGTAAACGTAACCATTTAACAGCAAACACCGCAAAATTAATTGTGCGAAGAAGTCCCTTCTTTGCAGCCTTCCGTAGAATTCCACTAGAGGGTGGAATTGTGTTCTAAATTAATTTGCACTTATTAGAAATGCCGCCGGTTCCAAAATCTCCAAAATCTCCCAGTGCTAATGCATAAGATTTCTCCTGTTGCTATAGAAACATATCAGAGCAGAAGATAAATAATTCGAGCCTAACAAGAGACACATTTAATTTTCTTCCCAGTTCTTAATGGTGTGAAGTTTTATCATTTATAAAACACACACACAGAGACTTTTTTTTTTTTTTTGGGTTTTGGTTTAGTTTTTGCATCCTTTGTTTGCCTGGATGTAACCGGATATTTCCTTTTGTTGCCTAATCTGAGATCTGCTCCATCATGTTTAGCAAATACAAAGTCCCTCATTACTGCCAAAAGGAATCACAACACATCAGTCTGTCAGACGCTAAGGAATGAGGCGTTAAAAAGCCACCAGGGTTGTCTCATGAATACTTCCTCCTATTTTATTATTTTCTCTCTTCAGTGCCCCCCCCCCCAGTCAAACAGTTGTATATTTCTTACATTTGGACAACTTCTATTTCTGCTTATCTTCGTCACAGAAAGTGTCAGAAAGTTTAGGGATTTTCTGTAGCTCAGCTGTTTCTTTAGCTGAGGTGGGCAAAGAATTGAGGACTGTTCATTGCCTGTGTGAGGGGACAATTCTTGAACAGTGATAGATGAGAAGTCTTCTCAGTGTGGATTTACTCGCAGACTTTATCAAATTTGCACTTTCTAAAGTTGTGTTGGAAGAAATATCCATCTGGGTTCAGTTCCAAGTGGGAAGAAAGACACTGGAAACCTGGAGACTGCTTGGAAAGGTGGTTTAATGGTGGACAGGACCACATCAGAGGTGGGTTTCAGCAGGTTCTGACCAGTTCTGGGGAACCGGTAGTGGAAATTTTGAGTAGTTCGGAGAACCGGTAGTAAAAATTCTGACTGGCTCCGCTCCCATCTGCCTCCTGAGTCCCAGCTGGTCGGGAGGAAATGGGGATTTTGCAGAACTCTTCCCGTGGATTGGGGAGGGAATGGAGATTTTACAGTATCCTTCCCCTGGAGTGGGGTGGGAATGGAGATTTTACAGTATCCTTCCCATGCCACACCCACTAAGCCAGGCCCACAGAACCAGTAGTAAAAATTTTTGAAACCCACCACTGGACCACATGGTTTGAGGTCCTGGGCAAAAAGAAGCACATGGATGTGTGCGAGAGATAGATTTATACCCTCTGTTGGGCTTTGAATTTGAGCTTGTATTCTGATTGGTTGTCAGACTCCCATGGGGCCAGGCAGGCGTAATTTTGTAGGTTGTCTTTTGAGTCCCAAGCTTGGTTGAATCTTGCTGGGTGATGCAATCTCCCCAGGTGCCCTGTGGTGAGTTCTGTTGTTAGATGGGTAGAGGACTAATACTACCTTTGTTGGATCTTGGGAGAGGGCATTTGCTTATGAATAGACCTAGCTATCTCTTTATCTCTTAAGTGCTAACATCTGCTGTGGGCTATTGAGAAAGGTGGGGGCTATTAAGAGTCAGTCTGCTTCCTGCCTAAAAAGAACATGTTTCTCCATTTTTCATCCAGGGAAATATAATATTCTGCCTTTTTAATATTTTCTAGAATATTTCATTCTTCTAGGAGAGGGGTGGGTGCTAACTTCCTACAGTCGTAAAGGTAAAAGCTGCTAGCATGTGCAGACAAAGGAAGAAGTGTGATTTTTTTTCACACAGACTACAGTGCAATTTTGGAGAAATCTATATTTAGGGAAATATATGACTTTAAGTGAAACAGAACTTCCCCATTTTTGAGCAACAATCACCAGGGAAATTACTCCTCTTCTTCCTCCTCCCTTCCCCCCTGTTCTTCGGCCAGCAATGTCCTGCAAAAGCTCACAGCTAAATCTAAACACATCTTCACTGGATAAGATGTGTGGGGTTTTTTCCTCAGGATAAATGGTGGGCTAAGTTTCCTGAAGCTTCTGTGAAATGGAGAAAGCTCTGCGTAGAACTCCCTGACAAAGGAATATTCAGACACATCCAAAAGAAGAGGACATTTAGGCGATGTCTGGTTTAAAGCTCCTCCCTGCTCATCTAAGCCAGGGTATTCACTCACAATATATCCAGTGAAGTGAATTGACATAACTTGATTCACAGAATTTTTTAAAAAAAAAAAAAAAAACACACCCACACAAGCAGAGGGCAAAAAAATTAAGTTGAAAGGGTGCCTTAAAGATTCCTTGATGGGAAAAAAATAAAAATAAAAGAAGCCACAGTTCCTCTCATTTCAAAAAGTAATTGCCAGCCAAAACCAGGTCACTAGGCCATCTGGTCTGTTGTTGTTGTTTTTTGCTGGCAAGCAAGCAATAGGATATACTGTCACAATATCTGAGTGTATGCAGTGGAATCATTACATAAGCCCTATCCTGCAGCTACATAAAAGAGAGCTTGTACAATAAGAAACTTGTCAGAAGTTGTGAGTGCTCCATCACTGGAAGTTTTGAAGAAGAGACTAGATAGCCATTTGTTTGAAATGGTATAGGGCAGAACAGGGGTGGGTTCTAATTTTTTTTACTAACGGTTCTGTGGGCGTGGCTTATTTTGTGGGCATGGCTTGGTGGGGGGTAATGTGACAGGGTGGGTGTGGCCAACTATTTTTTTTAACTTTTAAAAGCAATTTTTTATAACTTTAAGAGGTTGCAGAAAAAAAATACTTCTAAAAGCCTCTGACAATCCCAGCTGAGCCGTGCGATCATCAGAGGCTTTTTTTTTTTTTACTTTTAAAAGCATTTTTTTGGCCAAAGAGTTTGTAGAAAAATTGCTTTTAAAAGTAAAAAAAAAAAAAAAGAAAAGCCTCTGATGAGGTGGGTGGAGTAAGCGAGCGTCGACCGGGCTGGGGACCGGTTCGGGGGCGTGGCCAGCCAATGTTATTACCAGTTCTTCAAACTACTAGAAATTTTTACTACCGGTTCTTGCGAACAGGTGCGAGCCGGGAGCAACCCAGCACTGGGGCAGGGGTCTGCAATCTTAAACACTCAAAGAGCCATTTGGACCTGTTTCCCACAGAAAAGAAATCACCGGGAGCCACAAAACCTGGGTGGGCGTGGCCAACTCAACATCACTCACTCCCACCCAGTCACCTGACCACCACCCCCAGCCACGCTTACCCAGGTTTTATGCCTCCTGGTGTTACTTTAGGTAATTGCCCTTACCTTCTTAGGCCAGGCGAAGAGTGACTGGGAGGGGAGGGTGAGGGGCGGGGCCAGCCAGTGGTGGGTTCAGCGGACAGGGAGCCACAGCAGGGGGACGAAAGAGCCACAGGTGGCTCCAGAGCCGCAGGTTACAGACCCCTGGTATAAGGCAGTTTTGGGGAACCTTTTCGGCACTGAGTGCTGAAATGGGAGCGCGCGCATATGCCAGAAGCCAGAAGAGCAGCGCGCCGGGAAGATGATCTTCTGGTTTCCGGCACACACATGTGCACCAGCCACCTGGTCTTCCGGTTTCTGATGTGCATGCACGTGAGAAGGCTGGCTGGCCGGTGTGTATGCGCATACCGGAAACAGGAAGATCAACTTCCGTGTGCGTGCATGAGCACCGGGTGGCTGTTCTTCCAGTTTCTAGTGCTCCTGCATGTGTGAAGACCAGCTGGCCAGCGTGCCGGAACCCAGAACAGCAACGGGCGACGGCTCCCATGCCCGGAGAGATGGCTCTGCATGCCACTTCTGGCCCGCGTGCCATAGGTTCGCCATCACAGGTATAGGATCTCTGCTTGAACAGAGGGTTGGACTGGAAGGCCTCCAAGGTCCCTTCCAACTCTTATTCTGTTATCCTTCTCGGGCAAGGCTTGCTATAACTGGTCCTGTTTTTCTGAAATTGTTCTCACCCTTGAAGATAGTGCGGACAAGAAACACAACTGAGTGCTAACTCTTTTACTGTAAGGCCACCTTAAACAGACTCTTGCAAGACTGAAAGTGCATCTCTCTCCTCCTTTTATTTTACTCTCTGAAAAACTAAGATGGGGGGAGCTTCTGAAATGCTTCCCACATGTCCTTTCCTTCTATGGGCTCAACTATTAAGTGAATTGGGCCCAATTTTATGATCTTTTTGCTACTGTGGTTGTTAAGTGAATCATGCGGTCGTTGAGCAAATCCAACTTCTCCCATTGACTTTGCTTATTGAGAGCTGGCTGGGAAAGTCCCAAATGCTGATCACATGATCCTGGGACCCTGCAGCTATCGTAAATATAAGTTGATTGACAAGTGCCTGAATTTTGATCACATGACCATGGGGGGGATGTTGCAATAGTTGTAAGTGTAAGGCCTGGTTTTTTCAGGGATGTTGTAACTTCCAACAGTTGCTAAACAAATAAACCTCGTGGATATGGCTATTGTTATAAATTAGGGAGAAAATAATTCCATTTGAGCTTGACGAACATGAAAGCAAATTATTTAAATTGTGAATTTCATCTTTTGCCCAGAGATGCCATTCCAACATTTTGCCCTCTATTTTTAGGGTAGAGCAGGTGTCTGCAACCTGCGGCTCCGGAGCCACATGTGGCTCTTTCGTCCCCTTGCTGTGGTTCCCTGTCTGATGAACCCACCACTGGCTGGCCCCGCCCCTCGCCCTCCCCTCCCAGTCACTCCTCGCCTGGCCTAAGAAGGTAAGGAAAATTACCTAAAGTAACACCAGGAGTCACAAAACCTGGGTAAGCGTGGCTGGGGGTGGCGGTCATGTGACTGGGTGGGAGTGGGATGTCGAGTTGGCCACGCCCACCCAAGTTTTGTAGGGCTCCCAGTGATTTCTTTTCTGTGGGAAACGGGTCCAAATGGCTCTTTGAGTGTTTAAGGTTGCAGACCCCTGGGGTAGAGTTTTTCCATAAAATGAAAACATCCGTAAGCAGCCTCAACATTCAAACTCAGTCTAAATCTAAAAATTTACTGCTTGTAAATCTGGGAACAAAATTACCCTCTTTAGTGTTTATTGACCCTGGCTATTGCCAGGATCTTAATCAAAATAAATAAAAACTTTCCAACAGAACTTAAAAGATATATGTTCTATGTGAGGTCCATTTCATATAGATGTAATTGATAAGTTATAAGCCCAAAAGTAGGCTAAAATCTGGTAAATTAAAAGCACATTCTAATCAATCTAGTCAATTTGGCTAATGAATTCCTAGGTGGTCTATTTTCCCATATACATTTCCTCAATAGCTTATCTTATCCAAAGAAAATATTTATTTGGGATTAACATTGGAATACTTTGAATACATAAATTAATCATGGTGCGATATTCATTTCAATCACCAATTTATCTCACCAATTTAAGGGAATTTTGATCCATCTATTACTGTCTAAGGCAAATCCTCCAAAATGTTTAACATGCCATATTTAATGCATATGTAAAACAGATCAAATAACATAGCCTGAAGATTTCTGCAAACTATAGAAACTACAAATTAATTTAAATCATATTCATTTGCATAGAAATCTTTTTTCCCCCTTCAGTTGTTAATTTGTTTTTGGTATTGTTAAGCTGTTGACCAGAAACTTTGGTTCATAGAGTGACTCATAATTAAAATAAAAACACAAAACAGTGCGTGCTCTATATTTGATTCAGTAAAAGAAGTTCATTTACTTGTGATTTTATGTAACTTGGAAAGGCATATTTATATTTTAAAAACAATTTAAGAAGGGCAGGTGCTGAACAACCAAGCCAAAAAAAAGCTTCATTGAAAAACAGGGCTGTGGAATGAAAATAGTTTCAAGATTCTTTGCAGGGAATGATTTCCTACAATTTGGAGGGAGGAAATTTTGCTTTTGAGGTAAAGGCCTTGTTGATTCTCAACAATCTGATTTCTCTTAATAGCGCAGTGATGTGAAGGTCAAAATAACTCCTGTCTGTTTTACTGTCCACTTTAATATGGCAGTATTCCAACCCATTGTTTTTATTATGGTTTTTCTTTTAAAGAAAAGATGATCTCTATCTGCATCTGGTTTCATTCACCATTTTCCGAACATATGGAGCTTATATATGCAACACCCTAATATATACCGTTTAATGTAAATTTTTGGAGGAAACTTTCTTTAAAGCAAACTTCTCTTTGTTGTGTAAAACTTCCTGCGTTAGCCATCACGGATGTAAAATTTCCTAGTGCAAGCACTTTTCTTTTGTATCTTCTTTTATCTTCTTTAGGTTTATATCTCTTTTATTGTCTTATTTCTGGCTTGTCCAAATAAGGATGACCAGTGGAGGGCAGACAAGAGAGGCAGGATACTGCCAAATCTTTGCCATCAAGCCCTTCCGAGCTTCATTTTCGCTGGCAGAGTGCTTGGGCTGCCACAGGCGCCCCCCACACAAGTGATGTCGAGCTGGCCACACCCACCTTGGCCACGTCCACCCGGCCCCCCAAGGCCAAACACAACCCTGATGCGGCCCTCAACAAAATTGAGTTTGACGCCCCCGCTGTAGGACATCTAACAATGAACGTCTTGCTGTATGAAAGCCATTGCTCCTTTCTAAGTAGCAATATTATAATTTGAATACTAGGAAGAAAAAAAGTTAAATTAAAGGACCCAGTTGTAGGGGCAATAAGCTGACTTTGTATAAATATACAAAAGGATGAAGGCTATTGCTTAGCGCATTGTAAGCCGTCCTGAGTCTCCGGAGAAGGGCGGCATATAAATCAAATTAAAAAAAAAATTGTTAGGGGGGAAAATGCTCAGGATTATATTTCTTATTTTGAAAAGCATTTGACTGCTTCTATTATGCCCTGAATGAGCACAGCAATCTCTTTCCTTAAAGAACTAGAAAATGTACTGTAGCTTGATAGTAAAAATAGGGCTTCCAATTTTTATATTTTAGCCCACAGCATAGCAATTATTTATTTTCTCAGTGCATCTTGGAAGTAAATTCAGGATTGTGGCACAGAATAACAAGACCAACCTTTGAATACATCACTGCTTGCTTCTTATCTAAAGAAAAGGCCAATGATATCACCGAGAAAACAATTAGCTTAGAATTTATCAATTGTAATTAACATTCAATCACTATTATTGTAATTGTAATTAACATTCAATCACTATTATTTAACTATTATTAGTAACTATTATTTAAATAGTTACTTTAAAAAGTGCCACTTGCGTTTTCAAATGTCACAACGCCCTTGGAGAAATAGATTCAAATGGAAACAGGAATAGACAGGAATAGATTAAATTCTATCAAAATATTTCACATATCATATTTTTCGGAATATAAGACGCACCAGAGTATAAGACACACCTTAGTTTTTGGGGAGGAAAATAAGAAAAAAGCTGATTGGCAGGTGGATCGGCCTCCCGGAATACCCCCAATCAGTTGTTTCCAGAGGTGAATTTTAGCAACAGATTCCTTGGTTGTGAGCTCTGTGCCTTGCTTTTTTTTGCTTTTTTCCCTGCCTCTGAAAGCCTCTGAAACAGAGCTTCAGAAAAAAAGCCTCTGAAGCTCTGTTTGGGGGCTTCTTTTCTGAAGCTTCGTTTCTGATGCTTTTTTCAGCCTCTGAAACCTCCATTTGGGAAGCTGGGTGGGGCTACATTCGGAATATAAAACGCACCCAGATTTTCACCCTCTTTTTTAGGGGAAAAAGGTGCATCTTATACTCCGAAAAAATACGGTAATTATTTTTTTTTCTCATATGTTCATTATTCAGAGTAGCTACATTCAAATACTTCGTTAAGCCATGGCTTATTTAACCATGCTTTATTTAATGTGCCACAATTATCATGGAAATGGCCACAGCAGGAAAGTGGATAGACTATTACAGTGGTGCTGGGAATGCCATCGGAAGTGCTGAAGGATCAGGTTAAGAAGATCATGGAGAAATTCTGTCTCTGTGGTTGCTTAGAGCAAGGGTCCCCAACCCCTGGTCTGTGGACTGGCACCAGGCCATGGCATGCCAGAAACTGGGCCGCACAAACAAGCGAGGCCCTATCCATGGGATGCAGGCAGCACGTGAAACCACGATCCTCTGGTCCACGGAAAAACCTCTCTCCACGGAGCCCAAAACGTTGGGAGCCACTGGCTTAGAGTTGACAACAATTTGATGGCACAGAATGAATAAATGTGATTTATTTCATAATCTTCAGATGGCTGTGTTCAATTTAAATTTACAGACAAAGAAATAAAGGGAGACTAGTACAGCTCTTTCAAGCTTTTTAGCTCTCATCAGCTAGCTGTACCCTTCTGGGATTCTAACCTGCTGGGATTTCAATATGCATTCTGCTTGCATATTAGGCAGATGTATTAACCTCTAGGCCACGGGCTCTCCTCACTTTGTCAGCTGTACCGGGGGAAGATTAAGTGTTTTTTTTGGTGAGATCGGTCTATCAGGGCAACCTGGTCTACCCAAATATGGGATGGAGTATACTGCTTCCACTTTCACCTTTCAGCCCCAATCCAGGAGCCTTCACAGGCAGTCGCTTTCCCGACAAACTATTTTGTGTTAAATTTAAATTTACCGACAAAGAAATAAAGGGAGTCTAGTATAGCTATTTCAAGCTTTTTAGCTCTCATCAGCTAGCCATACCCTTCTGGGATTCGAATCCTTCTGGGATTTGAACCCAGTATGCTCCATCCCATATTTGGGTAGAACAGGTTGCCCTGATAGATGGGTCTCACCAGAAAAACACTTCAGTTGGCTGAATTCCTCACTATATTGAAATATCAAATCGTTAGTTTTATGGCTTGGCATGTAGTGTAAAGCTACCCAGTATTTTAAAGGACTTTTTACCACACAGTGCTCCAATAAAAGTGTGTTTTAAAATTAAGGCTCCTACATCAGGCAGGCATTCTACTGTACACAATATGTTCCTTTACTTGAAAAGCAAACCAGTCCAAGCTGGCAGATTTCTATATCAAGAGTCCTAAATTCTGAAGTTACCAACATGGAGAAAACTGGCTGTGTCTGAATTACTGTATTTTTTGGAGTATAAGACACTCCAGAGTATAAGGCGCATATAGTTTTTAGTTTTGGGGGAGGAAAATAGGGGGGAAAAATTCTGCCTCTGCCTACCAGGTATTCATCTGGCTAGTGTCCTTAGCCTGGTCAGCTTCAGCACATTAGTTCGCTGGTTGTGAGCGCACATTGGGGCTGATAAGCAACTTCAAAAGCACAGCTGATCATTGGAGGGAGCTCCAGTGAGTAAAGCAGTTCTGGATTGCCATTTTGGACTCTGTGCCTCGCATTTTCAGCCTCTAAATGGCTCCATTTGAGAGCCATTCAAGGCTGCGGGGATCGCCAAAGCACATCGCCGCCAATCGCTGTCCAAAAACGCGATGCGCAGAGGCAGAAAACACAATGTGCGGAGACGGCGATCAGCAGCGATGTGCTTTAGCGATCCCCGCAGTCTTGAACAGCTCTAAAATGGAGCATTTGGACGCTGAAAACGCGACGTGCAGAGTTCAAAAACACAAGCTATTGTCTGTGGCAATCTCTGCAGCCAGGAAGAAGATGTGTGGAGGCCGAAGGGTGCAGGCCGGCAGGTGGGTGGGGTTACATTTGGAGTATAAAATGCACCCAAATTTTCAGCCTCTTTTAGGGGGGAAATAAGTGCATCTTAAACTCTGAAAAATACGGTAACTTATTTTTGAAAAATATCTAATGGGATTTTATCAGGTTTTTTGCAGAACCCTATAATTCTGCAGAATACAGTTTATAGAGGTTGGTCCTAAACTATGTTGCTTTCTCTTTGTGTTTGAATTTGAGTCTATCCCAAAGCAAGACTTTTTGAAACTTTTCCTGTGAATCCAACCCCCCTACCGTTCCATCCTCCACCGAATCCTGATAGGATACCTCCGATTAAGCTGCTGATTAAACCAATTAAAACTTGCAGCCTTGGCCATTTGGCAACATGAGAATGAGATTTAATTGGCTGTAATTAGTCACCGCAGAGAAGAAAAGTTGATTTGGAAGGTTTTTGGAAGGCTTGTTACATGAAGTGGGGGGTGGGGGAAATGGAATGCTATCCAATGGTGCAACCATTTTAATTTTGCCATTAAGCAAACCGGAATGACAATAAACGAGGGATAAAGGCAGAAAAGAATGAGACAGTTCCGTTGAAACCTTAAATATCATTCCTCGCGACCCCTTTCTTCTTGGTGTGTCTTGTCAAGGAGTCAATTATCTCCTACAAGTAGTCTTGCATCTTCCCTTCCGCCTTCATTGAAATATTCTGATATCCATGCACAAATATACACACTGGCAACTTGGGCTCTCGGATTTGTCTTTCATGCCAAGATGAAAGAGCTGCCGATGGTGCTCTTTTCAGTTTTTTCAAAATGAGCAGAATGGCCCTTGTGTTTCCGATAAGGGGGCTCTCCCTCTAGCTTTCATCCCGAATAGGTTTTCCCTATTCGTTAACCTCTTCGTTGAACCGAATATGTCTCTGATTTGCTAATTAGGTACAGTCTAAGGCTTTAATAAGTCTTCAAGATGCCTCTCCGGGAATAGCAAGGTTCAAAGGAGGAAACGGTGAGGAGCTTTTATCAACCTTTACCTGGACTAGCTTTGATGAAAGACCAAGACTCCCATCTCGGGCGGATAAAGTAAACTCTGCAGAAGATAAAATATGGAGAAGTCTTAAAAGCTGAGTTTAAACGAGGGGGCACGTTTCCCCCCTCCTGAGCAGGTCTTTAAAAAAAATATATCATTATTTTCTTCTCCAAATGCTCCAACTGGACTGCAGACTAGCAGTTTATGGCAGACCTGTAAATGTTGACCTATGACCAAGTTGGGAACAGAACATTTATCATAAATTCAACCACCCAGGATCCTTTTAAGACTTTAAGAGACGGGAGGCAGGAGGAGAGGGAGGATTACTGAGTGTGCCTTTCTTCTCACTTCATCCTTTGCCAAAGGATCTTTTTTCCTCTCTTTTTTTATTTTTTTTTATTTTTTGCCTCCTTGGAGTCAAAGGTAACTCAACAGGAGGCTCTGGAGAACCATCATACTGAAAGAGTATTATATTTCAATAGACAGTGTAGTTTTATTGCATGGATGGAGGGCATCGATCCCCTCAATCATTTTCAATACTTAATCACAGAGTCCCATCCCAACCTGAACCTTATTAAATAGTTGACAACTTGTTTGTTTTAGGCAGAATAAAAATATATCAGGTTTATGGAGAAAGTTAAGATAGCTTGTCAGGTTTAATAGATGGGAGTAATTTAGGGCAGGAGGCTGCCAACCCCCAGGCCGTGGACTGGTACCGGTCTGCTACCCATTGGGAACTCGGCCATACAAGGCAGTGGGCGAATGTGTGAAGCTTCCTTTGCATATTCACAGGAGTTAGGTTGCAAATTGTTCTGCCCCAGCTACCGACCCCAAAGAACACAGCACACACAAACTCTATACAAAGCTTATTTTACTCAAATAACTCAGTCTCCATCAACCAAAGGCTGTTAATAAACTGTCTTAACAGCCTACCAGAATTCTAAGATAAGGTAATCACAGTCTTATTAGAGTTGGCAGAAAGCCCAGAAGCAATTTTGCAGAGAATCCAGATGTGAAGGAGAGTGAACTAAAGTTGTTCCCTACAACTTGCTGCAATCGGTGTTCCTTCTTAAATAGGCTAAGAGAGTGGCCAATTAGCCCCAAGCCTTACTCTAGAGGAAACCTCCTCCTGAGAAGCCACTCCTGCCTTTTGGCAGCTCTGTGCGCTCGTGCATTGAGAAAAGGCTCCTCCTCTTCCTCTTCATTTAAAGGAGCTTCTGGAGGTTCTGAAGGCCCTGCCTGAATCCCTGCCTCTGGCACCACATCATCTCCAGCCTCCTCACTGTCCAACTCGAGCGCCAGCTGCACAGGCTGCTGGCGCAGCACCACACCAGCCTCCTCGTTGTCGGAATCAGCTACAATCTGCACAGGCCGCTGACAGGCCACAACACATGTGTGAGACCATCCCCTCCAGTGGTGGATTCAAATTATTTTACTACCAGTTCTGTGGATATGGCTTGGTGGGCGTGGCTTGGTGGGCGTGGCAGGGGAAGGATACTGTAAAATCTCCATTCCCTCCCCACTCCAGGGGAAGGTTACCGCAAAATCCCCATTTCCTCCTGATTAGCTGGAACTCGGGAGGCAGAAAATAGATGGGGATGGGGCCAGACAGAGGTGGTATTTATCAGTTCTCTGAACTACTCAAAATTTCCACTATCGGTTTTCCAGAACTGGTCAGAAACCCACCTCTGATCCCCTCCCATCGCTGCTGCCATTACTTATGCTGGTCCATGGAACCAGAAAGATTGGGGACCCCTAGTTTAGGGGCACCAATAATATTCCCAAATATTACTCAGGTTGATCATATAATTATATTTTTATGAGTGTCCATGTTACATTGTACTTCTCTCTTCTTTACTTTTATGTATGTTTGTGTTGTTGTGAGGTTCATCTTCTTGATGACTTGATTGACTGAAGAGGGTTTTGGTGGATTTTGGGTAATTCTGGCTGAGAATTCTAAGAAAAATTAGAGCTAGTTTGGTCTATTGATTAAGGCACCTGACTAGAATCCAGGAAACTGTGATTTCTAGTCCTGCCTTACAGTAGTGGTTTCCACTTACCTTCGCTACCGCTTCGGAACTGGGAGCACTCGTGCGCGGCACTTCTGTGCATAAGCAGAGCGTCCGTGATGACATCTGGGTGGGCGGAGCCTCCCACCATCCCCTCTACCAGTTCACCTGAACTGGGGTGAACTGATAGAAACCCACCACTGCTGCCTTAGTCATGAAGGCCAGCTGAGTGATTTTGAGCTAATCACTAGGAGACTGTGAGTTCTAATCCTGCCTTAGTCTTGAAAGCCAGCTGGGTGACTTTGGGTCAGTCACTTGCTCTCAGCCCAAATCACCTCACAGGATTGTTGCTGTAGTGAAAATACAAGAAGGATGTATGTTCGCCACTTTAAGTTATTTATAAAAGTAATAAAGATGGGATATAAATTAAAAAAATTTAAAAAATCCAAGGTATTTGGAGAGCATCTGGATAAAGGAGGTAAATGTACAGTACTTTGTGTGTTTTGGGGACGTAGGTACTCTGACTCTGAAATATTTTGGAATGTAAACGTTGAACTATGATAAATGATCAAAGTATGGGAATCATGGTCCCTTTTTTTGGTAAAAACCATGGTACTTACACCTTAAGATAAATGTAAATGTAAAGGTTTCCCATTGTGTCCAAATCTAGGGGGTGGTGCTTATATCTGTTTCTTAGCTGAGGGAGCCAGCATTGTCTGAAAATGCTTCTGTGGTCATGTGGCCAACATAAATATATGCCGAGGCACATGGAATGCTGCATCTTCCCTCTGAAGTGGTACCTATTTATCTACTCGGTGACGCAGTGGTTGGAGTGCAGTACTGCAGGCTACTTCTGTTGACTGCCAGCTGCCTGCAATTTGGCAGATTGAATCTCACCAGGCTCAAGGTTGACTCCGCCTTCCATCCATCCTTCCGAGGTGGGTAAAATGAGGACCCAAATTGTTGGGGGCAAGATACTGACTCATTTAGAGAGGGCTGTCAAGCACTGTAAAGCGGTACATAAGTGTAAATGCTATTGCTATTTGCATTTTTTCAAATTGGATAGTAGGAGCTGGGGCAAGTAACGTGAACTCACCCCATTGTGTGGCGCTGTGTCTCAAACCCAGGCAGCCAGCTTTTCAATTTACAAGTTTAGCATCTTTAACCACTGAGCCATCACACCCCCAATGGGACTCTAAAGCTAATAACTTGATTTTCTATACATGTATAAACACACCCACAATTTCAATAGGAAAGTCCAATTCTGCTTATAGGAGTTCCCTTATTAGATTGGATACAGGTAGTTATTAGAGTGGCACCTCTGCCTTTTGGTAAAAGCTGAGTCTCCCTCAGATCAAATTTGACTTCTGGTGGCTTCATGGATGCATCCATTTAGTTTTTCAGTCAAAACTATGGAATATATTGAGGCTGATTTCTTTTAAGATGGGTCATCCTTTTCCAATCTGTCTGTAAAGGAATTTAGAGCCAGCCTTGGGACAGATAAAGATAAATGTAAAGGTTCTCCTCGCACATATGTGCTAGTTGTTCCCAACTCTAGGGGGTGGTGCTCATCTCCGTTTCAAAGCCAAAGAGCCAGCGCTCTCCGAAGACATCTCCGTGCTCATGTGGCTGGCATGACTAAATGCCAAAGGTGCACAGAACACTGTTTCCTTCCCACCAAAGGTGGTCCCTATTTTTCTCCTTGCATTTTTTACGTGCTTTTGAACTGCTAGGTTGGCAGACACTGGAACAAGTAACGGGAGCTCACCCCATTACACGGCACTAGGGATTCGAACCGTTGAACTGCCGACCTTTTGATCGACAAGCTCAGCGTCTTAGCCACTGAGCCACCATGTCCCTTCAGTTTCTCCTTCAGGGAAAAATAATATTCTGCCCTTTTGATATTTCTCAAAATATTTCATTCTTCTAGGAGAGGGGTGGGTGCTAACATTCTACACTACTCAGTTGCAACTTATAGCAACTAGACCCAGGAAATGGTTTTGATCCATGGCGGCCATTCTTCCCATCCTTTGTCTTAGCGGATAGAAGCTGCTATGGCTGTCTCTCCATTTGCTATTTTGTTGTTGTTGTTCTATCTTAACTAAAGTGCTGTTAAGTAACACCAGCTGCCTGCAATTACTGCAAGTTCAAATCTCACCAGGCTCAAGGTTGACTCAGCCTTCCATCCTTTCGAGGTAGGTAAAATGAGGACCCGGTTTGTGGGGGCAATAAGCTGACTTTATATAAAAAAGAACACTGCTTGGAAGGGGCGAGGGGCGAAAGACCTACTAAGCAGGTATATACAAAAGTATGAAGGCTATTGCTTAACGCATTGTAAGCCGCCCTGAGTCTCTGGAGAAGGGCGGCATTTAAATCGAACCAATAAACAATAATAATAATAGTGTAGGCAGCTTCTCTCTTGAAGCCTAGAGACAGCCCTTACCTGGGAAGCGATAGTAAAACCTGGGGGTTGAGACTCAACCTCACTTTTTTTGGGTCCAATCTTTCGATCAACAAGCTCAGGGTCTTAGCCACTGAACAAGCAGCCATTCAAGGGAGACTTGGAAAAAAGATTAAGAGTCCAGAGCTGAGAAGGAAGCATGAGAAATAAACTCAAAACAACCCCATCTTGATGAGACAAAGAGACATTTGCACAGCCTTTCAAAGGGGTTTCAACAAGGTGTGGTGAAAGGCATTATTCGGTCCATCACAGCAATGCAACCTAAGCTCTTCCTGGGTTTTTTTTTTTATGTACATTGCAATATTTTATGTAATCATGCTATCACATCTGCCACCTTGCTTTATTTTTAATTTTTTTTAACTATACTCTGCAGATACCCCAGGATTTTCAAGATTCTCTTACTCTACTTTATTACACTAAAAAAAAAAAAAAAGCATTTCTGGTGCCTTTGTCTTGTCAGTTTCTTGAAATGGCCTGTCTTGAAGGGCTGGTACTGTTCTACAGCCATGTATTCCTTTGCAGTCTCTCATTCAGTCATTAACTGGGTGAGATTCTACCTGGTACTGCACCTCTTCGGGCATCTGTGTTCTACTTGTCTCTGGCTGACTATTTTATAAGATAATGATTTAAGCCATGCTGTTGATCCAGGCAATTGTGGCATAATATTTGTCCAAGGATGTGGATGCCTTTTTAACTGCCTTTTTGTCTTTCTGAAAAAATTAACCTTGTTTTTGAATATTGTATTTATTTAGAATAGAATGGAATGGAATGGAATGGAATAGAATAGAATAGAATAGAATAGAATTCTTTATTGGCCAAGTGTGATTGGAAACACAAGGAATTTGTCTTTGGTGCATACGCTCTCAGTGTACATAAAAGAAAAGAATCATAAGATAAAACACTTAATGATAGTCAAAGGGTACAAATAAGCAATCAAATCATACTAGAAAACAGTCAATATAAATCGTAAGGATACCAGCAACAAGGTTACAGTCATACAGTCATAAGTGGGAGGAGATGGTTGATAGGAACAATGAGAAGATTAATAGTAATGCAGACTTAGTAACTAGTTTGACAGTGTTGAGGGAATTATTTGTTAAGCAGAGTGATGGCATTTGGGAAAAAACTGTTCTTGTGTCTCGTTGTTCTGGTGTGCAGTGCTCTAAAGCGTTGTTTTGAGGGTGGGAGTTGAAACAGTTTATGTCCAGGATGTGAGGGGTCTGTAAATATTTATTTCTAAGAATTTATTTCTAAGAAGTTAAGATTTGATTATTATTTTTTCACCCCAAGACATTTGTTAATTTGTATTGAGCTACGGTGGCGCAGTGGTTAGAGTGCAGTACTTCAGGCTACTTCTGCTGACTGCTGGCTGTCTGCAATTCGGCAGTTTGAATCTCACCAGGCTCAAGGTTGACTCAGCCTTCCAGCCTTCCGAGGTGGGTAAAATGAGGACCCAGGTTGTTGGGGAAAATATGCTGACTCTATAAACCACTTAGAGAGGGCTATAAAGCACTGTGAAGCAGTATATAAGTCTAAGTTCTATTGCTATTGCTAATGTATTTATTTATTGAAATCACTCTGGACTTCTGTGGGAGGAAGAGCAATCCAGAAGTCATAACACAACAAATAAGAGTCCAGTTGTTCAAATGGGAGTTAATGGGAATGCAGGAAGGCAAAGAGGTCAAAATGTGCTAAAAAGAGATTGTTTCCCTTTGCCAAAATGTCCAATTTTACTTAGGGGAATTTTACTAAAATCCCCGTCGCTTTGAAAGAAGGTTCTGCTTTGTCAAACTGAAAATGGCCTGATAGAAAACAAAAAAGAAAAAAGGAAAGAAATACTTAATATGAAGAATTTCTCTGTCTGGTAGTGGGACAAATATCTCAGCATGTTTTGAAACGGGGGCTTTCCAGCAAGAGCATTGAAACACAATGCACACCATCAGCACATTTTACAATCTTTCGCTATATTTTGTGATTGCTTCCTTGGCTGTGGTGAATATCATCTTCTCTTGTTCTATGTGCCTTGTTACAGTTCTTTTTTAACGGTGACTCTTTTTTATGTATGGGTTGGTTTTTGATTAAGCATACCATGCTACCCAGAGTCACTTTTGTGTCAGACAACAAATAGGAAGCGCTCTAACAAATCCTGTACATGTTAATAGCAGTGTTCCCCAAGACAGTGTTTTATACTTTATTTATTTATTTATTTATTGCGATTTATTTATTTATTTATTTATTTATTGCGATTTATTTATTTATTTATTGCGATTTATATGCCGCCTTTCTCCCTAGGGACTCAAGGCGGCTTACAAAATGACAACTTCAATACAAATCACAATACAATACCAAATTAAAATCAGTAACCCAATTAAAAAATGATTTAAAATTATACCAGTGTACCCCCAAACGGATCAGTTTAATTGGCGGAAGAGCCACGTCTTCAGCTCGCGACGGAAGGAAAGAAGGTCGGGGGCAATACATAAATGACCTTTGTGATCATATTAAAAGCAACTGTGTTCTCTTCGCTGATGATGTTAAACTATTCAACACCACCGACAATGCAACTCCCCTTCAAAAAGACCTTGACTATGTGTCAGATTGGTCTAACAAGTGGCAACTTCAAATCTTAACCAACAAATGCTCTGTCTTGCACATTGGCAAAAAAAATAAAATAAATCAAAACATAAAATACAAATTGGATGGACATGACCTTGTAGATGACCCTCACTCTGTCAAGGACCTTGGAGTACTCATTTCTAAAGATCTAAGTGCCCGAGCCCACTGTAACAACATTGCCAAAAAGGCATTAAGAGTTATTAACCTAATCTTGCTTAGTTTCTTCTCTGGTAATGTTGTACTACTAACTAGAGCATACAAAACATTTGCTAGACCAATTCTTGAATGCAGCTCATCTGTCTGGAATCCGCACTGCATATCGGACATAAATACAATCAAGAGAGTCCAGAGATATTTTATGAGAAGAGTCCTCTATTCCTCTAACCGCAATAAAATACCTTATGCCATCAGACTCCAAAGTTTGGACTTAGACAACTTAGAACTATGCCGACTTCAGTCTGACCTAAGCATAGTACATAAAATTATCTGCCACAATGTCCTTCCTGTCAATGACTACTTCAGCTTCAACCACAACAATACACAAGCAAATAATAGATACAAACTCAAGGTAAACCGTTCCAAACTCGATTGCAGAAAATATGACTTCAGTAACAGAGTGATCAATGCCTGGAATGAACTACCTGACTCTGTAGTTTCTTCCCCAAGCCCCCAAAACCTTAACCTTAAACTGTCTACTGTTGACCTCACCCCATTCCTAAGAGGTCTGTAAGGGGCGTGCATAAGTGCACCAGCGTGCCTACCGTCCCTGTCCTAATATTCCTTTTTACTTATTCTTTTCATGTATTCAAATTATGTTTATGCTTTTACCTGTTATCTTATAAATGCTTGACAAATAAACTTATGATTACGATATGATAAATAAATAAAAATATTGTCTGATGGCTACATGCAAATGCCTAAATGAACTGGGGGTGACTGGGGGCTAACCCCCACCCACTCGGGATGGTTTCTCAGTGTTGAGACTTTGCAGAAGAAGTCTCAGACCACCAACTCTGCTTCGTGTCCTAAGTCTCTGCATATGGATCATATGCTAATCGTGTCTGTTCAATACTTAGGGGTGAAAGGCTCCACAGTATATCCTGTTACAGATTCCTTGGGCCATACAGTCTCCTTGTTTACAGTTCTGTCAAAAGAAATCAGGGATGTTTTTATAACAGGGATAAGGCAGAGCGGGTGGGGGTAAAAGCAAAATAGAAGCGTGCAGGAACAGGCTTGATTTCTCCCCAAGCTACTATTAGTCTTGGAAGGAAGCCAAGGAAAGGAGAGGTTACCTACTAACTTAACATCTGTGAACAAGAGGTCACACTGGGCCCAAAAAAAGTGAGGTTGAGTCTCAACTCCACCCGGGCTTTACTATCACTTCCCAGGTAAGGGCTGTCTCTAGGCTTCAAGAGAGAAGCTGCCTACACTAGATAGAACAAAAAACAAACAAAAAAAGCAAATGGAGAGACAACCATGGTTTTGCTTCTATCCGCTAAGACAACAGGAAGAATGGCCGCCATGGATCAAAACCATTTCCTGGGTCTAGTTCAGAGGTGGGTTTCAGCAGGTTCTGACTAGTTCTGGAGAACCGGTAGCGGAAATGTTGAGTAGTTCAGAGAACTGGTAGTAAAAATTCTGACTGACCCCACCCCCATCTATTCTCTGTCTCCCAATTCCCAGCTGATTGGGATGAAATGCGGATTTTGCAGTAACCTTCCCCTGGAGTGGGGTGGGAATGGAGATTTTACAGTATCCTTCCCCTGCCACGCCTACCAAGCCACGCCCACCAAGCAATGCCACACTCACTAAGCCACACCCACAGAACCGGTAGTAAAAAATTTTGAAACCCACTACTGGTCTAGTTGCTATAAGTTGCAACTGAGTAGTGTAGAAAGTTAGCACCCACCCCTCTCCTAGAAGAATGAAATATTTTGAGAAATATTAAAAAGGCAGAATATTATATTTCCCTAAAGGAGAAACATGCTCTTGGAAAGCAGCCCCCACCTTTCTTAATAGCCCCAGCAGGACTGGTCCAGCCTATCTACAAGACAAAAGACCTTCAGCTCCAGGGTGATGGGATTAAGACATGACCCTCCAATACAGAGGTCTCTAACCTTGGCAACGTTACGACATGTGGACTTCAATTCCCAGAATTCCTCAGCTGGCGCTCTCTCTCTCTCTCTCTCTCTCTCTCTCTCTCTCTCTCTCTCTCTCTCTCTCTCTCTCTCTCCCTCTCCCTCTCCCTCTCCCTCTCCCTCTCCCTCTCCCTCTCCCTCTCCCTCCCTCCCTCCCCCTCTCTCTTTCTCTCTCTCTCTCTCCTCCATCTGGTCAGCTGCCCAGGACCTCAATGTGGTCCTGTCCATCAATAAACCATCTTTCCAATCAGCCTCTATGTTCCCAGTGTCTTTCTCCCTGCTTGGAACTGAACCAGATGGATATTTTTTTCCCAACAGTAGCTTCTTGGTGTAATTGCATGAAGGCATGAGGCTGGAAACTAAGAGACTGTGAGTTCTAGTCCCAATTTAGGAACAAAGTTGGTTGGGTTGACTTTGAAAGAGTCCCTCTCTCTCAGCCCTAGGAAGCAGGCAGTGGCAAAGCACTTCTGAAAAACCTTGCCATGAAAGCTACAGTATAGGGAGTTGTCCAGAGAGAGAGAGAGACAGAGAGATAGAGACAGACAGAGAGAGAGAGAGAGAGAGAGAGAGAGAGACAGACAGAGAGAGAGACAGAGAGAGATAGACAGAGAGACAGAGAGAAACAGAGACAGAGACAGACAGAGACAGACAGACAGACTGACTGACTGACAGACAGACACACAGAGACAGGTGGTACAACAACAGGACCGGAAATCCGAGTAAGCACAAAGGCAGATTATGTCCAATTGCTTGTTGTACAGTTTTACATATCAATGCTGCTCAGTTTTAATGTTTGTATCATGGTGATTTGTGTCATTTGCATTGTTTTTACAGCACTCGGATCTGGAATCTGTTCGAGTAAAGGACAGCATCGTTTTTAAAACAAACCCGCAAACCAATTTATTTTATTCCCTCTTTCTTATATACCCTAACTCTTCAAGTACGTACGGGTGGTCTTTGACTTACGACTACAACTGGGGTCAAATTTTTTGTTGCCAAGTGAACATTTTTTAATGTGAATTTTGCCTCATTTTACAGCCTTTTGTGCCACTGTTGCTAAGTGAATCTCTGCAGTTGTGAAATTAATAACACAGTTGTTAAGGAAATCTGACTTCCCGATTGACTTTGCTTGTAAAAATGTCACAAAAGGTGAACACATGATCCTGGGACATTGTAACCATCATAAATATGAGTCGGTTGCCGAGCATCCGAATTTTGTTCATGTGACTTATGATGATACTGTAATGGTTGTAAGCGTGAAAAATTGTCCTAAGTCATTTTTTTAGTGCTGTTGTAACTTTGAATGGTCACTAAATGAACTGTTGTAAGCCAAGGACTACCTGTATGTGTGAATGTGTCTATAAGAAATCATTGGTTTTTCTCTCACCGTGCAAGCACGCACACTCACCAAGAGAGGTAATGGTAAATGTAAAGGTTCCCTTCACACATATGTGCTAGTCGTTCCCAACTCTAGGGGGTGGTGCTCATCTCGGTTTCAAAGCCAAAGAACCAGCGCTGTCCGAAGACGTCTCTGTGGTCATGTGGCCAACATGACTCAATGCCAAAGGCGCATGGAATGCTGTTACTTTTCCACCAAAGGTGGTCCCTATTTTTCTACTTGCATTTTTTACGTGCTTTCGAACTGCTAGGTTGGGAGAAGCTGGGACAAGTAACGGGAGCTCACTCTGTTACGCAGCACTAGGGATTCGAACTGCTGAACTGCCGACCTTTCGATGGACAAGCTCAGCATCTTAACTACTGAGCCACCACGTCCCTCAGCAAGAGAGACTGAAGTTCAAACGTCTGCAACAAACCGTGGTTTTCAATTCTGCAAACATCTGAGGACTTTTCACTCCCGTGTGCAAATCCAGTAGACCCTGTGAAATATCACTAAGGTTTGCAGATGTCTACAGGACTCATTCCTGGCAGCACACAGCTTTGCAACATGAGGATCTTCACACAGCTGGAGTGGTCTGGAAGCCAATGTACATGTGTGGCCCACTGAAGAAACAATTAAAGGAGCGAGAACAGCAGCTTGGCCACCAAGGCTTAGAAAGGAAAGAGATCTGGCTTTACGGAAAATGTCAGCGGGACACTCAGACTTTGAGAGATGGGATTACGTAATACTAGTTATCTCCCTCTTCCTTTCATTTTTGCATAAGAGATTGAGAGCTTCTTCCTCATTTTCATCTCATGCTACATCCATATGTCCCAGCAACCACTTTTTTCCCCCGGTGGTGTCCTCATGACATTGCTTCATCTAATCCCCACCCACACCTAAGTGGGCCTTACAGTAGTGGGCAAAATTGTGAAAACCTTTTGGGAAAAGTGTATTTTCTAAAACTAGCTAATAAACACCACTTTTTTTGGAGTACTACCAGTGGTGCATTGCTACCGGTTCGCCCTGGGTCGGGGGAACTGGTAGTGGTGGCAGTGGGAGGCTCCACCCACCTGCCCAGACACTTCTGCGCATGCACAGAAGCTTCGGTGCATGTGCAGTAGTGTCACAAGTGCCCGCCTACAAGCGGTTTTGAAACCCACTACTGAGTAGTACCATAAAATTATATATCAATGGAAAGATAATTTAATCAGAATGTAATGCAATAACTTTCCTGAAGGATTTGCTATTAGAATAGCAGTTACAGTATAAAGAAGAAAAGTGAAACATGTAGAAAAAATGAGATATACAAAAATTATCACCATTGAAAAAATGAGATATGCAAAAATTATCACATCAGTTAATACTTAGTTGGGTAACCTTTAGCATGAATTATGGCCTTACAATGGGAGTGAACCAAGTCTTTTAGTTCTGCAGCTGTTATAATGTGAAACCAAGTTTGAATGATTGCTTCTATTAACTGGGTTTTATTGCTGGGTTGCTTTTGACTAACAAGTTTCTTTAGTCGTCTCCATTGATTTTCAATTGGGTTAAGGTCTGGGCTATTCCCAGACCATTCCAGCAATGGAATAAGATTATAATAATATTGGTGTTATTAGCCATCAAACCTCAAAAATACACTTTCCCCAAAAGTTTCCACAACTTTGGCCACTACTGAAAGTCATTGTTAGTTGCCCCAATTTTAAAGTTATCCTAGAACTAGTTGTGCTGTGGTTAAAATCTGGTGCACATCTCTTACCATTCAGTTGGTGGTATACTTTTCTGGGAAGCCATTCCACTCCCAGAAGAATGAAATGTTTTAGGAAATATTAAAAAGGCAGAATATTATATTTCCCTAAACGAGAAGTGGAGAAACATGTTTTCTTAAAAGACAGAAAGCAGACTCAATCTCCCTTCCTCCCAGCAGATTTTTGTGCCCATTGAGAAATATTGGGCCAGCCTATCTACAAATAATAGGATTAACCCATCTAACAGCAGAGCTCGCCACATGGCACAATCACCTGGGGACATTGCATCACCTAGCAAACTTCAACCAAACTAGCTCAGACAAACATGATCCCTACATGGCCCCATGGGAATCTAACAACAGCCAATAGAATACATGTTCTTGCACAGGAACAGGAAGGTCAAGTGCAAAGCCCAAGAGAAGGTATAAATACCCCTCACTCTCAACTCCATGTGGTCAGCTGCCCAGAATCCATGTGGTTCGGCTTCATTAAACCATCTTTCCAATCAGCCTCCATGTTTCCAGTGTCTTCCTCCCAAGTTGGAACTGGACCAGATGGATATTTTCCCCAACACTTTGGTGACCCCACAGAATAGGACCACTTCAACATCCATTGGCCCCTTTAGGTGGGTGTGGGCGTATCTCCTCCCCTCCAGCCTCTGGTCGTTTTCTTCCAGGGCCATTCAGTTTGGAAGCAGCATTTGAATCCAGTTCTCTTCAATCTAGGTTATACCACACAGACTTGGATCAGCCTGAACGGCAGCTGATCAGAAGTATAGGGGTGGTCTTGCTGAAATGGGAAATAGCTGCTTCACAGCACTCCTTGAATTTGGTGGCTGCTTTTAGGCTTCTTTTAGAAACTGGTCTAGAACTCTTCTAGACTAGCATTAAACACATATCCAGAAGGAGCCCGAATGAATAAAATCAGGCACAGCAACTGCCTTGGTTAGCAATAGAAATTCTGGACCCAAATGTGGTTTTAAGTTAAGGACTACCTGCATTTATTCCTCCCTTGAATATCCCTTTGTCACTGTGTTTAAAAATAAAGACTGCTAACAATATGTTTAACATCAAGAGCCACTGATGTTCAGTTCAGTGTATTCTCCTTCTGAAGAATAAATGCCAAGAGTGATTTATAGCAGGAAACTGTTGGCTTTGTGCTCTGATGGTAAATGTTGGGTAATCCTCTATAATAAAAGTTGTGATAGGTTCACCCTCCGAAGACTGCTGGATTTTTAACTTCCTATCACCCGCAGGAAGTGTGCCCAGAAGGCAAAAGACCAGAACTGGAATCTACAATATCTGGAAGAAGAAAACATTTGGAAGTCCGCAGATTTTCCATCTTAACTAAACCAGATAGATCTGTAATTCACTGAAGCAGATAAGGGCATAAAGTCTTAGAGCTCAGATATTTGCTTTGCCTGAAGAAGGGTTTAGTGCAACATAGAAGCTTACAGCTGTTTAACCTACAGGGTGATATGATGAATTTATCTTTGCATTGCTGATACTTTATTCCTGTTTATTGTGAGGTCACAGAACATCAGACAGATGATTTAAAAAAAAAAACAAGGAATATTTTAGTAATAGCACTTAGACTTATATACTACTTCCAGAGGTGGGCTTCAAAAATTTTAGCAAGAGGTTCTCTGCTCGCTTGCTGGGTGGGCGTGGCCATGGTGGGCATGGCGTAGTCAGCCTTCTGCACCATGGTGTGGGGGGGGGGCGTTTTTGCCCTCCCTGGGCTCCAAAGGCTTTCCTCGAGCCTCCGGAGGGTGAAAACAGCCTTCCCAGCCTTCGGAGGCCCTCCGGAGGCTGGAAATGAGCCTATTTCTGGCCTTCCTGAACTTCCGGTAGGCCTGTTTTCCGCCCTCTCCCAGCCTCTCTGCACGCCCTGCACTTACGTGTATCCAAAATGGACCGTGTGAGGACTCCTGGGAGGGGCAGGGTGGGATGGGCAGAGCCAACCAGGAGTGGGATTTGGGGGTTCTCCAAACTGCACAGAATCTTAGCTAGAGGTTCTCCTGAACCCCTGTGAACCCTCAGCAGCCTACCTCTGACTACTTCACAGTGCTTTACAGCTCTCTCTAAATGGTTTACAGAATCAGCATATTGCCCCCAACAATCTGGGTCCTCATTTTACTGATCTCGGAAGGATGGAAGGCTAAGTCAACCTTGAGCTGGTAAGAATCGAACTCCTGGAGTGAGCAGTGACTTAGTCTGCAGTACTGCATTCTAACCACAGAGCCACCATGGCTCTTTTAGTACCTTAAAGTCTGATCAATTTGTTTGGACTGGGGAATAAGTCACAATAAAATAAGATTTCAAGGATCTACACATTTTGTTTAATTCCTTAAAGAATTTGTTTATTTTTGTGGAATTGTGTTGTATGAGCCCAACAACTGCGGATTCTAAACCATTGCTGAACCCTGCTTTGCAAACTCAGCCAATTGTGATTTATTCCACAAATTATAGTTAAACAAACCATAGCTTACAATGAGATGTAAACACAATCTGTCTTGTTTTTGCTGCAGATGATTAAGATAGTTGTCGTTCTCTACAAATGCATAAAGATGGTTAAGGTATAACCACTTCCCATATAGATGTAGAAACACCACAGCAGTCCAAAACACCCTGCTGATTTTACTAAGAGGTGTAAGTTTATTTAATGAAGGTATTCACAAAGTTGGGAGGTGTTAATGACTGCATAAGTATTGGAGACCCTTTGAGCTTTCTCAGTATCCGTCTTCCACTCCACCATCTGGTTTATGTCAATTTGTTAACACAGCTGGAAAAAATTGATATGCAAACAAGAAAAATCCAAGTTGGTCCTTGTCTTTAAAATCTAATCAGTGCTTCCAGTGGTACTGCTAAAATAATTAGAGGATGTGTCATCCAAGAGACAGACAATAAATGAATCATTTTTAGGGAACCAAAAAAAAAGAAAAGAAAAGAAAAGAAAAGCCCCAGACTTCTGGTGTGATTGGACTGATGCAATTTGGACAAGGAAAAGAAAGAAGATTGATGTTAAATGGGACTGAAGGGTGGAGGAAGAGGAAGATGAGGCTCACGAAGGCTTAGATCCTTGAATAAATCTATTCCTACTTAACCTAAAGATAACACTTCGAAAATAAAATAAAACAATGCCTTTTGTTTTCAATAAGTGTAAGCTTTTACCAAATTGTAGGACGGGTCACGTCAACCCAGAGATCAAGGCTCACAATGTGTTCTTTTTATGTTTAACTCCTGGGATGGCAAACACAAGAGTTTGGCTACCATAATTTCAAATTGTTATGGCTGAAGCTGGTGAGAGAAAAAGAACCAGGCCAAAAAAGGACCACAGTTTAGATAGTAATAAGAATAAAGCAGCCAGGTGGACACTTGGCTTGGGAGTTGCATAATTGCTTGACTCCAAAAACGGCTTAATAATAGGTGGAGGCAAATGTTCACGTTGATTTGATTTCATTCAAATGTTGTTAAAGTGAAATACAATTACAATGATTACCTGTGTGTTTTCAAGTAGGTTTTGTAGAAAGTTAGCACCCACCCCGCTCCTAGAAGAATGAAATATTTTGAGAAATATTAAAAAGGCAGAATATTATATTTTCCCTGGATGATGAAAGAAGAAATGTTTTAAAGACAGGAAGCAGATCCCTGCCCCCAGCAGATATTTGGTGCCCATTAAGAAGGACTGGGCCAGCCTATCTACAAGACAAAAGACCTCCAGCTCCTGGTGATGGAATTAAGACATGACCCTCCAGGACATAATAGGATTAACCCAGTGGTGAAATCCTAATTTTTTTACTACCAGTTCTGTGGACGTGGCTTGGGCGTGGTGTGGCTTGGTGGGCGTGCTTTGGTGTGCATGGCAGGGGAAGGATATTGCAAAATCTCCATTCCCACCCCACTCCTGGGGGAAGGATATTGCAAAATCTCCATTCCCACCCCACTCTGGGGCCAGCCACAGGTGGTATTTGCTGGTTCTCCGAACTACTCAAAATTTCCTCTACCGGTTCTCCGAACTGCTCAAAATTTCTGCTACCAGTTCTCCAGAATCTATCAGAACCTGCTGGATTTCACCCCAGGATTAACCCATCTAGCAGCAGAGCTCACCACATGGCACAATCACTGGGGACATTGCATCACCCAGCAAACGTCAACCAAATCTGGGACAACCTAGCTATGACCCCTACAACAGCCAATAGAATACATGTTCTTGCACAGGAACAGGAAGTTCAAGGGCAAAACCCAAGAGAGGGTATAAATACCTGTCTCTCTCAACTCCATATGCTTGATGGTTCTGCTTCATTAAACCCTCTTTCCAATCAGCCTTCATGTTTCCAGTGTCTTTCTCCTGGAACTGAACCAGATGGATATTTCTTCCAACAGTTTCGATTCTGATGCATTAAAAATTGTGAAGGAGTAATTTGGAAAGCTATGGAACTTTATCAAAAATTTTGGGAGTAGGCAAATATGGTCCCAAGTTGGAATGGGACAACTTGGGAGTTGACACCCTAGTCAACTCGCCGTGGCCAATTTGCCTTGGCCAACTTGCCATGGCCAACTCACCACAGAACAACCCTCTGTGGGACAATTCAACCAATACAAAAGTTAAAAGTTAATTTTAAAAGTTAATAAAATAAAGTAAGTCAATCCAGAAATACAAAGTTACAATAATTTTGATGAAAACGTAATCAATAATAAAAGCAATTAAATGAAATGATTAATACAGCTTTGAATTGTCCTGCAGCAAGTTGGCCGTGGTGAGTTAGCCATGGTGAGTTTGTCACACCGAATTGGCTGCGGTGAGTTCTCGTACACCCATCCTAAGTTTGTATTCTATTTAGATGTATGTGAGGAATCTCAGATAACATGATCAAAAAAGTCTCAAGATAAACTTGTCCTTTTAATGTTAAAGCTTTTGGGATGACCTTCAGACAGTGGTTCTACCTTGAGCTGGGTTTTTCTCACAGGGTTGTGTAAGAGTAATGGGAGGCATGAACGTGGGAAGAATATCATGGAAAAAGCCACCAGGAATGGCTTGAAAGACGGCGGGCTAAAAAGAAGTCATAAAAAGAAATAAGGTTATACAATATATTGTTTATTTTGGACTAGATTCCTGAAGTAAGCTAAGAATTAGATCCATTAAGTTTCTATAATGAATTCTGCAGAATTTTCCATACTGGTATTTGTTGCAGGTTCTCTTGAAGGAAAACTCTGCAGGTGTGTAAATCAGCCTTCGGCCACCCCTGAAGTATCTTAACTCGACTGAATCACCTTACATTTTACCAGCCAGTAGCTATATATTTTCAGAGAAAACCTATAAATGTGCTAATATAAAAGAAAAAACAACCATAACAATTCATTTATGTTTTTATAAACCTTTGCTTGTCACATTTAGGGAACTTCCAGATTTTCTGTTATCCAACTTTTCATATTTTAACATAAACCTGCAATGACAACTGTCATCCAGCCAGTACTAACTATTGATGAGATGTCCCCTCAGGCTGGAATACAAGATGTTGAAACAGAGACGCATTTGTGATCACATTTGCTATGGAAGATTTCATTTCTTCCTTGGCAGAACATTCATAATGAAACAGGATTATTCTGATGGAATCTCATGATGGACGGGTTCAACCACAGGATCATCTGATCAGCAGAGGTAGGGCCATCTTGTTTTGTTGCTGGAACTGCACCTTCTCCATGAGGGTGTGTGCTGGGGAAGAAAGGAAAAAGGAGGGAGCAAGGGTGGATGGAAGGAAGTGGAAAAATAAATAAGAAAGAAAGAAAGAAAAAAGGAAGGAAGGAGGAAGGAAGGAGGAAGAAGGAAGGAAGGGGGAAAATTAAAGAAAGGAAGGAAGGAAGAAGGAAGAAGGAAGAAAGAAGGAAGGGGAAAAATTAAATAAGAAAGAGAAGGAAGGAAGGAAGGAGGAGAAAGGGAAGGGTGGAAGGAATTACCATTAGATAATTTCAAATGATGTGATAGGCATGAGTTTGTACATAAGGGAGGGAGGGAAGGAGGGAGGGAGGGAGGAAGGAAGGAAGGAAGGAAGGAAGGAAGGAAGGAAGGAAGGAAGGAAGGAAGGGATTACCAACAGATGAATTCAAATGATGTGATAGCCAAGGGGGGAGGGGAATCAGTGCCTTGTTCTACAAAGGGAATAATTTAAGAAAACAGAAGATGTTTGACAGGAAATTGTAAAAGAAGAAAACCCCTGATAGAAATGTGGTTCAAGCAGGTTCTGTGTTGATATTACAAAATAGCAAACAACCTGGGGGAAGGAAATGGAGAGCTGATAAATCTAATTGTCATTGTTTAATTAGATTTTAACTTTATAGGCAGGTTTGGCACCGAACCTGCCCTGAAAAACTATCCGCAGCAGCTAGAGTGGTATCTGTTTTCCTTACAGCCTGATTCCCACGTTAGGTTCTCCTCATCGGCATACACAAAGCCTGGGAAAGCCTATTTCTCATCCAGTTGTTTAAAGCACGATGGCATTCAGATTTATTTGCCTTGTTAATTAACAATGACAATACTTGGGCTTGCTTCTATCAGCACGGTCAAAAAACACAGCTTTACACACACATGTTCACATCTGCTGACTTGTAAGCCGATTCCTGGGAAGGCTTGCATAGAGTCTATCTACCACTCCGTCTTGAGAAAGACGTGGCTGTAAAACAATTATTATGATACGTGCTTCTTAAATTTCAGTTTTGCGTGTTTACCTGGTGAGAGCTCAGTACTTTTGGGGACAGCGAAGAAATAATAATGTGGTTTTTTTTTTTTTTTCCCAAGCATCTTTTTTGCACTAAAGGGACTCATCATACATCATTCTAAGCTCCAGTTTTCTTATTAACCGTCATTTTATTAATGATATGAATGATTCATAACTGGCTGGATTCTCACATTGCAATAAGCCATAAATTATAAACATTTGGGCAGGAGAAGGGAAGGGGTCAGTGATTCAGAATGACCTACTTGGATCTTGTGGGGAGTTTTAAGAGTATGCTTCATTTTTCTTTTTTTCTTTTAAAAATGGTTAAGCATATTTCAGGTATTATATGTTTCCTGACTCATTTCTTGCCTTGCCTTCCCTCCACCCTTAAAATGCAAACGTTTTATATTAAAGGGCTTCAATGTACTATAATGATAATGTGTATTTTAATAACTTTTATTTTTGATACAGGTAGTCCTCGACTTACGGCCACAATTGGGACAGAATTTTTAATGATAAACAAGGTGCTTGTTAAGTGAATCCCGCTTGATTTTTATGGCCTTTTTTTTTTTTTTTGCCTAGGATTGTTAAACAAATCACTGCAGTTGTTAAGTGAATCTGGCTTTCCCCACTGACTCTGCTTATCGGAAACTGAGTGGGAAGGTTGAAAATGGTGATCATGTGACTTTGGGATGCTTTAACCACCATAAGTACATGCCGGTTGCCAAGCTCCCGAATTTCAGAAGTGGTTTGCCCTGATTTTCTTCTTCCTAGGGCTGAAAGAGAAGGACTGGCCCAATGTCACCCAGTTGGCTTCGTGCCTAAGGCAGGACTAGATCTCACAGTCTCCCACTTTCTAGCTTGATGCCTTAACCTCTACGCCAAACTGGCTCTCTAGTTTGCTTTTTAAATGTGTGTATTTTTCAGACACCATTTATAATGTTATCCTTTGGCTAATGAATTTGCTTTGCCTATGGAGCCCATCCCATCAGTAAAAGTGGCTGGGTATATATGGAATATGTATCTAAAATCAGGCCCAGCGTCTTTTTTTTTCAGGAGGCAACTGAACTTTCTTGTTTTTTCTTTGTAGACATTTCTCTTCTCATCCAAGAAGCTTCTTCAGCTCTGACTGGATGGTGGGGAATGGAAGGATTTATATTCCTTGCAGACAGCTGGTCATTTGCATTCTTTTTTGAGAGTCGTTGAGGCCACTTGGAAGTGTGTCTGTGTGCACAGGGTCACCTGAGTAGTGCAAATGGGTGTGGAGCCTTCTTGGCTGCGAGATGTTTTCTTCCCTTTAGAAATAGAATAACAGAGTTGGAAGGGACCTTGGAGGTCTTCTAGTCCAACCCCCTGCCCAGGCATGAAACCCTACAGGCACAGGCTGTTGGATGAATGAGTCTGTGCTGTCTGCATCTCAAACTGAAGGGCAAATGGTTCCCATAGTGTGCACTTTTTCTGGAAATCCGTTCGTACTCCTGCACCATTTGAAGGGTGTCCATCCCAAACTGCATAGATAAACGTCTATGGAGATTCTCAGTCATCCAGGTCATAGCTGTCCCAATGGTGCTTTTTCAGGAGGCAACTGGACTTTCTGGTTTTTTCTTTGAAGACGTTTTGCTTCTCATCCAAGTAGCTTCCATTGATGAGAAGAGAAACATCTTCAAAGAAAAACAAGAAAATCCTGAAAAAGCACCTTAATTTTAATTTAATTTAATTTAATTAATTCAGTTTATATGCTGCCCCTCTCCAAAGACTCAGGGCGGCTCACAATACATTTTAAAAAATAATTATAAAAAACATTTAAAAATTAAAAACATTAAAAACATTAATGTTTTTAATGCTCCTTTGGGACAACCATCATCTGGATGACCGAGAATCTCCACAGACATATCTAGAATCAGATTTCTAACGTGGTGTCCACCAGTTTCTTTCTTCAACATTTTTATCTGTAGAGTTACAGACCTGGGCTTCAAAGCTCAGTTGGCACGAAGAAGTGATTATACATTTGCTTCCATCTAGTCATAAAATCAATGTCTGCAGCCCCATTATCTGGTTTCAAACCCAACACAACCCCATTATTATGCTCTCTCATGTTCAAGCTAGACGTTTCATGCTCTCATTTTTCCCGTCAGATTTCTAAGTTAAAAAAGAAGGGCCAAACTCTGAACTACAATGTGTTAAGAAGTGAGGAGAATCCATTTTCTGTGAGAGAAAATGCTACTGTATGTCCACCATGAAAAATGCTTTTGTTTCTTTTCCCTCGCCATTAGCCAAATGGTGTTTTGATAATGGGGTGGGAGAGAGGAAGAATTTAAAACTGGAGCCAAACAGTTGTTTGTGTTGCTTTATGAATTCAACAACAGGAAAGGTTAACTTAGGTAAATCGGCTGAGCGCTGAGGCGTCCCAGAAAACTTAATGTGATTTAAGAGTCCCACCTGATTTGCGAAGTGTGCATGAGTATGTGGGATGGTGTCTGTTGTTTTTCATGCTACTATTAGAGCTGGGCTAGGAGAAAGAACTAAATGGTTGCCTTGTGAATTGGGAAGATCAAGAATGACAATTTAGGGCCCCTCAGTTGCGAGATCAGCCCAGGAGGGAAGACAAGAAACATGATGGATGTGGAATTTTGGTTGCCCCAGCTGGATTGTGAAGATTTTTTTTTTTTAAATCTACTATGGGGGTTATTGCAAGTTAAATGTCAGGATACATCCACAGTAATAACATCATAATTTGGGAGTAACCCCTTGGAGATGAATGGGATACCTCCCAGCTTACTAGACTGCAAAACAGTCCAGAGTCTGACACTGCATGAGGGGAAAAAAAAAAACTGGACTGAATCTCCAAATTGTGCTGTTCGTCAACATTTGGAGACTGTAGACTAGTTGCCTCAATCCAAGAACCTGACACTGATGCGTGTTTCTGAAATGATTGCAAACTAGGCTGATCTCTAGCTGCAGGTCTCAAAATATGTTATAATTATGCAAATCTGTGTTTTTCCAGTCACGGGACAACTATAGGTCCAGGTATCTGAGGCGCCGCCTCACCCCAATGGGATTAGCGGGTCCCACTTGTTCCAGCTGAACGAGTTGCTGACTCCATCTATTAAGGAATTTCAGTTGGTGGGGTTCAGAAGAGCTTTTTCTGTTGTGGCCCCCTGCCCTGTGGAACATTCTACCACCAGAGGTGAGATCTGATCCCACCCTTTGGGCCTTCCGGAAGGACCTTAGAACCAGGTTTTGACCGATGGCTTGGGGGCCTGATAGGGCCTCTCTTTGCTGGAGGAGGTTGACAGGGCAAGAAGAAGACCACACAGACACAGACACACACACACAGACACACACACAGAGAGAGACACCATGCTACTGTCTCTTTGGTTCTAATTTTTATATAACTCTTTTTAATTTTAACTGTTTTTATATTTATCTTTTTTATCATTTGTAAGAGGTCCAGAGTGGCCTTATTGGTGAGATGGATGACATATAGCAATAGCAGTAGCATTTAGTCTTACTGTATATACCACTTCACAGTGCTTTTACAGCTCTCTCTAAGTGGTTTACAGCAGAGGTCTTCAAAGTTGGCAGCTTTAAGACTTGTGGACTTCAACTCCTAGAATTCTCCAGCCAGCTATGCTGGCTGGAGAATTCTGGGAGTTGAAGTCCACAAGTCTTAAAGCTGCCAACTTTGAAGAACTCTGGTTTACAGAGTCAGCATATTGCCACCAACAATTGGGGTCCTCATCTTACCAACCTCGGAAGGATGGAAGGCTGGGTTAACCAATATAAAATTAATAAATAAGTAAATAAATAAATATTTTAAATCATTGTCAGCTACCCGGGTGTCTCATTGAGTCTCATACAGTTTTTTCCCCAAATGCCATCACTCTGCTAAACAACTAATTCCCACAACTCTGTCAAACTATTTATTAAGACTTTATTACAGTGGTGGGTTGCCCCAGGTTCGCACCGGTTCTATAGAACCGGTAGTAAAACCGGCGGGAGGCTCCGCCCACCGACCCCGATGTCATCAAAACGCTTCTGCGCATGTGCAGAAGAGCGCACGTGTGTGAGTGAAACGAGCGCGTGCGTGCAGCCCCGCTACAAATCTGTAGTAAAGGTAAGTTGAGCCCACCCCTGCTGTATTACTATTATTCTTCTCATCCTTCCTATTACCAATGTCCTCCCACTTATGACTATAACTTTCCTGCTTGTATCTTTATGATTTATATAGTTTTTTTATTTTCCTAGTATGACTTGATTGTTTATTTAGTATCCTATGACTATTACTAAGTGTTGTATCTTATTATTCTTGATGAATGTATTTTTTTTAATGTACTGAGAGCATATGCACCAAAGAAAAATTCCTTGTGTGTCCAATCACACTTAGCCAATAAAAAATTCTATTCTATTCTATTCTATTCTATTCTATTCTATTCTATTCTATTCTATTCTATTCTATTCTATTCTATTCTATTCTATTCTATTCTATTTGAATAGAAGGCGGGATGTAAATAAGAGCAGGGGTGGGCTGCTGTGGGTTTGCAGGGGTCCAGGAGAACCCATAGCTAACATTATGGCCGGTTCAGAGAACCCCCAAATCCCACTCCTGGCTGGCCCCACTCACCCCACCCCGCCCCTCCCAGGAGTCCCCACGCGGCCCATTTTGGATGCAGGTAAGTGCAGGGTGTGTGCAGAGGCTCGGGGAGGGTGAAAACCGCACCTACTAGAAGTTTGGGAAGGCCACAAACAGGCCTTCCTGAGGGCCTCTGGAGCCTGGGGAGACTGTTTTCACCCTCCCGGAGGCTCGAGGAAAGCCTCCAGAGCCCGGGGAGGGAAAAAAGCCCCCCCCGGCTGTGGTGCAGGAGGCCGACTAGGCCACACCCACCATGGCCACACCCACCTAGCAACCGGGCAGAGAACCCCTTGCTAAAAATTTTGAAGCCCACCCCTGAATAAAAGTAAATTAAAAAATATCCAGGACCATTTTCATTTAACGACTAATGCCCCTTTATGCCAGAGACAGCAATCTGGGCCATGATTTTGTGGTGTCTTTGGCACTTGGAGGCTTAAACTTGCTCCGTTTTCATTTTCTCCAAATAAATTGCTCCGGGGAAGCTAGAGAGGCCCCACTTCTTCACTTCTGAAAGATTCTTTCCTTCCATTTTTTTTTCCTTTCTTTCTTTGTACAGCAGGGTCATGCCCTTTGCTATCTATTGAAGATGTTTAAAGTTGTCTTAATTAACCTGAAAGGCACTAATCTGAAACACACTTCAGTACCGGCTTTGCCTCCAAGATAAGCAGGGAAGAGTATTTGGCATTTTAAAAGCTGGAGGACAGTAATCCTTCATCCCCTAAGGAAAACTGCCTGGCCTTAATTGTCTCCTTTTAAGTTATCCTAGCTTTCTGGAAACTGGTAGCTCTGTTGTAAATAAGTCCTAGGAGGATGAAAGGTTAGGAAGGGAAGGACAAAAAGACCGACTCACTCACTTCTGATGGGGAGCAGGATGTCACATAAGGTCAGCGAGACCCTCATGCTGATTTTTGTAACATTGCCACTAGTATCTTTCCCCCCCTCCATTTAATTATATTCAATTACAGATTATAGATTAACTTAGTTGGAAGGGACCTTGTAGGTCATCTAATCCAACCCCCAACCCAAGCAGGAGACCATTTCTGACAGATGGCAGTCCGGTCTCTTTTTGAAAGCTTCCAGTGCTGAAGCTCTCACAACTCCCAAAGGCAACTTCTGTTCCATTGGTTGATTGTTCTCACTGTCAGAAAATTTCTCCTTATTTCTAGGTTGAATCTCTCCTTGATCAGTTTCCATCCATTATTCCTTGTCTGGTCTTTGGGTGCTTTGGAAAATAGCCTGACCCCCCTCCTCTCTGAGGCAGCCCCTCAAATATTAGAACACTGCTATCCTGTCTCCCCTGATCTTTCTCTTCACTAGACTAGCCATGCCCAGTTCCTGCAACCGTTCATTGTATGTTTTAGCCAGGGGTGAAATCTAAATTTTTTTGCTACCGGTTCTGTGGGTGTGGCTTAATTAGTGGGCGGGGCTTGGTGGTAAGGTGACTGTGAGGGCGTGGCTTGTTGGTCAGGTGGATGTGGCCAAGTCAATGTCACTTCTTTGCCCCTTTTTAACCTACAAAACACAACACAACATAACTGGCTCACCCACAATATAAAAGCAGCTGTGCTAGACCCAAAATGGCCCCTGCAACAAGCAGGAACCTCACACAGCCACAAAAAGCTCAAAAAACCAACTTTCACACTTTACACACACACAACACAACACAACAGGCTCACCCACAATGTAAAAGCAGCTGTGCTAGACCCAAAATGGCCCCTGCAACAAGCAGGAACCTCACACAGCCACAAAAAGCTCAAAAAACCAACTTTCACACTTCACACACACAAAATTCCACATACAGCTTTGTGAGATTTTGTGTGTTTGTGTAGTTAGAGTGAAACACTACAGAAACACACTAAATCTCAGAAAGCTGCACAAATATTATTTTATTTTAAGCTAAATTTAAAACTTCCTAAACTTTAAATGGCTAAGTCTAAAAAAAGAATAACTAAAAAAAAAACCCAATTAACTATTTTTTTAAAGCTCCCAAAGAGGGAAAAAACTTACCCAATAGAACAGGGGTCTCCAACCTTGGCAACTTTAAGACTTGTAGACTTCAATTCCCAGAATTCCTCAGCCAGCTTTCCTTTGCTGGCTGAGGAATTCTGGGAGTTGAAGTCCACAACTCCCTGCCTGCTTGATTGCAGGCAGGGAGATTCAGTTGCTTGCTGATGCAATGGATTTGCAATAGGATTACAGCAAGGCATTGCGACCAGCAGCTAAGGTAAGCAAGCTGAGGGGGGGAGGGGGAGGGATTTTTGCTACAAGCCATTTCAAAGGAAAAAAGTTTTTTTCTTTTACATGGCTCTGGCGATCCAAGATGAGTTGCCTGATTAGCAGGCAACTCAGCTGGGATCGTCAGAGCTTGGCTGGTCAGAGCCATTTAAAAGAAAAAAAAGGCTCTGATGATCGCGCGGCTCAGCTGGGCATGGGGGGTGGGGGCAGGGATTTTTGCTACCGGTTCTCCGAACTGCCCCCCGCCATCGCTACCTACTTGCCCGAGCCGGTCCAAACCGGGAGCATTTCACCCCTGGTTTTAGCCTCCAGTCCCCTAATCATCCTGGTTGCTCTTCTCTGCACTCTTTCTAGAGTCTCAACTTCTTTTTTATAGTGTGGTGACCAAAACTGGATGCAATACTCTACGTGTAGTCCTACTAAGACTTTATAGAGTGGTATTAATACCTCACTTGATCTTGATTGTATCCCTCTGTTAATGCAGTTTAGGATTCCATTGGCTTTTTTGGCTGCCACTGCACACTGCTGGCTCATATTTAGCTGGTTGTCCACTAAGACTCCGAGATCCCTCTCAGAGTTACTGCTATTAAGCCTGGATTTCCCCAGTTTATATGTGTACTTTTGGATTTTCTTGCCTAAGTGTAAGACTTTACTTTTCTTTACATTGAATTTCATTTTATTAGATAGGGCCCAGTGTTCAAGTCTGTCAAGAACTGTCAATTCTTGAACACTGTCTGGACAATTCCCTGAAGTTTTATTGGCAAGGTTTTTCAAAAGTGGTTTGTCATTGCCTTTTTCCAAAAGCTGAGAGAATGTGACTGGCCCAAAGTCACAAAGCTGGCCTTGTGTTCAAGGCAGGACTAGAATTTGTCTATCCTGATTTTTCTAACCACTACACCAAACTGGGTCTCCATTTACAGTATATCACATTCAGAGAGCTAGTATGGTGTAGTAGTTATAGTGCTGACCTAGACATCAGGAGGCTGTGAGTTCTAGTCCTGCCTTAAGCATGAAAGCTGGGTAGATGACTTTTGATCAGTCATTCTCTCTCAGCCAACCCACTACACCTGGTTGTTATTGTGGGGGAAACAGGAGGAGGAAGGAGTATTATGTAGGTTTTGGCCTTGGGCTTATTTATAAAGACAAGATAAATATCTAATGAATAAATAAATTTAACATGGGAATATTTCCATGGGTAGAATATGAAAATCAATAAATAATACATTACGGCTACCACCACAAATTCTACTATTATTATTTAATCATTGACATTAAATATGGAAATGAAATAATGTAAGCTAGAAAATAAAATAAGGCAAATAAAATAAGAGGGGCGCTGAACGTAGACACTTTTGAATTTAGATAAAGCTCTTTGAATACTGAGGCTTTAAACATTAAGGCAGTGTTTCTCAACCTTGGAAGCTTGAAGATGGGTGGACTTCAACTCCCAGTCCACCCATCTTCATGCTTCCAAGGTTGAGAAACACTGCACTAAGGAGTCAGTGTAAATTTAACTAAAAGCAGATAAATGGGATGGTTAACATAGAACCTTTATTAGTGGAGCAAGTAAGTTTAATCAAGTCTTATTGATCTTTGTGAGGTCCTGTTGAATCTTACTGTCTGAATTGCAAAACTTGGTGTCCTTAGAAGAGAGTGCATTACTTTGATCAACTTGGATACTGAGCTAATGAAAACGTGATCAATTTGTGTCATAGTTCTTAGTTGGATTGATAGTAAAAAAAAAAAAAAAGCCCATAGACTGTGTTTCAATGGCTCCTGATTTATACCGTAGTAACAAAGATTATATGGGAGTTTTTGGAATCTCCCTTCTAATACTGCAATTAATTAATCAATCAATTAATCAATTAATTAATTAATTAATTAATTAATTCAAATTGATATGGCTGCCCATCTCCCTCTCAGTGAGTCCTGGTGGCTTACAAGGATAAAAGCCCAATACAAAAACAATAAAAAACAATAACCCCTCACCTCCTGATAAAGGTAAAAGTTCCCCTCGCACATATGTGTTAGTCGTTCCCGACTCTAGAGGGCGGTGCTCATCTCCGTTTCAAAACCGAAGAGCCAGTGCTGTCCAAAGATGTCTCAGTGGTCATGTGGCCAGCATGATTAAATGCCCAAGGCGCACAGAACACCGTTACCTTCCCACCAAAGGTGGTCCCTATTTTTGTACTTGCATTTTTACGTGCTTTCGAACTGCTAGATTGGCAGAAGCTGGGACAAGAAATGGGAGCTCACCCCATTATGCGGCACTAGGGATTTGAACCACTGAACTGCCGACTTTTTGATCGACAAGCTCAGCATCTTAGCCACTGAGCCACCGCGTCCCTTTACCTCCTGATAGCAACCATCAAATTGCTCCTGCCACCAGTAGCCTCTCACCGACCAGTTCGCTCCCATAGAGAGGGGCTCCTCGGGGTGCCGTCGGCCAAACAATGTCGACTGGCGGCCCCCAGGGGGAGAGCCTTCTCTGTGGGGGCACCTGCCATCTGGAACGGGCTCCCCGCGGAGATACGGAGGATCCAAAACTTACGCATCTTCCGCCGTGCCCTAAAAACGTTTTTATTCCAACAGGCTGGTCTGGCCTAACTCTCCCTTTTAAATTGGCTTTTAAATTGGCTTTTAAATTGGGTTTTAAATCTCTTTTAGATAAATTGGATGTTTTTAATCTTTGAGCCTAAATTATTTAATCTGTTTTTTAATAGTTTTTAACTTTTGTATGTCTTTGTATTTTATTTTTGGCTGTTCACCGCCCTGAGTCCTTCAGGAGTAGGGCGGTATACAAATATGAAAAATAAATAAATAAATAAATAAATAAATAAATAAATAAATAAATAAATAAATAAATAAATAAATAAATAAATAAATAAATAAATACATACATACATACATACATACATACATACATAAATACATAAATACATAAATACATAAATACATAAATACATAAATACATAAATACATAAATACATAAATACATAAATACATAAATACATAAATAAAAATGAGCCATTTGATGGGCTCCATTCCACTCTGGGGAAGTCAAAATCAAATCTTCAGGGCCTTGTGAATGTCAAAGTAGGAGCCAATCTTATGACCACAGGGAAGACGTTCCACAGAGAGGGGACCACCGTAGAGAAGAGGCCTATCTTCTTGGTCCCACTAGATGATCCTCCATAGGAGACGGGACCTGTAACATCCCCTGTCTGCCTACTCTGTGGGTTGGGTAAATATGACTGGGAAAAGATGGCCCTTCAATAAGGTTGAAGGGCATTACAGCATACAAATGCCAGAATCACTTGGAATTTTAATTTGGTGCTTGGAATAAGATGTCCAGGAAACCTATTGCTCATAACTTGATGACCTAAAAAGTCATTAGTAGGAATTAGGCTGTAATTAGTTGATGCTGGAAATATTCATTGTTTCAAAGTCTTCCTGGCCAAGTCATACCCCATTGTCATTGATGCGTGAGGAGAGAAGCCACAATGGTGTGGCTCCACTTCCAACTCTTTTTTTGAGTTGCCAGATAAAGGAGTTGGCTAATACATACGGGGCTAAACCTATCGGAAAAAATAAGGCCTAGCCAAGGTATGAAGATGTAAATCCATCTGATGGATTCAATTTTAGTTCTGCTCCCATATAAAGAACAGCACTAGGTGCACACTGAAACATTTGAAGAAAATTTGAGGAAGATTTCTTAGGAGCTTGGACTAGACTGGGGCAACTTCTGAGAAACTGGAATAACTACCAAGTTGTGTTCATAAAAGAGCTATACATGAGTCTTTGCTCAAAATAGTTTTACTGCTGGCCCTCTGATTTAGCTGAAGCCAGTTTATGGACTTATCTTCTGTGATGTGGAAAATTATTCCAAGGTGTTTAGTGTAGTTTTTATAGGAGATGACCAGGCTGAGCCTGAGGGAGGGTTCAAATGTGCCATCAGTCATGAGTCCTTGTGTGCTCACAAGAGATCTAATTCCAACCCAATGTGAACTGCTTCTTAGGTAAAAGGACCTCCGGACTTTCCGTAAAGCCCTGAAGACGTTTTTATTTCATCAAGCCGGCCTAGCCTAAATGGTTTTTTAATTGGGATTTTAAATTTTATGGATTTGGGGTTTTAAATTTGGGTAGCCAATGATTTAATTCTTTTAATTATCTTAACTTTTGCATTTGTATGTTTTTTAATTTTGGCTGTTCACCGCCCTGAGTCCCTTCTGGGAGAAGGGCGGTATACAAATTAAATAAATAAATAAATAAATAAATAAATAAAATTAAGGTTCCCTCCCCGACATATGTGCTAGTCATTCCCGACTCTAGGGGGCGGTGCTCATCTCCATATCTAAGCCGAGGAGCCAGCGCTGTCCGAAGACGTCTTCATGGTCATGTGGCTGGCATGACTAAATGCCATAATTTAGGGTCTTATACACCTAATGTAGCCCCGCCCACCCACTGGCCCCCACCCTTTGGACTCTGCCTCCCAGCAGTTACCTCCTTGCAGCAAGCAGCAGAAGAAACAGCTCTTTTCAGCTTCAGCACAGCCTAATTAGCACAAGTTGATTGGATTGGCCTCCTGACTCAAGGTTGACTCAGCCTTCCATCCTTCTGAGGTGGGTAAAATGAGGACCCAGATTGTTGGGGGCAAGATGCTGACTCTGTAAACGGCTTAGGGAGGGCTGTAAAGCATTGTGAAGCAGTATATAAGTCTAAGTGCTATTGCTATTGAGATACACACACACACACACACACACACACACACACACACACACACAGAGTATGCAATGGTAAATGCAAAGTTTTCGCAAAAGCATCTTAAATCATCATGGGATGCTGCAAACAGCATAAATGTGGGCCAATTGCCCACAATATAGTCATGTGGCCATGGGGGGCACTGTTGGGTCATAAGGATCTTTGGGAGGGGGGTGTCTCTGTTGTAACTTCAAGTGACTTCAAGCAACTGTTCCTAAGTCAAGGACTATCTGTAGCTTATTAAAAAAAAAGAAGATACATGTAAAACATATACAGTAGTCATGCACAGTGTAGTTTGCTAACATGTTTGACAGTAATTCGTTCTTTTGGCCACAGGAATATTAAAGGATTTCATCCAGGATTCTTTGAAAACCAGAGGATTTTTTTTTTCCATTTCAAAGAAGAAACATCTGCTCTAGAGAATCCTAAACAAGACATTTTTATTGGGGAGGTAGACTAAGAGGGAGTCAACAGCTCTGGACATTACATCCTATGCAGAACAGCAAGTTATTTCTGAATTTTTCAAATATAAAATCCAAGTATTCATTTCTCAATTGTCTAATCTGCTGTGCAAAACAGATGATAAAGTAGATAGTATTGGCCATGACTTGAACATTCAACAAGAACAGAGAAACTAAGTTATAGATTTCAAGCTGTTTCCTAAGTTATGAAGGACTGAAAAAATATACACAAACTCCATAAGATACTTCTCAGCTCAAGACAAAAGGAAACAGATAAATGAAGCAGACAATATTCCAGTCCAACTTTTTTTTCCCTCCAAAGAAGGAAAGAGCTGTAAGTATCAGATTTTGGAACTGCTTCAAAAGGACTCTAATAATTGGTTAGGTCTGATTTAAGCCACTGATCTTCAACTGGTTAGATTGGAGCGCAAAAATGGATTGCATCCTATTCAATAGGGCAACTTACCTAGGATGGAAGCTATGGCAAATCTAGACAGCATACTAAAAAGCAGAGACATCACCCTGCCAACAAAAGTGTGTATAGTCTAGAATTGAGGCCTTTGAACTCTGGTGCTGGAGAAGACTCCTGCGAGTCCCTTGGACTGCAAGGCAATCAAACTGGTCAGTCCTAGAGGAGATCAACTCTGACTGCTCTTTAGAAGGCCAGATCCTGAAAATGAAACTCAAATATTTTGGCCACCTAATGAGAAGGAAGGACTCACTGGAGAAGAACCTAATGCTGGGAAAGATTGAGGGCAAAAGAAGAAGGGGACGACAGAGAACGAGGTGGCTGGATGGAGCCACTGAAGCAGTCGGCATGAGCTTAAATGGACTCCAGAGGATGGTAGAGGACAGGAAGGCCTGGAAGAACATTGTCCATGGGGTTGTGATGGGTCAGACACGACTTCGCAACTAACAACAAAACCTAGGATGGGAAGAGGAAGAGGAAGAGGAAGAGGAAGAGGAAGAAGAAGAAGAAGAAGAAGAAGAAGAAGAAGAAGAAGAATTTAATTTATTAAAGCAACTTCATTTCCTTCAACTGAAGATGGTTCTATTGATTTTCAGATCCATATATGCATTATAACATTTATCAATCTAAAATGATATAATAGTAAACGTAACATAAAATCCACATTGCTCAGACAGAGGTTTCAATGATCCTTGCCAAATGCCTTATCTTCAAGGCTCTGAGAAATACACATTTATGGGTAAGATCATCTCCTTGACTCTTACCCCCAAGCAAACTGGCAATCAGTGCAATTCAGGGAGGAGAGACATATCTATCACTGCCTGCTTTGCTGAATTTTGGACCAGTTGGAGCCTCTTGGTGGTCTTCAAGGGCAGTCCAGTGTTACAATATGTTGCAATAGTCAATCTGCAAAGTGACCAGGTGTGAGTGACTTTTGAAGGGCCCCCCAATCTAGAGAAGATCGGGCTGAAATGCTACCGGTTTGCACTGGTTTGGGCGAACCGGTAGCGGTGGTGGGTGATTTGGAGAACCGGTAGCGACGGCAGTGCAAGGCTCCACCCACCTGCTCAGACATTGTTACTTCCTGGTTTTAACCAGGAAGTAACCTGTTTTTTACCCTCTGCGCATGTGCAGAAGGGTTTGCGCATGCACAGAGGGTCCAAGCACATACGTGATGCAGCGTGCGCACTTCCGAATCGGTAGGGAAGGTAAGTAGATTTCACCTCTGCAGAAGACACAACTGGTACACAAGATGAAATTGTGCAAAGGTCACCTTGAGCTCAGCTGTCACCTGCTCATCGAGCAAGAGCTTTAAACCCAGGAAATCCCCAGACTGCATACGATTCTTGAATGGGAAAGCACTGATCCCCACTGAGTCCAGTTTCCACATGCTTTTCTAAGCAGAAGCCATGAGTTTTCAAATTGTGGACCTATCCTTTGGGGAAAACACGATCCTATATAGAAACAAATATGGTAGAATTCCAGAATTGGTTGGCTTCTGGGTGAACAATCCTCCCATCTTTCTTGGGTTGAGTCTATTGCTTCCCATGAAAACCTAGACAGCCTCCAGGTCCTCAATCAGAACTTCCCCAGATCTTTCATTTGGCTCAGGTGGAAATATATAACTGGATATCTTCTGCATATTGATGTTACCTCCCCCGAAACTGACAGATGATTTCAACCAGAGACTTCATGGAGTTGTTAAACAAAATTAAGGAATGATTTACCCTGTAGGCTGAAATGAAATGTAGAGTTGAGTTTTAGTAAGCCAGACAATGATCGTTCTAGGTTCAAGAGAGTTCAGGAGGCACAATGGTGACTCTTAAAAACTTTGCCAATCCTCAATATGCACATAGATCCAGGATTATTTGTGACACAATGGAATCACACAGCAGATGTGCAAAGGTTCCTCAGCAGACAAATTAACATTGAAGAGGTTTCCCGAAGCACTTTGGAAAGGAAGTACTTGGGAAAAAAAATACTCCACCATAACCGAAGAATCAAATTCGGAAAAACGACTTGCACTGTTTCCACCCTGAGAGAAAACCTGAACATCTTTCTCACTCATGCTTTTAGCCAAAATTATTCTTATACAAATTTCCAGATGTTGGCTTGCTCCGTTTCTATGCAGCTGTGCTAGTTTACATATAAGTCAATATCGTTTTGCATTTCCTGAAAGGAAAAGGCAACTGCAAGGAAGAAGGGAAGAGATGACGTTATACTACATTAGCAAGCAAGCTCAAGCAGTTAAATGTCATTAATAAAGTGAGATTTGTTCTGGAGATTTTTTTTTTTACTAGAATAATGATGGCCTTTTTTTTTTCTGAAGTGAGAATGAGATAAGCCAGCAAAAATTGTGGGTCAGGACTCAGTAAATACTGTTTCGATCAAAGGCTTTTGGAAATCCAGATAGGGTCTCCTAGTTTTCTTCTAGACATAACTGTCGTACAGAAAATAGGAGGAGGAAGGAGTATTAGGTATGCTTGCTGCCTTGAGTTACTTAGAAAAGTCATAAAGAGGGCATAAAAGAATCAAATCTAATGGATGCTATGAGGTTCACACGGAATTATTGCCTTCAAAAGGCCTTGACTGTTCCCTAGATGGATGATTGACACAAATCACTTATTTATGATCTTGTAGGAAAACTGTATTTTTTAAAATTTTCTTTATTAAATTTACCTGCTGCCCATCTCTCTATCCAAAGTGACACTATCCAAAGAGCCGTGGTGGCACAGAGGTTAGAGTGCAGTACTGCAGACTACTTCAGCTGACTGCTAACTGCAGTTTGGCAGATCGAATCTCACCAGGCTCAAGGTTGACTCAGCCTTCCATCTTTCCGAGGTCAGGTAAAATGAGGATCCAGATTGTTGGGGGGCAAGATGCTGACTCTGTAAACCGCTTAGAGAGGGCTGTTAAGCACTGTGAAGTGATATATAAGTCTAAGTGCTATTGCTATTAGTAGTAGCATGGTAGCAAAACCTAAGTGCTTTTCCCCAAAGGCAAATGGACTTTATTTTTTTTTCTTTGAAAATCTTTTGCTTCTCATTCAAGAAGCTTCTTCAGTTCACTTCTTAGTGGGGGGAAAAAGCACCTTTGGGATAACCATGACCTGGATGATTGAGAATCTCTATAGTCATGGTGACCTAATAATAATAATAATAATAATAATAATAATAATAATAATAATAATAATAATAATAATAATAATAATAATAATAATAATAAGGAGGAGGAGGAGGAATCGAATAACACCTTTTCAGACTTAAAAAAAAAGATTTTATGTATACATGATCTTTTGTGAGTTGCAGCTCGTGAAAGGTGATGCCTTTTAATAAAATTTGCCGCTCAGAAAATGTGTCACCAGCTTCCCTCCTTGTTGGTGAGGCAGTATAGTTCAAGGAGTCCTCCTAACTAATCTGTGGTATTTGAGAAAGGGCCCTGCAATGGGTTGTATCCTCTCTTTTGTTTTCAAAGAATGCCCGTAGAGCCCATTAGGCACTTACAAGCCCTGAGGCTCCCAATATAGTGCTCCTTTCCAAGTAAAAAAAACGAATAAACAAAAGTATGGACATTCTCACAAATAAAGGCTGCCCCTTATCTTTGTACCATTTCTCTTGTCTCTCTCTCTCTTTCTCTTTTTTTAACAATGAAAGAAAATTATTATTTTAATTTAATAATAATAATAACTTTATTGTCATTGTACGTGTATACACAGTATACCCATACAACGAAATTCACTTAACACCCAAAGACCAGGTCCAACACACATAACAATCCCCAAACACACTCCCACCCACCACAATTCCCCACCCCTAAACCACCCAAACATCTACACAACAGACCAAGTAATGCTATCCAACAGCTCACTGATGGTGGCCCTTTAGTTCATTGTTGAGTGCAATTATAGCTCTGGGATAAAAACTGAATCAAGTAGAGATAGGGAGCTTGATGGATATGGTGAAAATGTCTACGGACATATCTGTGTTAATGGGCACTATGACGGAAGCCCAGGGCTTAGAACTGGCTGATCTCTTTCCTCCAACAACTAACGTCATTCAGCCATTGCTCTACTCACTGGTAGCTTGCTATCTGCTCAATTACTTACTACATTGAAGGAGTACCAGTTTAAGTGTGCCCAGGGTACAAGGTAATACAGGAGTACCTGTGATGCTTCCTGGGACATGGGACCTACATGGATGTAAATGGCCTCAATGTAGAATATATAACATAGAATACAGGTAGTCCTTGATTTACAACAGTTCATTTATGACCATTTTTCCACACAATCATTGCAGCATCCTCATGATCACATGATCAAAATTCAGGCTCTTGGCAATTGACTACTATTTATGATGTTTGCAGTGTCTTAAGATCATGTGATCAACTTTTGTGACTTTCTGACAGGCAAAGTCAATAGGGAAGCCAGGTTCACTTAACAACTGTGTTACTAACTTAACACCTGCAGTGATTCACTTAACAACTGTGGCCCGAAAGGTCATAAAATGGGGCAAAACTTAACAAATATCTCACTTAACAACAGAAATGTTGGGCTCAATTGTGGTTGTAAGTCAAGGACTACCTGTATGAAGGCTGGAAGGGACATTGGAGGTCTTCATCCATCAATGGACAGCCTTGTCTTTAGTTATATTGATGTTAAACAGAGGTTTATACTATTTGAAGTCAAAGTAAACAAGGGTGAGTTGATCCATTCTGGATGACCCTTGCTGTACAAAATTGTGAACTTCAATCACATGGGTGTAGCTCCTTTCTTGACTTTTTTTGATCTATCCTGTAGATCCCTTTGCCCCTATCCAATAGTCTTAAACCAATAAGAACCAGATTGTGTAGTCCTTTCTAGTCCTTGCAATCCATGATAAGGGAACCCACCTTAGCTGAGGTCCCACACAGTGGTACAACTGCACAGCATCCTTTAGCAGAAAGGAAGTGACCTGTCCCCTCTCACTGAACATCTGGTGTTCTTCAAAGCAATTAGGTTTAAGAGTTTGGGCAGGAATAGACCAATGCAAACATTTTGACATTAGCAAAGATCCCACTGAGGTAACATGAAATAGCCAGGGTTGTTTTGACTAGATTTCTCTAATGAGCAGAGGGAACAAGACACAGTTTTAAATAAGGATGTTTGGGGAAAGTCTGCTTTCCTTATTCAGTTATAAAGCATGTGTGAGGGAGCCACAATGGTACAGATGTAAGGAGGAGGAGAGCTTTAACATAATGTAAACAATTGGGTAAGGAGGCACTCTGGGAAATCTATCAAAATAAGCCAAAAGGAAGCTAAAAGGATATTGAATTTAGAGAAACAAGGAGAAAAAGTCGGCACAGAATTTTAGGGGGTGACTCTAGCAGCTGCAATGTATTCATTATACATACATATATAATCTCTACAATACTCTACAGGGAGCAAAGAGCAAATTACTCTCTGAAAGAAATCAAAACAGAACAATGGCATCAGGAAATCCAGTCACATAAAGAAGAAAGGAAATGAACTGTCTGTAGGCTTCCTTTCTGTTCTGACAGTGTGAAAAAGATGTATTTTAAGCAGCAGTTAGTATAAACAGGGATAATTCATAGCAATGGCAGAAGAAACAACATTGGAGAGGATACATGGAGCAAGTTTTAAAGACTAACAAACTAACTTTCTTGCACTTCTTAAGCAAGGGAGGTCAGAAAAGTTAAGATGGTGGCCGTTTCCATGCAAACAAAGGCTATTTTTTTTGTACGTGTGATATACACAACAATGGGCTCTTAATATTTTGATCCTCCTTGAAGAGCTCCCAGCACTACATTTGCCCAAATAGAAATCCCCATCAGTTCACATTAACATACAAATTCTAGATAATTCAGGAGTAACACAGATCAAATGCATTGATAGAGATAGATAGATAGATAGATAGATAGACAGACACAGACAGACAGACAGACAGACAGATGATAGATTAGAAATATAGATAGATAGATGATTGAGATAGATAGATAGATAGATAGATAGATGATAGATAGATAGATAGATAGATAGATAGATAGATGATAGATAGATAGATGATAGATAGATAGATAGATAGATAGATAGATAGATAGATAGATAGATAGATAGATAGATAGATGGATATGTAGGTAGGTAGGTAGGTAGATTAGAAATATAGATGATAGATCAGTGGTGAAATGTAAAATTTTTTACTAACAATTCTGTGGGTGTGGCTTGATGGGGGGAATGTGACTGGGTGGGTCTGGCCAACTTTTTTCTTTTTTTACTTTTAAAACCATTTTTTCTACAATCTCTTCGGCTGAAGAGGTTGTAAAAAAAATGCTTTTAAAAGCTTCTGACGATCCCAGCTGAGCTGTGCGATCATCAGAGGCTGTTTTTTTACTTTTAAAAGCATTTTTTCGGCCGAAGAGGTTGTAGAAAAAATGCTTTTAAAATTTTTTTTAAAAGCCTCTGATGATTGCACGGCTCAGCTGGGCATGGGGGGAGGGCAGGGATTTTTGCTACCGGTTCTCTGAACCACCTGCCTCCATCACTACCGGATCAGGAGATCCGGTCCGAACCGGGAGCATTTCACCCCTGTGATAGATGATAGATAGATAGATAGATAGATAGATAGATAGATAGATAGATAGATAGATAGATGATAGATAGATGATAGATAGATAGATAAGGTACATAGATGATAGACAGACATATAGATATTTTACAAATATACCATTCCAATCATGCTTTTATTTTATTTTATTTATTTATTATTGAATTTCTATACCGCCCTACTCCCGAAGGACTCAGGGCGGTGCACAGCCATGAAATAAAACACATAGATATACAAAATTTAAAATCGAATAAAATGAATTAAATAAATTTGGCTGAATTAATACCCAATTTAAAATACCCATATTTTAAAATCCATTAAAAATTTAGAATTTACACTTAAAAGGGAGAAGATTTAGGCGAGGCCAGCTTGATGAAATAAAAGCGTCTTCAACTCGCGGTGGAAGGTGCGCAGATCCGGAATCCTCCGTATCTCTGGGGGGAGCTCATTCCAGATCGTCGGTGCCCCCACAGAGAAGGCTCTCCCCCTAGGGGCCGACAGCCGACATTGTTTGGCCAACGGCACCTGGAGGAGCCCCTCTCTGTGGGAGCCTACTGGTCGGTGGGAGGCTGTTGATGGTAGTAGGCGGTCCCGTAAGTAACCAGGTCCCAAGCCATAACATGCATAACATGTTGATTTATGTGTTATATAATTTGTTTTAATGTAGGTTTCTCCTTCCTAAATTCCATAAGAGGTTACTTGTCAAATATGTTACAATACTGACAGTTAATATCAATTAGTATATGAGAGGAAAAGCAGTGAAAGTAGAATCAATTAACTAAGAACATTTCCCCCTCATACACAACTGCTAAAGATTGAAGCCTGTTCTCCTTAGCCAATGGGAAGACATCTTGAAAATTATGACTTTGTGCCTATTGAACTCTATGTGCCTGAGGGCCAATGGACCTGGCCAGCCAAATACTGAATTAAGTAACCACGTAACAGTTGGTGCCATTAATCAGCTGAGTACTTACGGGATGATAACATGGAATTATAATGAGCAATGACAGAGAGAGAAGAGTTAGATCACCAGAAGAGAAGTGTTAAGTCTCCAGAGGAACCATCAGGAGCTGGTTAACAGAAACCTGAAGAAACTCCATGCTCAAAAGAGGGAAACAGCAGATAGTCACAATCACTATCAGTATCAAGATAGTAGTGGGAAGCACTGTGATTTAGGCATTGATGTCCGAGAATCAGGTAGGGAGGTCTTCAAGAGGATCTCAAACTCTTCAAGATGGCCACCAAGGCATTATTATCCACTCCTTATTCTTCCTCTGGGTGAGCCTCAGAATCCGGGATATAACTCTTGTTTCATTTTCTGAAAAAAAAACTAAAAAAAAAAAAAACAACTCCAGAGGTCATAGGATCACACTTTTAAGAAATACTGTCCTAAATGACTTCCAAATCCTTCCTAAATAAAGACATGTAGCATTATTGGAAACTTGCTTTGAAAACAATGATCAGTAAAATAAGAGTATTTATTTTATGCTGGTAGGGTAAAGAAGATAGAGTGGCTTGATTTGTTATTGTAGTAGTGGTAAAAAGAGGAGAAGGAAAGTGTGTTGGATACGTTTGCTACCTGGAGTTATTTGTAAAAATAATCAAGGTGGAATACAAATAAATAAGTTTCCAGAGAGATGAAAAAAGCAGGGTTCTTGAGGAAGAAGAATGGATATATTGTGGTCCCATTGGAATATTTTTTTTATTCTGATATTATTTAACCAATGTAGCATGTTGCAGGAATGGTTGCAGGAACTGGGCATGGCTAGTCTAGTAAAGAGAAGAACCAGGGAAGACATGATAGCAGTGTTCCAATATTTGAGGGGCTGTCACAAAGAGGAAGGGGTCAAGCTATTTTCCAAAGCAGCCGAAGGCCAGACAAGGAATAATGGATGGAAACTGAACAAGGAGAGATTCAACTTGGAAATAAGGAGAAATTTTCTGACAGTGAGAACAATGAAACCAATGGAACAGAAGTTGCCTTCGGAAGTTGTGAGAGCTTCATCACTGGAAGCTTTCAAGAAGAGACTGGACTGCCATCTGTCAAAAGTGATGTAGGATCTGCTTGGGCAGGGGGTTGGATTCGATGACCTACAAGGTCCCTTCCAACTGTTAATCTGTAACACTATTTGTTCATGTCACAGTGGTTGATACTATCTAGCTGACTATAGCTAATCTCAAAGAAGCGGGGTCAGACCTTATTAGGTCTTGGCTGAAAGACCATCAAAAAGCCCCAGGGAAGCTTGCATTGAGGAGCTGAAAAGGGCAATGGTGAACTACTTCCATATTGTTGGAACCTGGATTCATATACCATTTTGTTGTGTATTCAGATATCACTCGTATGTTGAAAAGATGCTGGAGAACATCCAACGCTTATTTGAAACGATATAATGATGATCATGTCACAACGTATGTCACAAAATGATGGGGCTGCGCCGATGACACCAGAGGATTTGAGTTCAGCTCAGTGGAAACTTTTAGCTTTTTTCTCTGTTTGCATGGGATCTAGTTTTCAGTATTTAGCACTCAAGTAGTAGCAGCTCGTGAACATATTAACTTAGAGGGCAGCCTAAGGTAAAGGTAAAGGTTCCCCTTGCACATATGTGCTAGTCGTTCCCAACTCTAGGGGGCGGTGCTCTTCTCCGTTTCAAAGCCGAAGAGCCAGCGCTGTCCGAAGACATCTCCGTGGTCATGTGGCTGGCATGACTAAACGTCAAAGGCGCATGGAACACTGTTACCTTCTCACCAAAGGTGGTCCCTATTTTTCTACTTGCATTTTTTACGTGCTTTCGAACTGCTAGGTTGGCAGAAGCGGGGACAAGTAATGGGAGCTCACCCATTACGCAGCACTAGGGATTCGAACAGCTGAACTGCTGACCTTTCAATCAACAAACTCAGCATCTTAGCCACTGAGCCACTGCGTCCCTCGGAGGGCATCCTAAGTGTGGCTAGAAAGCTTGTACAGCTACTGTACATTTTCTTCCTCTTCAGATACATGCTTAGGAACTCTTAAAAATAATTTATCCAGAATTTTCTGTAGGAGGAAGTGGTTTGGACTGTTCGTTGATCCGCTGTTTGGTATATTTTGCTGAGCTCCAGTATGGCCTGGAACAGAAATGTTCACTTGGCCACGACTGAAGCAGAATATTCTGGAACAAAGAACAATTCATCCATAATTCTGAGTTTAAGCTAGAAGATAAAATAACCAGTGTGGTTGAGAATGGCACTCTGCCTCCTTCCTCTGCCAGCTGGGGTGGGGATAGGGACACAATAATAGGCCACACAGTTTTTGTGTGATGTGTGTCTCTTTGCCCTCCACACCAAGCCTCCAGTGGATCCCACATGTGCTAGAAATCCAAGCCTCAATTCATGTATCGTGTGAATTTAGATTCAGATATTATTCAAATATTGCTTGGCTGTTGAAGAGATGCTGGGAAAAGCATCTTAGACTTATTTAAACTGACATGATCATGTCAGGACTTATTCCAAATGTGTTTGCAACTATTCGGACAAATATTGCATTAAGTAAAATGGTTTTGCTCTTCTGGGATCCAGAGTTTTTAGACAAGCAAGGGGAACAAACTACGTGACAACAGTCAGCAAGGACTGGAAAGAATGGAGACCTCTTTAATTCATTTTCTCTGTTCTTCAGCTGATTTCTATACACACATACACAGCAGCATCTGAGCCACTGGTTTTCATGAGAGATCCTAAATGTATTTCCCATGTTATATGATGGTGCCAAGTATCACTACAAAAGATTTGCATAAAATGTCCAGGTCTATTTAGAAAATATTGCTGTAATTTAAATAGAATGTTGTTTATGTTGTTTATGTTTATTAGACTTCTCTCTCAGAGGCTTTTTTTTTTTTTACTTTTAAAAGCAATGCTTTTAAAAATAAAAAAAAGATTGCACACCACAGCTGATCACTTCCTCGCGTGCTGTTCTACTTACCGCATGCCTCCTTTTGGCGGTGCATGCACACACATCGCATTTGGTGCGTGGTGCGCACTGCGCAGGCACAGCCAGCAAACCAGTAGTAAACCGGTTCAGATTTCACTACTGGCACGCATGCTCACATTTTCGGTGTGCGGTGAACTGGTGGTAAAATTATGTGAAACCCACCTCTGGTGTAGACATTCAATGCATCTCACAAATTAAGAGCATGACATGGGGAGAAAGTCCGTGCTCAGATGATTGGTGTGGTCTCCTTGCACACTCTCCTTATGCTCTCCTCTGGAGCTCTGCTTTTCCTGGTTCTTCATCTTTAATCTGGGCTTGGGCTGGGCAACCTTTCTAAGAGAAGATACTTAGAACATTCCTTGGTGTGCTTTATCAAGGGAGATCATCTAATTCAGAGGTGGGGAACTATGACCCCCTTTATGATTTGTGGACTTCAACTCCCATGCTGGCTTAAGAATTCTGAGAGTTGACGTCCACAGTTCATAAAAGAGCCATAGTTTCCCACCCCGATCTAATTGATTGATATAGCTTCATCACTAGTCATTGTTGGAGATGGAGATGGAGATCTTGCTCACTCTCTCTCCCTGGATTATAAAAACCAACCGTTGCATTCTTCTCCAAACAGAAAGCTGAAAACCTTCAGAAAACCTCCTCACCTAAAGGCCAGAAGGCATGGAGGACATGACTTCTGTCATTCTTTCGAGTTGTTTATTGGCAGTTCCATGATGGGTTACATTACAAAATCAAGAAGCGGGAAGGGAGCTATTGGTAACCTTCAAGCTGCTGCTGAATTGTCTGTTCCACTGGATTGTCCTGGAGACATTTTTCTGATTTTTTTTTTTCCTGGATCTAGACCAGTGATGAGATTCAATTTTTTTTACTACCGCTTCTGTGGGCATGGCTTGGTGGGTGTGGCATGGCTTGGTGGGTGTGGCAGGGGAAGGATACTGTAAAATCTCCATTCCCACCCCACTCCAGGGGAAGGATACTGTAAAGTCTCCATTCCCACCCCACTCCAGAGGAAGGATACTGCAAAATCCCCATTTCCCCATTTCCTCCTGATCAGCTGGGATTCGGGAGGCAGAGAATAGATGGGAGCGGGGCCAGTCAGAGGTGGTATTTACCGGTTCTCCAAATTACTCAAAATTTCCACTACCAGTTCTCCAGAACTGGTCAGAACCTGCTGAATACCACCTCTGGTCTAGACCTCTTTCAAACATGTTGGATTTTTTCTTCTTCTTTTGATGACTATTTCCACCATACCAATCTTGGTCTTGTCCTGTTCAGTTTGGGGGAGAGTTGTATCCTGCTTACAAACAAACAGAAAGAAAGACAGATGGACAATCTGTCTACCTAATGTGTTTCCAACATCCTGTTGGTTGGAAAGAATTTTGTAACAAAAGCCTCGCCTCCTTCCGATCTCCATGACACTGGCTGTGTCTTACCCATGATTTACACAGCCTAATCCACTGTTTCTCATTCTATAAAATATCAGCCAGCTGCAGAAGAAAGGAGAGGAAAGAAAGACAAGATAATGAATCATTTTGCTAACATACTGCCACTGCAAGATCTGGGTTTTGCTACTTTGGAAAAGCTTCCAAAGAGAAATAACATCTAAAACAGTCCAGATGAAACAGCAGATCCCTCAACAGAACGAGATGATCTTCCTTTCCCACGAGACCATGCCAGTGAGTGCACATGACCTCACTAGATCCTACTTCAGAGTTCAGACCCATGGTTTTCAGTAAAGGATTACTTGGTGCACATAGAATCCAACTGTTGGAGAGAAGGAAATGGCTCTGCTACTCATGTCATAGTGTCATAGTCATCTCCTGTCTGGATTATTGCAATGCACTCTACATGGGGCTACCCTTGAAAAGTATGAGGAAGCTTTAGCTGGTGCAAAATGTGGCCACACAAATACCGGTTCTCCCAAATTGGACAGAACCGGCTGAATCCCACCACTGGCAATATGTTGGTTAAAGTCCTACATGGCATAGGGCAAGATTAACTATGGCACTATCTTTGTTCCATTATATCAGCCTCTCTCCTCCAGTCAGGCAGGGAAGGTATGCTGCAGACCACATCAGTTAAAGAATTCTGATGGGGGGTGGTCCAGAAAGAGAGACCCTTCTCTGCCATTGTCCCCATCCTTTGGAACACTCTCCCCCCCTCCCCCTGAGGTGAGGGACCCCACTCTCCTGGCCTTTTATAAATGCTTGAAGAAATGGATCTGCCAACCTGCTTGGGGGACTCACAGAAAAGCACATAGACATGGGGCTGGATGGTGCCATGAAGTCCGTCCCCCGCCTTTTAATTTTGAATTTTAATTATTCCATTCAGGTTTTTAAGTATTTTTATTATAATATTCTTTCTAGCCTTTATGTTTTTATGTCTTTTTGTACACTACCCTCAAGCACTCTATGAGGGAGATAAGTGGTTTCTAAATATGATGCATAAATTTTTAAAAAATGGAGTGGAATAGAATGGAATATTGTGAAAAAACAGGCATAGTTGCACTGCAAGTTATTGTGTTGACTAAGAAACAACAACAACAAAAACCGCAACACAAATGATTCTCATGCACAATTTAGAAGTACAGTCAGTTTTTGTTGCAGTGTCACAATCACACGGAATAGGTATATGTGGGAAATCTTCCCTTCTCCATAAGGTAAAGGTAAAGGTTTCCCTCGCACATATGTGCTAGTCGTTCCCGACTCTAGGGGGTGATGCTTATCTCTGTTTCAAAGCCGGAGAGCCAGCGCTGTCTGAAGATGTCTCCGTGGTCATGTGGCCGGCATGACTAAATGCCAAAGGCGCTGTTACCTTCCCACCAAAGGTGGTCCCTATTTTTCTACTTGCATTTTTTATGTTCTTTTGAACTGCTAGGTTGGCAGAAGCTGGGACAAATAACAGGAGCTCACCCCATTACGTGGCACTAGGGATTCGAACTGGTGAACTGCCGAACTTTCTATTGACAAGCTCAGCGTTTTAGCCACTGAGCCACCGCATCCCCTCCCCTTCTCTGTACACTTATCTAAAAGGTATTTCTAGAAATGCTATCTAGATTGACTTCCCTCCTCAATATTTATTTAACATTTATGTGAAGCCGCTGGGTGAGATCATCCGTGGTTTTGGGGTGAAGTATCATCAGTATGCTGATGATACTCAGCTATACATCTCCACCCCGGACCACCCCAATGATGCCCTTAAAGTGATGTCCCAGTGCCTGGAGGCTGTACGGATCTGGATGGGGAGGAACAGACTCAGGCTCAACCCATCCAAGACCGAGTGGCTGTGGTTTCTGACGTCCCGATATAGTCAATTGGTGCCATCACTGACTATTGGGGATGAGTCATTGCCCCCCACGGAGAGGGTTCGCAACTTAGGCGTCCTCTTGGACTCACGGCTGTCTTTAGAAGAACACTTGACAGCTGTGGCCGGGAGGTCTTTTTATCAGGTTCGCCTGATTCGCCAGTTGCGTCCCTTTCTGGATCGGGACTCGTTAAAAACGGTCACTCATGCCCTCGTCACTTCACGCCTGGACTACTGTAATGCTCTCTACATGGGGCTCCCCTTGAAGAGCACCCGGAGGCTCCAGCTGGTCCAGAATGCGGCCGCGCAGGTAGTTATGGGAGCAGCATGGCGCTCCCATGTGGCTCCCCTCCTGCGCGAGCTGCACTGGCTCCCTGTGGTCTTCCGGGTGCGCTTCAAGGTCTTAGTTACCACCTTTAGAGCACTCCATGGCTTAGGACCGGGGTACTTACGAGACCGCCTTCTGCCACCAATAGCCTCTCACCGCCCAGTACGCTCCCATAGAGAGGGGCTTCTCAGGGTGCCGTCAGCCAAACAATGTCGACTGGCGGCCCCCAGGGGGAGAGCCTTTTCTGTGGGGGCACCCACCATCTGGAACGAGCTCCCCCCGGAGATACAGAAGATTCCGGATCTGCGCACTTTCCGCCGTGCCCTCAAAACATTCCTGTTTCAGCAGGCCGGCCTGGCCTAACTTTCCCTTTATATTGCTTTTTGATTTTATTTTAAACTGGGATATCTTGAATTATCTAGGACCAGAATGTTTAGTATATTTTAATTGGTTTTTTATTATTAACGTTTGTATTACATGTATTTTTATCGTTCGCTGTTCACCGCCCTGAGTCCCTTAGGAATAGGGCGGTATATAAATTTAATAAATAAATAAATAAATAAATAAATAAATAAATAAATAAATAAATAAATAAATAAATAAAAAAGTTTCAACAGCATTTATTATGTTTAAGGTTTTTTTTCCAGGCAAATTATGCAAAAGGATGGGATAAAAGAAGCAGAGAAAGAAAATCTCCAAATCTAATAATATGGCTGTACATCATGTATCGTGGCAAGTGTATTATTATTATTTAATATTTCTGTGTAATTTGGATTTTAAAAGAAGTGAGCTCAGACTTTGGTGGGTACGAGCCAAAAATAATCCCTGACCATTTTAATAAACATTGTGACAGAATAAAAGATCAGCTTTCTTACAGCTGAGAAAACTAGAAGCTCATTAAATCTTTCAAGAAATGCAACATTTCTAGTTAGTTTACATGTCCTATCATGCCTTACGCAACAGCTGCCACTTGCTGGAAATATCCATAAGGAAAAGTTTTTGGTTGCTATTGTTAAATGCTCTTTTGCATTTCTTCCCCCCCCCCGCTTCTTTTGTGTGGCAGAAATAAAATGTGCATTGCATACTGTTTTGGCTCCAGTCTATGCAGTAAAACTCCTCTCTCTCTCTCTCCCCCTCCCTCCCTCTCCCTCCCTCTCTCTCTCTTATTTTTTTTTTTAGCAAATTGAGATTTGAGTCTCACAAAGAAGGTGTTTAAATTAAACAATCAACAGACACCAAGCTGCCATTTCTGTCTTTTCTTTTAGCAGATTGATTTGGGGGAAATCAAAAATTCCCGAAGATAAGAAAGAAAACAGAAATAGAGGACAATAGCCTATGGAATACCATAAAATTCTGGAAATCATGAAGAATGGTTGCACAATAATGTTGGAAAACGCAACCAACTATCTTCCATGAGTTATTGATTGTTGGCAATAGATATGGTGCAATATGTATGAATAATTATTTGTCTTACTCTAGGGCCCAATGAATATCTCTGTTGGCTTTCTTTTTAAAAATACGTATTAAAAGTGTTAAAACCAAAATGCCTGCGTCCTGCATTGTCTTTATTTTCAAGGAAATCGGATCCTGTGCATTTTCTTGGAAAACAAATAGAAATAGGTGGCTAGAATCTAGCGCTGGTGAGAAGATCAAGTCATCAGGTTTAGTAGGGAGCATCTTTAAGCTGAAGATGGGGAGTGAATATGTAGACCCTGTGGCCAGGGGTGGGCTTCAAAAATTGTAGCAAGGGGTTCTCTGTCCAGTTGCTGGGTGGGCGTGGCTATGGTGGGCGTGACCTAGTCGGCCTCCTGCACCACGGCGGGGGTGGCTTTTTTCCCTTCCCAGACTCTGGAGGCTTTCTTTGAGCCTCCGGGAGGGCAAAAACAGCCTCCCCAGGCTCCAGAGGCCCTCTGGAGGCCACAAATGGGCCTGTTTCCGGCCTTCCCGAACTTCCGGTAGACCCATTTTTCACCCTCCTTGAACCTCTGTGCGCGCCCTGCACTTACCTGCATCTAAAATGGGCTGCGTGTGGACTCCTGGGAGGGGTGGGGTGGGTGGGGCAGGGCGGGGCCAGCCAGGAGTGGGATTTGAGGATTCTCCGAACTGCACAGAATCTTAGCTAGAGGTTCTCCCAAACCCCTGCGAACCTGTTTATTTATATGCCTGTGGCATATAAATCTCTAGTTTGGTAATTCTTGTGTTCCTACCCAAACGGTCAATTCAAGAATGGGCAACTCTTCCCTGCAGACATTTAAAATCACATTTTCAAAACTTTAAAAATTCTCACCAGCTTTTAAAGGGCAAAGGACCAGCTCTAACTTAACTATTGTAGATAAGGAATTTCAAATTCTCTTTCGCTTTTGGTCAGGTCTCAGATCTGAGACTCTGAATGCAGTGGTAAATTCCATTTTATATGTGGAAACATATTCCTGTTTCAAATAATTTTACTATGTTTGATACCGTGGATAGACAAGAAATTCCCCTTCCTTTCTCCTTCCCTTCCCCTTCCTTTTCCTCTTCCCCTTTCCCCCTCCTTTCCCTCCCTTCCTTTCATTCCCCTCCCCTCCCTTCCCTTCCTTAAGCTAGATCTATTTCATATTCCTATGATATGTTCAGTATTGCAGTATGCCCAACTGCTTGTATAGTTTTTCACTACTGATGGAAATTCAGGATAGAGAGTATCTTTTCAAGTTCTGCTTTCAGTGACTGGCAAGGCTCTTTAACAGCTTGCTGTTGTAGGATGTTAAAACCCACCCCTCTCCTAGAAAAATGAGATATTTTAGGAAATATTAAAAGGGCAGAATATTTCCCCTAAAAGGGAGGCAGAAACTCACCCCACCCCCTTTGTTAATGGGCCATTAAGGCCTGAGCCATCCATTCTACATAACAAAGATTTACGTCTTTCAGGCAGGGCCATTTAATTGTCCTTCATTGCATCACCCAGCAAGATTCAACCAAACGTAACACACAGACAACCTAAAAAGCTAGCTATGACCTCTGACAGTAACCAATCAGGATACTCTTCCTGTGCCCCAGGAACTTCAAAGCCAGAGTAAAACCCAAGGACTCTCAGCATCTCTTCCCTTTTTCGCCCAAGATCTCCAAGGCATGTGATCCTGTTCATCAATAAACCTTCTTTCCAAGCAACTTCCATGAATCCAGTGTTTTTTCCCCCACTTGGAACTGAACCCAGAAGGATGTTTCTTCCAACACTGTACCATGGTTCTGCCATGTGTGTTGGACATGAAAACTGTCATAAAATTTTTCTACCAGGTCAATGTATTTGTCCACCTAACTCAGAACTGTCACCAGCAAATGATCTCAAGAGGGAAAACGTTTGTCACAATTAGCTGACATAACTGTTTTAATTTAATTGGATGAAATTAAACTTATGTAATATTTTAATTTTAAATTCCTTTGAGCTCCAGTTGGCGATGGTAGAGGAGTGGATTATAAATTTCATAGATGCATAAATATTATACCCGAATCCCAGCTGAAAAGAAATTTGGCAGAACTTCGAGATAAAAGCTAAATTCTCTTTCCTTCTCCCAAAATTTAGTTTTAGAAGAGAGTGTTTCATCATTTTGCCAGAATCAACTTTTTTTTTCCAGCCAGAACTTCATGCTCAAAACAAGAAAAAAATGAATAAGGAAAGGTTTATTCTGGCAAGGTAGCTGACTGCATAAACCTGTCAGCCTTTCCCAGTTTATACTCTCAAATAAAAATACATGCCAACCGTCTGGTTGAGTAGCTCATCTCGTCCTATCATTTTCAACTTCGACAATAATAAAGCTATTAACCTGTCTTAACAGACATTATGCTGTGCGCTTGTTGAGTTGTCTGGACAATTTTGTATTTCAGTTTTATGATATAGGCATCAGCTACCTGAAGTGAATTTCATCTTCTGCTTTATAAAGTTAGTTTGGTTTCAACTCCTACCCTCAAAACGATAATATAGAGCACTGCACGCCAGAACAACTAGACACAAGAACAGTTTTTTCCCGAACACCATCACTCTGCTAAACAAATAATTCCCTCAACACTGTCAAACTATTCACTAAGTCTGCATTACTATAACTATTAATCTTCTCATCATTCCTATCACCCATCTCCTCCTACTTATGACTGTAACTTGTTGCTGTATCCTTACGATGTATATTGATTATTTCCTAGTATGATTTGACTGCTTATTTGTACCCTATGACTATCATTAAGTGTTGTAACTTATGATTCTTGACGAATGTATCTTGTCTTTTTATGTACACTGAGAGCATATGCACCAAAGACAAATTCCTTGTGTGTCCAATCACACTTGGCCAATAAAGAATTCTATTCTATTGTAGTGTTGTCCCAAAGGTGTTTTTTCAAGAGGCAACTGGACTTTCTGGTTTTTCTTTGAAGACGTTTTGTTTCTCATCCAAGAAGCTTCTTCAGCTCTGAGCTTCTTGGATGAGAAGCGAAACGTCTTCAAAGAAAAACCAGAAAGTCCAATTGCCTCTTGAAAAAGCACCTTTGGGACAACCATGACCTGGATGACTGAGAATCTCCATAGACATTTAGCGATGCATTTTGGGATGAACATCCTTCGAATGGTGCAGGAGTATGAATGGATTTCCAGAAAAGTTGCAGACTTCAGGAACCATTTGCCCTTTGGTTTGAGATGCAAACAGCACAGACTCATCCACCCAACAGCCTGCGTTTGTGCTCAACAGTGAAGGGCAGAAAACATCCTGCAGAATGCACATCTCCAACTTCTCAATGAAAGAATAAGACACCTTAATTTCACAATTGAGGTTGAGAGCTGAAGAAGCTTCTTGGATGAGAGGTGAAACGTCTTCAGAGAAAAACCAGAAAGTCCAGTTGCCTCTTGAAAAAAACACCTTTGGGACAACCATGATCTGGATTACTGAGAATTTATTTTATTTTTTATTTATTTAGTTTGTCAAGCATGCATAAGATAACAGATATAAGTATAAACATGATTATGAATACAGGAAATAGATACGAATAAATGGGGACAGTAGGACAGGGATGGTAGGTACATTGGTGCGCTTATGCATGCCCCATACAGACCTCTTAGGAATGGGGTGAGGTCAACAATAGAAAGTCTAAGGTTAAAGGTTGGGGGGGTTTAGGGATGTAACCACAGAGTCAGGTAGTGCGTTCCAGGCATTGACCACTCTTGCTGAAGTCGTATTTTCTGCAATCGAGTTTGGAACAGTTTACCTTAAGTTTGTATCTATTGTGTGCTCGTGTATTGTTGCGGTTGAAGCTGAGTTCCAGTATCAATAAAACCAAAGGAAGACCAATGGAGGAGATAACTTGGAAGCTGGACACATAGGTTCCACCATCACAGACAATGGGACAAAAAACCCACAACATTGCAAAAAAGAAAGTCCTCCAAGGCTTTACAATAAGGAGCTTTGTGATGATATACTTTCTTGGATGGCAAGTTTTTAGAAGCTGTTGCCAAGGGAGGGTTAACTCATTTGGTGTTCATCTCACTAAAAACAGTTCACTAATGTGTTTTTTTGAGTTCTCATGAACTTGTTGGGTGCCAAGGAACATGGTGGGAAGTCAGCCACTGTAACTGAGAAGCAGAAGACAGGAGAAACGTGCCAGGAAGTGCTTTCCTCCCATTGCAAAGACATATGGAAGAGAAATAACCAAATTTCTGTGGCCTGCAGAGCTGGCAGAAATTTCGGCTCCCTGTATTAAATCACTACATGGCTGCAGGCATTCATCTATGAACAATAAGGATGCCTTCCAGACCAGACATGGGTTCTCCTTGAGTATGAAGGACCTCAAAGTAAGAGTAAAAACTTATTTTACTCCAAATAAGTTTGGGCCTCCAAAAGTTTTGGATAATAGCAATAGCACTTAGACTTATATACATCGCCATAGTGCTTTCCAGCACTCTCTGAGCAGTTTACAGAATCAGCCTATTGCCCCCAACAATCTGGGTCCTCATTTTACTGACCATGGAAGGCTGAGTCAACATTGAGCCCATCAGGACAAACACCTGGCAGTGGGCAGAGTTAGTCTACAATACTACAATAACCACTGCACCACCACAGCTCCATAATGTCTAATTCTCCACTCCCAGACCTCTCCCTCCATTCCTACTCTGCCCAGTTCAATTACTTGCATGTTCAGAAACATCTAGATTTTGGTAAAAGTGAGACTCCAAAGCCCAATTGCTCATCACAACAGAAAATCAGTGTAGAGTTGAAGAGGAGGTAAACCTGCTGGAGATACAGAAAGTGGAAAATCATTATTATGTAAAGGCATGGATTAAAAAACCCACAATCTGTTTTAATAAGGAATAAATTCAGAAAAAGCAGATCATGGCAAAACTGACTACTCTGGTTAAAGAAAAAAAAATACCGTATTTTTCGGATTATAAAATGCACCAGAGTATAAGACGCACATTAGTTTTTCGGGAGGAAAATAAGAAAAAAGCTGATTGGCAGGTGGATCGGCCTCCCGGAATACCCTCAATCAGCTGTTCCCAGAGGTGAATTTTAGCAACAGGCTCCTTGATTGTGAGCTCTGTGCCTTGCTTTTTTTTTTTTTTTTTGCTTTTTTTTCTGCCTCTGAAACTTCTGAAACTCCGTTTTAGAAAAACGTTCTTTCCTGCCTCTGAAAGCCTGCAAAAGAGAGCTTCAGAAAAAAAGCCTCTGAAGCTCTGTTTGGGGGCTTCTTTTCTGAAGCTTCGTTTCTGATGCTTTTTTTCAGCCTCTGAAACCTCCATTTGAGAAGCCGGGCGGGGCTACATTCGGAGTATAAGACGCACCCAGATTTTCACCCTCTTTTTCGGGGGGGAAAGGTGCGTCTTATACTCCGAAAAAAATGGTAAGTCCTTTAGTTTCCACATGGAAACCGCTTCTGAATTTTGTGCTTGTTGTGGAAAAGAATGTAACTTTGACTATGGGTTTTTATAGATTCGATCAGGGGTGTCACTCTCAAGGCCCAGGAGCTGGAGGTGGTCCACAGAGTGCTTAGATCCGGCCCGTGGGGCCACCCTGGAAACAGCAAAGGACCAGCCCGCAGTGCCTCTGCCAGCAAAAAAGGAGCTCATTTTCACTGGCAGAGGGTTGCAGGAGGCTGCCACAGCCAAAAACAGAGCTCGGGAACCCATTTTTGCTAGCAGAGTGCCCGGGCCACCACAGGGCCCCCTGACACGAGTGATGTTGAGCTGGCCATGCCCAACCTGGCCATGCCCGCCCCAGCCATGCTCACCCCAGCTCCCCGAGGTCAAACGCAACCTTGATGCAGTCCTCAATGAAATCGAGTTTGACACCCCTGGATTAGATTGATAGATCTTTACAGAAATGACTTGTTCTTATTATTATTATGGAAGAAACAAAAAGCTGTGGATTTGATGTTAATGCCCTATTCTACTGCAACAGAGAGAGTCGGAAGTCGATGCTTCTTTTTCTTTTCTTTTCCTTATCTTTCCTCACTCCTCTCTCCCTCCTTCCTCTCCCCTCTCACTGCTCTTTTATTTACTTTTGTATTTTGCATTTTATAATATTTTATAACCTAATTTAAAACATGTTTTTTAAAAAAAGAAAAAGCAGATCGTATGGGATTGGGTTGCTTCTCTTTGTCTTCCTAACACCCAAATGAATGGTCGGCTTTTTGGGATTAAGTTGGTGGCTTTATGATTCCTTGCATTATTCTTTTAATGTCACGACCTTCGTGTCAAAGTGAGAGGTGGATTTTTCTTGTCCCCGAGAGTTATATTTTCGCAGAGACAAAGAGACTCTTTTATATCAATGTTAGAGCCTGCCATGAGGTAGGAGAAGTACGCTCTGCAAGTCTGGGCAGTGTGTGAGCTGACATTTTTCATTCCACATGTCCCACAAGTATTTCTCTTTCAAGAGACCTTCAGTGTGTGTGTGTGTCTGTGTGTGTGTGTGTAGGGGGTGTCAATGAAGAGAATTTGTTTTCTTTGGTCTAGATCATTTGAAGATTCCATCTACGTTCCCATTTCCTCCTTCCCATTATAATCATTCAGAAATATTTTTCATGCTTCCCCCATTTAACAAAAAGAAAGAAAGAAAGAAGAAGATAGAAGTGATTGTTTGTTCTTTGCCCAATGAACAAATTAGGGCCAATAGAATCAAATTCCCTCTCTCTTCAAGCCAGAGAAAGCCACATGAGCTCTTTGGCCCCCAGAAACCGCGCATGACCATGCACCTGAGCAATGTTCAAGTGGGCAGAGCTGGACCCTGAACAAGAAGCATTTCACAACCCTCCTTCGAAAACATTAATGACCTATTCATGAAAAGAAGGCCAACAATCTTGCACAAAAGGAACACTGACAGGCACAGCAGACTGCCAAAGTCAGCAGCAGAAGAAATGTAAATCAGCTTGACAGGAAGTCACGGACATTTTGGAGGAAATAAGAACATTCTTAAGAACAATATGGATATCGGTTTTATAAAGACATACTAGAAAGGATACCTGGTTCTCTGTAAAACCATCTTGATTTGCTAGAGACAAAACCTGTACCAGGTAAAGTCTTCATGGACTTTCTTTCTTTCTTTCTTTCTTTCTTTCTTTCTTTCTTTCTTTCTTTCTTTCTTTCTTTCTTTCTTTCTTTCTTTCTTTCTTTCTTTCTTTCCTTCCTTCCTTCCTTCCTTCCTTCCTTCCTTCCTTCCTTCCTTCTTTTATTCATTTATTTAATTTGTCAAGCATGTATAAGATAACAGATATAAATATAAACATGATTATGAATACAGGAAATGGATACAAATAAATGGGGACAGTAGGACAGGGATGGTAGGCACATTGATGCGCTTATGCACGCCCTCTTACAGACCTCTTAGGAATGGGGTGAGGTCAACAGTAGACAGTCTAAGGTTAAAGTTATGGGGATTTGGGGATGTAACCACAGAGTCAGGTAGTGCATTCCAGGCATTGACCACTCTGTTGCTGAAGTCATATTTTCTGCAATCAAGTTTGGAAAGGTTTACCTTAAGTTTGTATCGATTGTGTGCTCGTGTGTTATTGCGGTTGAAGCTGAAATCGTCATTGACAGGTAGGACATTGTAACACATAATTTTGTGTACTACGCTTAGGTCAGACCGATGGCGGCATAGTTCTAAGTTGTCTAAGCCCAAAATTCTGTTGTGAGCAGAGGAGTGGAGGACTCTTCTCGTGAAATATTTCTGGACTCGCTCAATTGTATTAATGTCTGATATACAGTATGGATTCCAGACAGATGAGCTGTATTTGAGAATTGGTCTAGCAAAGGTTTTGTATGCCCTAGTTCGCAATACAATATTACCGGAGAAAAAGCTTCCCAAGATTAGGTTAACAACTCTTAATGCCTTTTTGGCAATGCTGTTACAACAAAGACTTATTCACACATTACCGTAGCAAACAACTTAATTAACCTTGTTAGTGGAATAAATCACAAGTGGCTGAGTTTATCCAACATGCTGAGCAAGAATCAAACCAACCATAATATATGACTTAACATAGAATGGCAACCTGACATTCTTCTAAGGTTTGGCCGATTCATGAGATTCGTGCCATTTTAAGTTTTTAAAATATAGGTGGGATTCTGTGGGCGCTGGTTATGGATGCAGCTGACACTTGTGAACTCAGTCATAGTCTGGAAGATGCCACAGAAATCTGTGAATCCAATTCTCAGCTCAGTTTAAGCAGCTTCATCAAAGGCTTGATACAGCTTCGGTTTTTGAACAGAAAATTCCTTATACAAGAAGTAATGGGTGGAAGCTTGCTAAAGATAGATCTAATGTGAAGTAGGGAGAAATTTTCGGACAGTGAGAACAATTAATTAATTAGTGGTATAGCTTGTCTACCAAAGTTCTGGGTGCTCCACCACTGGAGGTTTTCAAAAAATAGATTAGACAATTCTTTGACCAAGTTGTATAAGTTCTCCTGCCTTTAGCAGGGAGTTGGACTAAAGGTCTGAGGTCCTTCCAGCTCTATCATTCTATGCTCTATGTTATAGATTTTTTTAGGACTCAGGGGTCTACAACCTTAAACACTCAAAAGAGCCATTTGGACCCGTTTCAAGAGGCATTTCAGGTTCCCAGAAAAATGAAACTCTTTCGTCCCCCTGCTGTGGCTTTCTGCCAGCTGAACTCACCACTGGCTGGCCCTGCCCCTTGCCCTTGCCCTCCCAGTCACTCCTCGCTTGAGAAGGTAAGGGCGATGGTGGCAGATGGAGACTCGCTCCATATTCCAAAGAGGGAGCGAAGCCTCTTCTTCTGGCCCTTGTTGGTGCTGCGCGCACCTCGGTCGCTTGGGGAGACGTATGACTTTCTCTCCATCCCAAGACACTGGCCCGGCCTGGCTGCGGCTGACGCCAGTGCTCTTGCCACCTCCATGGCCTGCTCGCTGCTCTTGCAGTGCCTTGCGCAGCACACTTAAATTTAGCGTGCTTCACAATTGGGAAGATGGCGTCCCCTGCTCCTCCTGGAGTCCATTATGATGTGGAGTATTGGTCATTTGGGGAGATGCGTGACTTTCTCTCCGCCCTGAGACACTGGCCTGGCCTGCCTGCAGCCGATGCTCTGCATTGTAATGAGCTCCGGGAGGAGGAGGGGATGCCATTTCCCCCATTGTGAAGCACGCTAAATTTAAGTGTACTGGGCAAGGCACTGCAAGATCAGCGAGCAGGCCAAGAGGCAACTACAGGGCTGCTTTGCTCCTGCTCTGGAATATGAAGCGAGTCACCATCTGCCACCATCGCCCTTACCTTCTCAGGCGAGCAGTGACTGGGAGGGGAGGGCGAGGGGCAGGGCCAGCCACTGGTGGGATCTGGTTTGGCAGGGAGCTACAGAAGGGGCCCAAAGAGCAGCATGTGGCTCCAGAGCCACGGGTTGCCAACACCCGTTTTAGGTAGTTGGTTCCTCAGTCAAGTACACTTATTGTTACAAAAATGTTCCTGATGTTCAACCAAAAACTGTCTCTGTGCAACATAAATCCATTATTCTATGCCCTACACTCTGGGATGTTGAAAAACAGGTGTTGTGCTTCTTCTGGGTAGCAAATGACTTGTACTTGAAGTGTGTTTTCACATCCTCTACTCTTTTCTTCTTGAGACTAAACATATTTACTACCCCATATCTCTTCTTGTCGGACTGAGACTCCTTCCTTTTAATCATTTTTATTGCTTTTCTCTGAACCCATTCCAATTTATCTTTGATTTATCTCCTTTTCAGAAAATGCCTTCAAATAAATACAGGGTCATCTTGCTAACCTAAATTCATTATCACTATGTTGGTGGGTTCCTTTCTGTCAAATGCATGCAGTCTTTTGATTTTTTTCCCCCACAACCATAGAAAATGAGAGATTTATAATTCTCAAAATTTAAAATAAAACTTGGGTAGGGAATTCCTTATTAATAGGTGGTCATGTGTTTTCCTTCACAGATAGGAACTCTCATTTATCAAAACTTGGCTAGATGATGGGGTTGAGAGCAGGAAAACAGTTTTGGTTTAGATAGATATTCAAGATAGGAAAGCATTTGTTATGAAGTCATGACATGAAATCATTATTCCTCTCTTCTAGGCATTGCTGAGATCATTCCTGGAGTACAGGGCACTATATTTCCAGGGGGGGGGGGAATTGATTGATCAAAGGAAGGCAATGAAGATGATACAAACATTTGAAAACAAACCCTATGAGGATAGACTTCAGTTCACTTTGGAGAAAATAAGACATGACAAGCATGCAAGAAAGAAGTTACCTTCTGGTGGATAAAGGGAAGCTAAGGTAAAATAACAAATAATTATTTTCCGTAGCCACAGAAACTAGGACCTGAACTCATGGATGTGAGTTGCAGCTCTGTAGGTTTCATTTAAAGAGAAGGAAAACATCCCAAGACTGAGATCTGCACAATAGTGGGACAGTCTACCTGCTATTTTATTTTATTTTATTTTATTTTATTTTATTTTATTTTATTTTATTTTATTTTATTTTATTTTATTTTATTTTATTTTATTTTATTATTTTATTTTATTTTATTTTATTTTATTTTATTTTATTTTATTTTATTATTTTATTTTATTTTATTTTATTTTATTTTATTTTATTTTATTTATTTTATTTTATTTTATTTTATTTTATTTTATTTTTTTATTTTTAATTTAATTAATTTATTATTATTCATTTATTTATAAATAAATAAAGCCTGCATTCTAACCACTGCCAGCTGTGGTGGCGTAGTAGTTAGAATGCAGTATTGCGGACTAACTCTGCTGATTGTCAGCAGTTCAATTCTGACTGGCTCAAGGTTGGCTCTCAGCCTTCCACCCTTCTGAGGCCAGTAAAATGAGAACCTAGATTGTGAGGGCAATTTGCTTAATTTGGAAATTGCTCAGAGAGAGCTATAAAGCGCTATATAGCAGTATATGGGTCTAAGCGCAATTGCTATTGTTATTTATTTATAACATTTATGTAGCCATCAATCTTTATGCCAACTTTTGGGGCGTTCCCAATCAAAGATTAAAAGTTATATAAATCATTTTAAAAACTATAAAGCGCAACCAGTTTGAACATATAACAGATTTTTATGCTTCACCCCCAGCATTCCCATCCTGTTTTAGGCAGCCGGCTAGAAAGAAGCCATGTCAGGAGCCAAACACTTAAGTCTACCTACCCTATCACAAGGCAGCATTCAAAGCTGCAAGTTTAAAAACATTGCTTTAGGTGGGCAGGTATCACAAGGAAAAGACAATGTAGACACAATAACCAACAAGCAGGCAAGACTGATTTTCCCCCGCATTTATTTAAAACAGCAGAATGTCTGGAATGAAAGGTTCAGATTGAGAGGCACCAAATCTCTCGATAACAGTGTTTCTCAACCTCGGCAATTTGAGGATGAGTGGACTTCAGCTCCCAGAATTCCCCAGGCAGCATGGAAGTTGGCTGCCCAGGGGGATTTCTGGGAGTTGAAGTTCACACATCTTAAATTGATAAGACTGAGTTGCTAAGACTGTTCTGGAGTCCCAAAGATGCCTTTTCAAAAGACAAATGGACATTTTGCCCCCACTCCTTGAAGACATGTCGCTTCTCATCCAAGTAGCTTCTTCAGTTCTGCTTCTTGGATGAAAAGTGAAACATCTTCAAAGGAAAACAAAGCCCAGTTGTCTTTTGAAAAAGCACCTTTGGGCCCACCATGACCGAGAATCTCCATAGACATACAGCTATGGAGGTTTAATATACCCCATTTGTCCCCCCAATATTGGAAAGGGTGAGAAATTGGACCTTGATATGAAGGGATTTTTAGGGAAAGAATGTTGTATAAATCCCATCCCATCCCATCCTATTATATTATATTCCGTTAATTACTTCTTTAAAAAATATAGATAGACATTAGTTTACAAAAGAAAAATATTTTGTTTTACTGAAAAATTCAGCATACTAATAATTTCTATCAATTGATATGGCTCATTTGCTGTGAATTCATCTGGGATGTTTCTTCCTTGTGCAATTTACATTTTACTGCATCCAAGCCTCCTTGCCAACCCAAAGTGGATATGTATCCCTTTGTGTAGTATACAGTTCCCATTTTTTTCCCCACCGAGTACTTATAAATTGGATTTGCTTGCATGTCCGGATGTGATGATTCAATCCTAGGGAATTTTCTGTTGGCTTTCTCCATTCCTGAGAGGTCCAGGCTCATAAATGTTAGGATGCAGCATTGTTGCATGGGAAACAAATAAACAGCATCTTAAATATATATTAAATATATATATATATTATATAAATGTTCGTTAGTTGGTGCCACTTCCTATTCCACATACTGTAGACTCTGACATATTTTTCTCTTATAAGTATTTTTATTTTTTTGATTTTTTTTGCTAGCCTTTTGGATAAAGGAGGCTGTAAATAAATAATAAGATGTACTGTATACTTCAAATATCTTAAATTGTTTTACCTTGGACCGTTTCTGGTTTTCTAATATACTTTTCTTGTCCAACCATCTTCTTTCTCATATTGCACCTAGTTTTGGTCGCCACGAAATAAAAAGAATGTTGTGACTCTAGAAAGAGTGCAGAGAAGAGCAATAAAGATGATTAGAGGGCTGGAGGCTAAAATATATAAAGAGCAGTTGCAGGAATTGGCTAGTTTAATGAAAAGAAGGACTATAGGTGATATGATAACAGTGTTCCAATATCTCAGGGGCTGCCACAGAGAAGAGGCGGTCAAGCTATTCTCCAAAGCACCTGAAGGCAGGACAAGAAGCAATGGATGGAAACTAATCAAGGAAAGAAGCAGCCAAGAACTAAGGAAAAATTTCCTGACAGTTTGAACAATAAACCAGTGGAAAAACGTGCACACAGTAGTTGTGGGTGCTCCAATACTGGAGGTTTTTAAGAAGTGATTGGGCAACCATTTGTTTGAAATGGTATAGGACAGTGATGGCTAACCTTTTTGCCATTGAGTGCCAGGAGTGGGGGGGAGGGGGACAGGGGTGGGTTCTAAATTTTTTTACTACCGGTTCTGTGGGCGTGGCTTATTTTGTGGGCGTGGCTTGGTGGGGGTTAATGTGACTGGGTGGGCGTGGCCAACTTTTTTTTTTTTTTTTACTTTTTACTTTTAAAAACATTTTTTCTACAACCTTAAGAGGTTGCAGAAAAAAATGCTTTTAGGAGCCTCTGACGATCAGGCAACTCAGCAGGGATCGCCAGAGGCTTTTAAAGGCATTTTTTTTCCTACAACCTTTTCGGCTGAAGAGGTTGCAGGAAAAAAAAGCTCTCAGAAGCCTCTGACGATCCCAGCTGAGCCGCGCGATCATCAGAGGCTTTTTTTTTTACTTTTAAAAGCATTTTTTCGGCCAAAGAGGTTGTAGAAAAAATGGTTTTAAAAGGAAAAAAAAAAGCCTCTGATGAGGTGGGCGGTTCGGGGGCGTGGCCAGCCAATGTTATTACCGGTTCTCCGAACTACTACAAATTTTTACTACTGGTTCTTGCGAACCGGTGCGAACTGGGAGCAACCCACCACTGGAGGGGGGGTCGCATGCACGCATGCCCACACCCATAATTCTATGTGCCTCATGCATGCGTGTGCGACTTCCCCCTCTCCCCCCCCACTCCTGGCACGCGATAGCATGGTGGGCCCAGTAGGCCCGTTTTTCTCTCTCCCCAGGCATCAGAGCTTGGGGGGGGCCCAAAAACGGCCTCCCCACCCCCGAGGCCGTCCAGAGGCAGGAAACAGCCTGTTTCCCTACTTCCGGTGGGCCGATAAGGCCCAAAAATCAGCTGGCTGGTGCGCATATGCGTGCCGGAGCTGAGCTCACATGCCCACCGATATGGCTACATGTGCCACCTGTGGCAGGCATTCACCATCACGGGTATAGGGTTTCCTGCTCGAGCAGGAGGTTGGACTAGAAGTTCTTCAAGGTCCCTTCCAACTTTGTTATTCTATTTTTCTGTCATGAAGAATCCATAACAAACTATTTCCATATTTCCTTAAGATCCCTGAATAACGTACATAACTTTATCCATAAACAAACAAACAAACAAATAAATAAATTCTTACAATTGTGTAACCCAGTGTGATTATAAGCAAAATGTTCACAAAAGTTACTTCCACCCTCCTTCCCTTCCCTTCCTTCCTTCCTTCCTCTGCAGCATGAAAGCAGACAAAAGCAGCCGATATCAAAGCATGTAGGTTCACCTTAGTGATCTATACCTTTAGACAGGTGAAAACATTAAATTCCAATTGCAGGATTCACATTGTATCATTGGGAATAAAGTCATCGCGGGAATTACAAGAACTAGAACAGTTCGCCACTTGTTAAGTTCGGTTAGAACTATATAACCCAGATTTTTCAGAAGGTCAAAATCCTGGCTCAGTTAAGATGGTTGGGCATTTGCCACTGAGCTTTATTGGACCAGAGTTTGGCTGAAAAGGTCAAATGTGTTTACTACTTATATGAAGTCCCAGTCCAATTCAGACCAATGGCAGGCCTCCCATGGACTCCGAAGAGATTAGGATCTGGCCTTTAATAAACTATAAATCTGTGTTGTTAAATAAGGGGTGGATATGCTTTCTAAGTCCAGACAGAATGATTTATGTATCATAGATATTATCACAGGCTCCACCCTTCAACAACATATTTGAGTCCAATAGTTGTAAGGCTCTGAGATAGGAGCTCACAGGCAGATATTATCAGCAAGACATGTCCATCTGGGAAGAAGCTTTAATTATGCTGTGTCTTGGCTTCAGAATAATCAGACTATCTAATCTCCTTCCTTCCTTCCTTCCTTCCTTCCTTCCTTCCTTCCTTCCTTCCTTCCTTCCTTCCTTCCTTCCTTCCTTCCCTCCCTCCCTCCCTCCCTCCCTCCCTTCCTTCCTTCCTTGGATGTTTTACTACCGGCTTATGACATTTAGTAGGAGTAGGTACAGGTTTCTCTGTACAGTCGTGTCTGACTGTGGTGCTCGTTTCTGTTTCTTAGCCGAGGGAGCCAGGATTGCCTGAAGACACTTCCATAGATATGTGGCCAGCATGACTATATGACAAAGGTGCATAGAACACTATTACCTTCCTACTAAAGTGGTACCTATTAATCTACTTATATTTGCATGCTTTAGAACTGCTAGGTGGGCAGGAGCTGGAGCAAGAAACGGGAGCTCACCCCAACGGGTCTCAAACCCGAGCTATCAGCTTTCCAGCTGACACACTCAACATCTTTAACCTCTGAGCCATTGCAACCACTTAGTAGGAGTAGAAGGCACCAAAACCAAGGAAGTCCACCGCTCTGTGTTCATAGGAGGACCTATACCTTGTAAATAGGAATAGCGCCATTTGTGCCTATGGGAGGATAGAGACCCCATATGGGGACAGCAAATTTTACATCTGTGTAGTGTTCTATTGGCTGAAATATAGTTACCACTTTAGCATGACAACAAGAGCCTTAAGAGGGTGCCTGGCAACCTTCCATGAGAGCAGGGGTTTCCCAGGAACAAGGGATTCTTCCACATCTATTTTCCATCATTTCGAGTTCCGCTCTAGACTTCTCTGTTCTCACTATTGCCTATTTTAAAGAGCTGAACTGATATATTCTGTCTCTATTGGTTTCTTTGAAATTTACAGATCACTATTTTTTTTTTAAAAAAAATGCTATTGGTGGAATTTTATTTTATTTATAAATAACTCAAAGTGGCGAACATATATAATACTCCGCCCTCTTCCTATTTTCCCCACAACAAAACTTCTCCACAACTGTGGGGCGAGTTGGGTTGAGAGAGAAAGACTGTTTGAACAAAAGTCACACAGCTGGATTTCATGCCTAAGGCAGGACTAGAACTGACAAACTAGATCAAACAATTACAAGAAAATTCACTTGTGTTTTTTCTGATAAGGTAGCTTCATTCTTAAATCATAAGAAACCCATTTTATATTTCCTAAAACTTAGATTTGTGGAGTTTCCAAGATTGGATATTTCTATTCTTTATTCTACACTAGCTGATAACCCGTGTTGCCCAGGTATTTATTTATCCCAATCCTGTATTAGACAGGAAGAGCAATTTCACCTTGAGCCCTGATTTCGGTGAGAATTAAATTAGTTAAAAATGTTTTCCGTGTGCCCCCAGAAGCATCAAGTAAAATGATACCACCTTGTTGTTTTGCTAGCTGATCCATGATCATTTGGTATGCTTTTTTCTAATCTTGATTTAGATCTTGTCCGCGATATATGCACTAAGCTGTTCGACGTTGTAGTTCTTTTCTTGTATGTAATCTGCATGAAGTATGTCGTGTCGGTCTTGTAGTGATGCAGGCAGGGCGAGTTGCAGTAATGTTTTATTGATCATGGCCATACATTTTTCCTCAAGAATAATCAAAGCCTTGTTGAAAATGTCCGGACAAAACATAATTTCTAATGTCTGATTTTTCCCCTTACTAGAGGAAGCCCACTTGGGGAGTACTGTGAAGCCGTTACCATGGCAACTCCACTGTGCTGCACAGTAGAAGCCATTTTAAGGCAGTCCAGTAGAAGCCATTTTAAGGCACAACAGGCTGTATCTTAACAGAACACACAGTCTGAGGGCTGTTAGGGGTGTCTTCCCCCACAGTATTTGTTTCTAGAGAGTAAGTCATCTGTGTATCAAGTTTGGTTGAAATTGCTCAAGGCATTCCAGAGTTATGCTGGAACACACACACATACACACAGCCATTTATATCTCTGAATCATGACTCTCTAAATCTTGTAGGCAGATTGGTAGGAACTCTTCTTCATCTCCCATCTCCTGGAACCCCCATAAACAAATAGAAAGTTAATTCCTATAATATAATATAATATAATATAATATAATATAATATAATATAATATAATATAATATAATATAATATAATATAATATAATATAATATAATATAATATAATATAATATAATATAATATAATATAATATAATATATAATATAATATATAATATATAATATATAATATATATATAATAATATAAACAAATAGAAAGTTAAAAGTTAATTCCAGAAGCTTGGAATATTCTTTCCCCCATCTTCCAATTCTGCAGTCACTGCAATATACTTAATGTCTCTTGTAGGCACTGGGAATAAGGAGGGGTGTTTTTTTTCCCCATTCCATAATTAGCAACAATTCATGAGCAGGACTCTGGATGGGCAAGATTCATTGTGCTCCCTTAGTTGGGGAGTGAAGAAGATTCATTGATTGACTCATGGGGTTCCCCATATTTTCTCTGCCATTCTAGATCAGCAGAATTAAAGATGGTCCCTTCAAATAGATTTGGGTTGGGGTTGGATAATGGAAACGTGGTGCAAGGTGTCTAAAATCAGCAGTCCAATTGTATAATAAACCAGGCAGCCTCAATAGAATTGTTGGAAGAAATATCCATCTGGTTCAGTTCCAAGCCGGGAGAAAGACACTGGAAACATGGAGGCTGATTGGAAAGATGGTTTAATGGTGAAGCAGAACCACCAAGCATATGGGTTCTGAGCAACTGACCACATGGAGTTGAGAGTGGAAGCGTATGTATACCTTCTCTTGGGCTTTGCACTTGAACTTGCTGTTCCTGTGCAAGAACATGTATTCTATTGGCTATTGTCAGACTCCCATGAGGCCATGTACAAATCCTGGGAGTTTGTCTGAGCTAAGTTTGGTTGATGTTTGCTGGGGGTGGTGCAACCGAGAGGATGCTATGAAGGGGCTTTGGGCAATTCCTATTGTGGCTGAGGGCTAATCCAGGGGTGAAATCCAGCAGATTCTGACAGGTTCTGGAGAACCAGTAGCGGAAATTTTGAGCAGTTCAGAGAAACGGTAGCGGAAATTTTGAGTAGTTCGGAGAACCGGCAAATACTATCTCTGGCTGGCCCCAGAGTGCGGTGGGAATGGAGATTTTGCAGTATCCTTCCCCTAGAGTGGGGTGGGAAAGGAAATTTTGCAGTATTCTTCCCCTGCCACACCCACCAAGCCACGCCCACAAAGCCAGAGAATCGGTAGTAAAAAAAATTGGATGTCACCACTGGACTAATCCTACCTTTGTTGGCTCTTGGGTGAGAGTATTTGCTTATGAATAGAGCTAGCTATCTCTTAAGTGCTGACATCTGCTGTGGGCTATAAAGGAAGGCGGGAGCTGCTTTCCAAGAGCTTGTTTCTCCATTTCTCATCCAGGGAAATATAATATTTTGCCTTTTTAATATTTCTCAAAATATTTCATTCTTCTAGGAGAGGGGCGGGTGCTAACGTTCTACAGAACCGAGCAGTTTCTAAACAGGAGTATCCAACCTTGGCAACTTTAAGACTTGGGGACTTCAATTCCCAGAATTCCACAGCCATCTGTTCAGAAGTCTTAAAGCTGCTAAGGCTGGAAACCTCCCCACCCCCACCCCCATTTTATAATCTTTTTGACTGGCTGTAGAGTCTGTCCAGGTGCAAGTGACTCTTGGTCCTTCCCTTGCTCAGCGGTTTTCCTTATTCCACAGACAATTTTGTGTGAGTCAAAGCAGCAGTTTCTATACAGCTGTGCTAATAGCTGCTCCTTGTAGTCAGAGGAAGTCCACTCAGCTTCCAGCCATCTGCACTTAATGCAGCCTACAGCAGAAATATCATCCTCCCCCACCCCCCATTTCTCAGAGTAGGGACAATGAGCAAGTCTTAGCATGCAGAGAGGAAACAGATGTCCTAGTAAAAATGAGCACAAAGGTTCTGTGCAATTAACCTCAGTTTTTCATTTAAGATCCAACCTGCTCGGTGACTTCCCCTCCTTCTCATCATAGGCAGAACATGCAGTGATGGATTTCCCCTTCTGAGGTAAAGCTCAAACTGGTTTAGAATCAGAGATGGGTTTCAGCAGGTTCTGACAATTCTAGAGAACCGGTAGTGGAAATTTTGAGTAGTTCAGAGAACCAGTAGTAAAAATTCTGACTGGCCCCACCTCCATCTATTCTCTGTCTTCCAAGCCCCAGCTGATTGGGAGGAAATGGGGATTTTGCAGTAACTTTCCCCTGGAGTGGGGACAGAATGGAGATTTTACAGTATCCTTCCCCTGCCACGCCCACCAAGCCACACCCACCAAGCCATGCCATGCCACACCCACCAAGCCACACCCACAGAACCAGTAGTAAAAATTTTTGAAACCCACCACTGTTTAGAATGTAAGAAGTTAGCACCTGCCCCTCTCCTAGGAAAATGAGATATTTTAGGAAATATTAAAAGGGCAGAATATTTCCTCTAAAAGGGAGGCTGAAACTCAGCCCTCCCCCTCCCCCTTTGTCAATGGGCCATTAAAGCCTAGGCCAGTCTATTCTACATAGCAAAGATCTACCTCCTTCAGGCAAAGCCATATAGTAGGAATTGCCCAAAGCCCTTTCATTATATCATCACCCAGCAAGAATCAACCAAGCCTGGGACTCAAAAACACAACCTACAAAGTTACCCCTGCATGGCCCCATGGGAGTGTGACAACCAATCAGAATACAAGCTCAAATTCAAATCCCAATGGAGAGTATAAATCTCTCTCTCTCTCTCTTTCCACTCCATGTGCCTTTTTTGCCCAGGACCTGAAACCGTGTGGTCCTGTCTACCATTAAAACCATATTTCCAAGCAGTCTCCATGTTTCCAGTGTCTTTCTCCCTACCTGGGATTGAACCCAGATGGACATTTCTTTCAACAAGAATAAGCCAAGCATTTCCCTCCCAATTTTCCTCACATATAGATATTTTGGAATAAACTTAGCTTATTACAAACAAATCCAAGTTCAGGCCAAACTTTGGCCAGTACACTGGAGGCTGCTATCTCTTAGACAAGAAGACCTCCAAGGTCCCTTCCTTCCAACTTGATTATTCTGTTATTCTGTTATTCTCTTTTCCTTGTGAACTTGCAAATTGTCCCTATCATCAAAGCCATTTGTCCATCAGACTCTAACTCAGTGTTTCTCACCCTTGACACTTTAAAACGTGTGGACTTGAACTTGCAGAATTCCACACATCTTACATTTTGGTTAGGAGTTGAAAACTATTTGATAGCAAATCACTCAATCAAGCAACAGATCAACCAATCAATCATAATGAGCCTCTGGGCCAGAGGTGGTATACAGCAGGTTCTGACCAGTTCTGGAGAACCCGTAGCGGAAATTTTGAGTAGTTCGGAGAACCAGTAAATACCATCTCTGACTGGCCCCGCCCCATCTATTCTCTGCCTCCCGAGTCCCAGCTGATTGGGAGGAAATGCAGTAACCTTCCCCTGGAGTAGGGAGGGAATGGAGATTTTATAGTATCCTTCCCCTGGAGTGGGGTGGGAATGGAAATTTTACAGTATCCTTCCCCTGTCACGCCCACCAAGCCACACCCACCAAGCCATGCCACGCCCACCAAGCCACGCGCACAAAACTGGTAGTAAAAAAATTTGAATTCCACCACTGCTCTGGGCATTCCTTATCCTGAATTTGGAACGATTCATTATATAACAAGATAACTTCCAAACTCATTGTTCTAAAGTTTATTTGTTTTTCCATTGCTAAAACTTTCCACTTTATTCCTAGCCAAATTTCTGTTTATGGGGATTTTTGTCTGCTTCTCTCACACTCCTGCTTCAGGATAGCTTGTTAGAATAGGGCATTTATTTATGAAGCGTGCCTTCATGGTAGGGCTAGGCTAAATTTGAACAGGAGCTTTGGTGAAAGCTGTTTGGCCAATCAAAATGGAGATCTGGTTTGAAGCAGTAAATTGAATCAAGGATCTGCTGTGTTCTCATTCGCTTTGCTAACTGGGTGATTCTTCTGCTGCTATTATAATAATTGCTACGGATAATACACAATCTTGTAACTTCTGTTCCAGGTAGAGGTAGTCCTCTACTTATGATCGTAATGGATTTACAATCGCAAGTTAAGACTGTCGTTAAGCAAGATGCCCATATGATGACCTCATATAATGACTCCAATTCCTGCTCTCCCTCTTTCAGTCATTAAGTGATCACTTAATGGGTCATTAAGCAGAGCACAGAGTGCTTCAGGGATGGGGGAGTTCCTAGCGCAGGCCTGGCCTGCACTGCAGCACCTGCCCGGCTGAACTTAGAGATCACACTCAGGAAAGAACTGGCCAATCTGCATCTCGGCCTCTCTATCCATCCTGGCAGTAGACACCATTTTGGAGTGGAAGCCACACATTTGATTTCTCCTATAGCCAAAATGGTCACGAAAGGAAGATGGAAGCAACTAGAAAGGAAGAGTATGGCCACAGCAGCTTAAAGGGGCCAATAGCAGTAGGGCAGCCTGCAAACCTAGTTATCATCAGTGACCACATTGATGAAACATGCTGGATTGTATCCAAGGCCAATTTATTTTTCAGGAGAAAAGAGAAAACACTATTTTAAAACTGGAATAGCTAATGGCTATATTTTCATGGGATAAAGGGACAGGAACCAAAAAAAAAAAAAAGGCTGGTTTCTCATTATGGCTCCCATCCTTTGGAACATTTGATCTCCAGAATTTGGCTGATTGCCTCAGTGCTGGCCCTTTTGGAAGCTAGCGGAGATGTTATCTTCTGGAGGACCTTTGGAGATAATGGGGCATCCTTTTGAGCAAGTTTTAATTCCTTAGTTGATAAAGGAATTTAGTTGAAGGTTTAATTCCTTTTAATTCCTAATGTCCAGAATAACAGAGTTGGAAGGGACCTTGGAGGCCTTATATTTGTGTCACATGGGCACAACGTGACACCCCTCCTGCGTGAGCTGCACTGGCTCCCAGTGGTCTTCTGGGTGCGATTCAAGGTGTTGGTTACCACCTTTAAAGCGCTCCATGGCATTGGACCTGGATACCTTTGAGACAGTCTTCTGCCACCAGTAGCCTCCCACCGGTCAGTCCACTCCCACAGAGAGGGTCTCCTCAGGGTGCCATCGGCCAAATTATGTCAGCTGGCGACACCCAGAGGGAGGGCCTTCTCTGTGGGAGCCCCTGCCCTTTGGAATGAACTGCCCCCAGAAATGCGTAAGATCTCCGACCTCTGTGTATTTCGCTGTGCCCTCAAAACCTTGTTGTTCCGCTAGGCCGGGCTATCAATGTAAAGATTTTAATTGGTTTTAAATGTGGGATTTTAAATTTGGGGGTTTTATAATTGAGCCAATTATTTAATAATTTTAATAATTTTAAAATTTTGATTGTCTTTGTGCTTTTAATCAGGCTGTACACCGCCCTGAGTCCTTCGGGAGAAGGGCGGTATAGAAATAAAATAATAATAATAATAATAATAATAATAATAATAATAATAATAATAATAATAATAATAATAATAATAATAATAATAATAATAATTATTATTATTATTATTATTTCAACCTCCCTGCTCAAAGCAGGAAACTCTATACCATTTCAGACAAATTGTTGTCCAATCTTTTCTTAAAAGCAGGAGTGAAATCCAGCAGGTTCTGACATGTTCTGGAGAACCAGTAGCAGAAGTTTTGAATAGTTTGGAGAACCAGCAAATACCACCTCTGGCTGGCCCCAGAGTGGGGAGGGAATGGGGATTTTGCAGTATCTTTCCCCTGCCACGCCCACCAAGCCATGCCCACAGTAAAAAAATTTGGATTTCACCACTGCTTAAAAGCCTCCAGTGTTGGGGGTACAACATCAAGAGGCAAGTTGTTCCACTGATTAATTCTTCTAACTGTCAGGAAATTTCTGCTTTGTTCTATGTTCATTCTCTCCTTGATTAGTTTCCATCCATTGCTTATTGTTCTTTGGAGAATAAATTGACCCCCATTTCTTCTTTGTAATAGCCCCTTAGATTTTGGAATATTGCTATCATGTCACCCCTAATCCTTCTTTTCCTCAAACTAGTCATACCCAATTTCTGCAACCATTCTTCATACGTTTTAGCATCCAGTCCTCTAATCATCTTTAATGCTCTTTTCGGCACCCTTTCTAGAGTCTCAACATCTTTTTTATAGCGTGGCGACCAAAACTGGATGCAATATTCCAAACGGTTTACTCCAAGTTTCTAAATTTATTTATTAGCAGGGTGTTTTGTTTTATCGTAGGTTGTTCATTTTGATCTGTTGATACTATGGTTATTTTATTTGATTTATTTTGTGCTTAGCTGCTGAAGTTACAATTTGGCAGCATCTGTGTTTGTTAAATAGATAACATGAAAAATAAACAACAGCTTTCAGCTGCTTTAACTATAGATTGATGACAGCATCATCAGGATGCCGCATAAAGAAATGGTTATTGAGGCAAGTTCATGCTACAGTTAGGGGAACACGAGGCCCTCTGTGAATGAGGGAATGATCCTTTCTCCTAAATTATTTTTTACTAGACACTTCTGTGACCCAGTGGATCATCCTTTGAGAGAAAATATTGCAGTCTGATATGACCAGAATGAACATTAAATTTTAGGCTGGCCAATTTTTTTTTTTTAATCCCTGGATGGTCCAGTGATCATTTAAGAAAAGTATATCTTATAAATTGTTTTGGCCCGCCAGCGGCCAGCGCAGCTGACAGCAGATTCGGACAGTGAGGAGATTGGGGAGGAACATGGGCCAGTCCTGGAGTCTGGGGAAGGCTCTGATGAGGGCTCTGCATCGGAGGCAGAGAGGGGGCAAGGGCTGGATGCCAGTTATCAGCTGCCTTCAGAGTCAGACATCAGTGAGGCAGATGAACAGCTGGAGCCTGTTCCCAGTGTGCACATGCGCAGAGTTGCCAGATGAAGGGAACAGCTAAAGAACAAGGGTCGACTTGGGAGTAAGGCCACAGGTGGACAATGAATGGTCCCTCCCAGAGGGAATAAAAGAGGAGCAAAAGGGGAGTGGAGTTTTCAGGAGACAATTAGTTTCCCTAACTGGTTTGTGATTCTCCGAGACTCCTTGCCAAGTTTTGAAGATATCGGCCTGGCAGCTCTCCAAGCCAGATGAAGTCTGTGACTGTAAATTCTCCCTTGAAAGATTTTGTGAAGGTGAATGAGAGGAATTCACTGTTTGTTTAATAAAAGGAGTTTTGGCTGGACCAGGATTCTGCTTCGTGCTTTTTGGAGAAGCCTAGGTCAGAACATAAATAGAAAAAAAAATATAGTGGCAAATGAACTTCAATAATAAGTCAACGTTTACATACTTATCAGATTAATTTAATTTACTTATACAAATAAACTTGCTTACTGTTACCTGTATGCTGCCCACAGTCCCTCTGTGAGGAAGATGGGTAGTTTCTAAGTTTGATACATCAATAATATACATAAAAAAATAAACAGAAAGACCACAGGCAGCCAAGTTCCTGCTGGCTTCCCCATTAACTTTGCTGATGGGAAGTTGGCATAAATCACAATTGTGTAACCACAGAGACATTGCAATAGCTGCAATTTTGCAAATAAATCTGACCTGAACATTGTGGAAATCTCACTTTCACAGGAGTAAGGGGTCCTGGATTTTTTATGCGTTCTTTCAATTTCAATATTTTAGCTATCTTGATTCAAAACTTGCTATGGTAGAATAAAAGGTAAAGGTAAAGGCTCCCTCGCACATGCGTGCTAGTTGTTTCTGGCTCTAGGGGGCAGTGCTCATCTCCGTTTCAAAGCCGAAGAGCCCGCACTGTCCGAAGACACCTCCGTGGTCATGTGGTTGACATGAATAAACGCCGAAGGCGCACGGGATGCTGTTACCTTCCCACCAAAGATGGTCCCTATTTTTCTACTTGCATTTTTTACATGCTTTCAAACTACGAGGTTGGCAGAAGCTGGGACAAATAACGGGAGCTCAGTCCGTTAAGTGGCGCTAGGGATTTGAACCGCTGAACTGCTGACCTTCTGACTGACAAGCTCAGCGTCTAAGCCTCTGAGCCACCGAGTTTGGGCTAATTTGAGGGTACAGACAAACAGATAAAACACAATGACAGCCTCAGTATAATAGGCAGGATAGTATATAGGTAGGATTGGGTGGTTTCACCCCTAAATGCAAATCTAAGTCTTGAATTTAAGAAGGTAGAGATACGAAAGAGGACATCTCTTGACTTTTTCTGAGCCTTTTAAGAAAAAGGGATATAATACATCAAGTTGGTGTATAAAAGTGGATCTTATCACTCCTAAACAGTGAAGAGCTTTTTCACTTTTGTGATGTTATGTGATTATGGCTTGTGTGATTATGTTGAAGTCAATTTCATGTCTGTCTTCATAAGCTGACAGTATGTCTGACTGTGGTCTCCGGTATAATTTTCGTTTTGAGATACATACAAACCTCACAAGCTCTAATTAGCGTCTTTGGTTTAGTCTGCTGAGAAAAAGGGGTGGAGGAAGCTGTTTCAGAATAAAAGGCAAGCATTTCAAATTGCACTTTTCTAACAGCAGGGCCGTCAAACTCCCAGCCTACAGGCCAGATGCGTCACACACAATCCCACCACTTAACATGAGGCCGCCATGATATCGTGAGTTTGACATTCCTGCTATATAGCTGCCTTATTTACAAAGAACAGGCTTTGGGAGTTTTGATTATTTTTGTATCAGTCTCTAGTAAATCACTATCGCACAATGCTTTCATTTTACTGTGAATTTTCAACCTCTCTTTCCCAGTTTATCAGCTTAATCCAAAATTGGCAGAAATCAGGAGGGGCTTTTCAATTATTTTTTTGGGTAGTGATTGACTTAACAATCATTCATTTAGGGACCGTTCGAAGTTACCACAGCACTGAACGTAGTTACTTATGATTGGTTTTCACACTTACGACTGTTGCAGCATCCCCATGCACACTTGATCAAAATTTGGGCACTTGACTTCCGGTTGGTGACCCGCGGCGATATGGCGTTGAGTGAGTAACTGCTGCTCCTCAATACCATCAGTCACCGTGTTTTGGGGACCCCCTGAGGGGCGTGGAGCCCGGAGAGCCCCACGGACGAGAGAGCGAGCCGGGTGAGCGTGAAAGCGGGCGCAAAACGCTGATCGCAAGACCGGGCGGCTCTGTCTAACCCAGCACGCGTGAGTCGGCCAAACAAATGGCTGACGCGAAGCTGTGGTAACCAGCAACCAGATGGAAGCAAGGGAGATCGGATGCTGCAGTGTGGATCGATACACACCTTTTCTGCATTGAGGAGAGAGGACATCAGGAAAGGGGTCGGCGAAATCGGGCGGGAGAGCCTTACAGATGAGAAAAGCGGCGATTGAAAGCTTCCTGTGTATTCCGGCAGAGAGAGAGCCCGACAAGCCGGCATCGAAATAAGAAAGAAAATTGTACTGACAGTGTGCGTGCCAGAGAGGATCGGTGAGAAAATTTAAGACCAGCACTTATTTCCTTTTTTTACTGTGAACACAAGCAGACCCAGCGGAGGCTGAAATTGGGTGGATCGAGTTTGGCTTTCTTTTTTGCACTGAACAGGAAGCTCAGCCATTAGAGTGACTTGACGGAGGAATAGCCTGCCCAGTGGTGGACAGTTTGGCAGCAAGAATACGATAGAGTGCTGAACCTGGAGGACTTATAGAAGATCAGAGACTGGGCAAAAAAGACTATATCCCAAAAAGGAATAATAAGTATATATATATATATATATATAAAAAAAAAAAAAAAAAAAAAATTAAATTAACAACAACACTTGAACCTTTAGATAATTTGTCTTCAGTATCCTGATTATTAGATCTGTAAATACTTTGATAAATTGACTTCTTCTTTTTTTTTTTTTTTTCTTCTTGACTAGATAATATAATACACTCTTAAGTTTTGATATTTTAAATCTTTCTATATATATATTTAATTGTTTAGCATTTATAGTATTTACCAGTATTTTTATAGTATCTAAAATTATAATTATATAATTATAATCGTATTTAAAATTAAGTATTCAAAATTTCTATTTATAGTATTTATAGTACTTTAAGTATTTAAAAAGTATAATATTGAGTCAAATTAATTGCTTTATTGATATATTGATTGTGAACTGCTGATTAATTGATATTTTGATTTGTATAGTACTGAACTGTTTAACTTATATTTACTAAGCCAATTTAACATCAAATATATTTAAATAACATTCTGAGTACAAGATATTGTGAGGAAGAGATTAGAATCATCGTATAGATATTGATATTGACTGCCCACCGGAAAACTAGCTATACCTGTTTACAAATTTAGAAGGGAAAATTAGATATAGTAATATAGATATATAAATATATATTTATATATATATATATATAAAAAAAAAAGATAATAGAGGCGCTAAGTGGCGAATGAGAATTTGGAGTAACATCGACAGGATAATTAAAGAGCAAAAGAAAATCTTAAAAGAAATGACAAGCATGGTATCCACTGTGGGGAAAACAGGAAAAAAGACTCCCTCTAACCCCACTATAGCGACAACCTCTCCGGCGACACAAAAATCAACAGAAAGCCTGGCAATGCAAACTCTGCAAGCATCATTAACCCTAATTCAAGAAACAATGATGGCAATGCAGGAAAAATTATTAAATAACCATGTCGAATTAAAATCAGATATACATGCATTGGACCAGAAAATGAATGATATCCAAACATCAATAGTTAATAATGAACTACGAATCCAAAAAGCCGAAACAAGAATAGACCAAACTGAAAAGAAATTAGACATTGTGGATCAAGCACTAACCAGTCAAAATAAAGAGATAGAAGATACAATAATCCAATTGGAGATGGACCGGGCTTCCTTTTATTTGCGATTTCAGAATGTTGTTGAGGACAAAGAGGAAGACCTAGGAGAAAAAATGGCGGAGCTGATAGCCGATGCACTTCACCAAGACAAACAGGCAATAATTAGGGAGCTGGACGACGTATATAGGGTCCAGACTAACTATGCAAGAAGGAACAAGCTTCCTAGAGAAGTTCATATCCGCTTCGCACGGAAAAAAGTTAAAGATACTCTTTATAATATGGCAAGAGACGAACAGATTACATATCGAGGAAAAGAAATAATAATCCTAAAACAGATACCAAGAAGAGTCCGGGAGATGAGGAAGGGATATAGATTTTTGGCTATACAGTTGAACAAAAGAAAGATACTATTCAGGTGGCTTCTCCCAGAAGGGATGCTAATAACCTGGCAAGGAAGAAAAATTAAAATAGAAAATCTGAGTACAGCACAAGACTTCCTTGACCAGCTAAGAGGCGCGGAAGAAGAGCAGGGGAGTAAGGAAGATCTAGAAATAGCAGCAGTGGAGGAGGAAGCCCTACATCAACAGAACACGAACGAGGCAACTGTAGAGGAGAAGACAGAAGAAGAAGGAGAAGCCAAAGAGAAGAAAGCGAGACCAGTAAGGGCCGTAAGAAATAAACAAGAACCAGTAATCAGATAGGGGTTTAGAGATGAATGGCTTGAAGTTAATATCCGTAAATGTCAATGGACTAAATGATTATAAAAAGAGGAAAAGAATATTAACAAAACTAGGTAAACAAAATGTTGATATAATGTGTTTACAAGAGGTGCACATAAAAAAAGAAGAAAGTAAATGTTTAGAATATAAAAAATTTGGTCAAACATTTGATTCGCTGGCAGAGAAAAAGAAGAGGGGGGTGGCTATCTACGTAAAAAAAGGAATTGAAGCAGAATTGAAATTTAAAGATACAAAGGGTAGGATCCTTATGATTGAAGTTAAGAGAGGGAATTCCAAGGTATTATTAGTGGGCATTTATGCCCCGAATAAAAAACAGGGAGAATTCTTTAAGAAACTGCATGAACAATTAGTGAAAATGGCATATACTGAAATCTGTATGATAGGGGATTTTAACGGCATTGTAGATCCGGAGAAGGACCATAAGAGCAATAAAGTTAAAAAAAATAAAAGGACAAACTTACCGAGAGCATTTTTTGAGTTAGTCGATGAATTAGATCTAATTGATATTTGGCGTACCCTGCACCCAAATGACAGGCAATATACCTTCTTTTCAAATGCACAAAAGTCGTGGTCCAGAATTGACATGGCATGGGCCAGTAGAAATTTGGGGTTGGAAATTGAAACTGCAGTAATTAACCCAAACGATTGGGCTGATCATAATCCATTAGAAATCAGATGGAAGTCTCTCCAGAGAAAATACCAACGGAGGTGGAGGTTTAATGCTAAATTACTGGGCGACAAAGACTGTATACAAAAATTTAAAGAAGAAATAAATTTCTTTTTCAAGGAAAATGAAAACAAAGGCACATCCCGCGCAATAGTTTGGGACACAATGAAGGCCTATCTGAGAGGAGTCGTGATTTCATATATTGCACATAAAAATAAAGAAGAAAGGAAGATCCTGGAAGAGTACTTAAATCATATAGGAGAATCAGAAAGAAAACTCCAAGATAATCCAGAAGATGAAGCAGCCAAAGAAAATTGGATGATGTGGAAGCATAAAGTAAACATCATGGAGCAAGAAGAGTTGGCACAAAGAATGAAAAGAACGAAACAATATCTTTTTGAGAATACCAACAAATCGGGGAGGTGGTTGGCCTATAAATTAAAAAAGGAAAATGAAAGGGGAATAATTCATACTTTAGTAGACTCTAAGGGCAAATTATTGATTACCGAGGAAGAAAAACGGGATAGGGTGAGAGAATATTACGAATCCCTATATAAAGAAGAGGAGATATCGGATGACAAAATAGAACAATACTTGATAAAAGCAGAGCTCCCACAAATAACTGATGATGAGAAAGAAATGCTTAACAGAAAGATCACAATTGAAGAATTAAAAATAGCCCTTTCCAAATTGAAAAATAATAAAGCGCCAGGACCTGACGGATTTCCAGGGGAAATATATAAAAAATTAGAAGAAATACTCCAACCGAAATTAGTAGAAATTTTTAATGATGCACTGTTAGACCACAAAATTCCAGAGTCATGGAAAGAGGCGCATGTCACACTTGTGCCGAAAGAAGGTGCCGACCCAAAACAAATTCAAAATTACAGACCAATCTCGCTCCTAAATACGGACTACAAATTATTCATGGGCATAATGGCCGAAAGAATGAAAAAGATTTTAAATAATTGGATATATAAAGACCAGAATGGATTTTTACCGGGGAGACAAATTAGGGATAATATGAGAATTGTACTAGACACGCTAGAGTATTATGAGGAACACCCTGAAAAACAGATGGCTCTGATTTTTGTCGATGCTCAAAAGGCATTTGACAATCTAAATTGGAAATTCATGAATAAACAAATTGAGATGATGAAATTTGGAACAAATTTTGAAATGATGATTAAATCCATTTATAATAACCAAAAGGCGAGTATCTTGGTGAATGGGGATAGGACTAAAACATTCCAAATTAGTAAGGGAGTAAGGCAAGGTTGTCCCCTATCCCCTTTATTGTTCATTCTGGCCCTAGAAGTTCTTCTAAGGAAAATTAGATTTAACGATGAAATAAAAGGATTGCAGATCAGAAAGGAGATTTACAAGACGCAAGCATTTGCGGATGATGTAGCCCTAATCCTTGAAGACCCTATAGAATCGGGACCTAAAGTATTGGAGGAATTAAGTAAATATGGAGAGGTGGCAGGCTTCATACTGAACAAAACCAAAACCAAAGTATTGATCAAGAACACAACTGAGAGCCAGAAAAACGAGATAGAAGAAGTACTAGGATTACAGGTTGCCAAAAAAATTAAATACCTAGGAATTTGGATTACATCAAGATGTTCGACCTTGAAAGACGATAATTATATTCCCCTAATCAGGAAAATAAAACAAGACCTAGATTGCTGGAAAAAAATAAGACTATCACTTTTGGGCAAGATAGCCACAATTAAGATGAACATCCTCCCCAGAATATTATTTCTATTTCAAAATATACCCATAAATTTAGATAAAAAATTCTTTTTAGAACTAGACAAAATTATTAGCGAATTCATATGGGAGGGGAAAAAACCGAGATTTTCCATTAAAATTTTAAGGGGCAAAAGAGACATAGGTGGATTTGGACTCCCGGACTGGGAAACATACTACAGGTCAGCCAAGCTAGTATGGATAAAAGATTGGATCACCCTGGAAAATAAGAGAATTCTTACCTTAGAAGGCCATGACCTGCAAAAAGGCTGGCACGCCCACATCTGGGAAACGGAGAAGAAAAGGAAGACACATTTTCATAGACACAAAATTAGAGATTCCCTGATACAAACATGGACCCAGATTAGGCAAAAATATTACAAAAAAATCCCAAATTGGCTCTCAACGATGGAGGCCCTGACCCACCCAAATAGGTGGGAGAGGGAGAAAATGGGCAGATATAAAGATATTCTAGACGAAAGAGGGTGGCTTAAACCAAATGATATTTTACGAGAGCAAGGAATAACTTTAGATTGGTGGACTTATGCACAAGTAAAATCCAGATATCAGAAAGACAAAGAACAATATGGTTTAGAACTGGGATCAAACGGACTGGATAAAGTCTTGATGGGAACAAACAAAAAGATTCTGGCAAAATTATACAATTATATATTAAACGGTGACAAGTTCGAAGATGTCACGAAGAATCAAATAATTGCATGGGAGAAAAATATAGGGCGCAATATAAATTTTGGGGAATGGGAGGAGGCATGGAACAGAAATCTTAAATTGACTAGAGCGGTGACATATAAGGAAAACCATTACAAAATGTTTCATAGATGGTACTTAGCCCCGGCCAGACTAGCGAAGATATATCCCAATATACATCCCAATTGTTGGAAATGTGGCCACGGTCAAGGCACCTTCTTTCACATGTGGTGGACATGCCCGGAAGCAAAAGGATACTGGAATAAAATTAGGAGATGGTTATATGAAATAACTGATGAAGATATTGCATTAACACCAGAGATTTTCCTCCTGGGAATAATAAAGAAGCCATATAGAAAGGAAATGATGCATTTAATGATCCATATAATTACAGCCGCTAGATTGGCATACGCACAGTATTGGAAAGAGAAAATTCAACCACCAGAAGAGCTTACAATTAAGAAAATACTTGAGTGCGCAGAGATGTCTAAATTAACCTATGAATTAAATGATGAAAAGTCAGTTTACTATATGGTGTGGGAAAGGTGGTACAAGTGGTTGCATGATAGAATGAAAGAAAGATCTAAAGGTGTATTAAATAATGGTTAAAAGTGAGTTAAAATGTCACCAAGTATTATTTATGGAAATAGTTAAAACACTGCACATCCGATACAAATTGAAAAGCTATATTATGTATATGTTGTTTCATGTTATTGTTTGAATGTTTGTTTGTTTTTTCCTCTTATTTTTCTTTTGTTTTTGTCCTTTGTTTTTTGTTTGTTTTTTTTAAAAGAAAATCTCAATAAAGTTTAATTAAAAAAAAAAAAAAAATTTGGGCACTTGACGAATGAACATGTATTTATGACAGTTGCACTGTCTTGGGGTCAGTGGAGAGCTGGCTTCCAACAAGCAAAATCAACGGGGAAGCCAGATTCACTTAACAACCACATAACTCGGTTAACAATTGGAGTGATTCTCTTAACAACTGTGGCCAAAAAGGTCATCTTATGGAGCACAAATCACTTAACAACTGTCTTGCTTCACAATGGAAATTTTGGGCTCCCTTGTTGTCGTAAGTGAAGAACTACCTGTACATTCTAAATAACCGTGTTCTATATGCCATGATCTTTTCCATAAGTCCAGCTGCCTCTTGAAAAAGCACCTTTGGGATAACTGTGACCTGGATGACTGAGAATCTCCATAGACATCTTTTCCAATGCTCCGTTTTGCATTGAGCATGTCCATCTTATGCTGTGCAACCAATAAAAGAGAAGATTTGCAGCTCAGGATTGAAATGAGGGTTCCTTGGTGCTCTCTGTCACTGCGTTATGTATTTGCCAGCTGAGCTTCCATTCTAAGACTTACGGTAGCCTGGCCAGAGAACCTTATCTGTAGCAAACCGAGATAAGGCTGGTCTTGTGAGACATTGGACTACTGCGCATGTCTACATTCTTTCTTTTCTTATTTCCTTTGTCCGTCTGTGTGATAAGACTGCCGGTAAGATGTAGTTAGCTAGTTTTGTACTTTTATAATAAAATGTTTCTTAGAATATATACTTCGGGTTTTCTTTCTTTGAGAGTATACACCATGGAAAACAAGATCCATTCACCTCTAATTAATTACAGTTTCCCCAGGGGGGGAACGAGGCTGATTCACGCTTTGACACTCTCCAAGCTTGGTTGTTTTCTTGCAGACCCAAACTAGGCAACATCATTAGGGCATCATCAATACCAGGGTGCCAATTCTGGGGAAATGGGCCAGCCAGCTAAAACTGCACTGATGGATATTACCTAGTTTGGGTAATGAAAGGTCTGCAAGAAAACAACCAAGCTCAGAGAGCACCAAGGATCTCCCATCGGCTGTGCAAGCTAGGATCTCTAATTTAGAGATCCCAGATGCTTTGGGAGTCATCCATACAGTTACTCACATCCCACCAATTAGGAGGTATATGCAGTGGGGGCATACATCAGGTCTTCGCTTTTAAATCAAGGAAGAGAACCAATGCTAAGAAAATGCTTGCAGTAGGCAGTAGATGTACCAGAATCTTCACCAGAGCAAATTACAATATCAATAGTAAAACAGGCGTCCCTGCAGCACACATTTAAAACAATCCCCCAAGCAAAGAGATATATCATTGATTGGCACAGAAAATCTGTATATCTTGGGATAACTGAACTGATTATATCAGCCTTTCCCAACGACATGCCTTCCAAATATGTTAGTCTGGCCACTGGGAATTCTGGGAAATGTAATCTAGAGCCTTTGAAGGACACCAGAGAGGAGAATGCTTAAATGATATACCGTATTTTTCAGAGTATAAGACGCACCGGAATATAAGACACACCTTAGTTTTTGGGGAGGAAAATAAGAAAAAAGCTGATTGGCAGATGGATCTGCCTCCCGGAATACTCTCAATCAGCTGTTCCCAGAGGTGAATTTTAGCAACAGGTTCCTTGGGTGTGAGCTCTGTGGCTTGCTTTTTTTTTTTTTTTTTTTTTTGCTTTTTTTCCTGCCTTTGAAAGCCTCCCAAACAGAGCTTCAGAAAAAAAGCCTCTGAAGCTCTGTTTGGGGGCTTTTTTTCTGAAGCTTCGTTTTGGATGCTTTTTTCAGCCTCTGAAACCTCCATTTGAGAAGCTGGGCGGGGCTACATTTGGAGTATAAGACTCACCCAGATTTTCACCCTCTTTTTTTTGGAAAAAGGTGTGTCTTATATTCCGAAAAAATATGGTAGTCTTTTTATTACGATCATCTGTTCCTGGAATCTGCTAAATGTTGCTGGACCCTGATGATTTGTGAAGGGAAACATCTTCATAAATATTCATAAGGCACCAAGAGATGTCAAGGCCAATTCAAGGAAGTTACCACAAATAAATAGGTAAAGGTAAAGGTTTCCCTCGCACATAGGTGCTAGTCGTTCCCAATTCTAGGGGGCGGTGCTCATCTCCGTTTCCAGGCCAAAGAGCCAGCGCTGTCTGAAGACGTCTCCGTGGTCATGTGGCCAGCATGACTAAATGCCAAAGGCGCACGGAACGCTGTTACCTTCTCACGAAAGGTGGTCCCTATTTTTCTACTTGCATTTTTTACGTGCTTTCAAACTGCTAGTTTGGCAGAAGCTGGGACAAGTAATGGGAGCTCACCCCGTTAGGCGGCACTAGGGATTCAAACCGCTGAACTGCCGACCTTTCGATCGACAACCTCAGTGTCTTAGTCACTGAGCCACCGCGTCCCTCAGAAATAAATAGGATGTATATAAATTCTGCTTCTCATGATCTTTCAAACAACATGACATCTGCTTGGCTTTTTCACTGGGTCTCTGTACTGAAAGACTCAGTGAAGCTGAAATGCCATGGAGAAGACAGTTAGCAAAAATCACGGCATGATTACTTCAATACCAGGACGCCAATTCTGGAAAAAATAGGCCAGCCAGCTAGAAGCCAAGATTTTCTTGCTGCTATAGCAATGGCTTCTCTATTGAGGCTTTGTATCTTCAGGATATGGAGCTAAAGTTAAATTTCAGTGCTATTTTAGGAGGGTAAAATGTGTTCTTGGCACCATAGTATTTGGATTTATTTTTTATTTATTTAATAAATATGCATGCCACCACAAAGGCAACTCTAGATGGCTTGCACATTAAGATTTTAAAAGAAACAAAACACAAAATCCACTCCATAATAATATTGGTAATAGCCACAATAAACCATAGCAATTAACAGGACTTTAGGGAAGAACAAAGCAAAACCCCAACAATCAAAATCATTTGAAGGGTTAGTGCCACTTTATAATGCTCTGGTAAGACCACACTTGGAATATAACATTCAGTTTTGGTCATCACAACATTTAAAAAGTGTTGAGATTCAAGAAAGGGTGCAGAGAAGAGCAACAAAAATGATTAGGGGGCTGGAGGCTAAATATGTATGAAAAATGATTGCAGAAATTAGATATGTTTATTTTGATGAAAAGATGGATTAGGGGTGTTGTGATAGCAGTGTTCCAATATCTAAGGGACTGCCACAAAGAAAAGGAGGTTGACTATTCTCCAAAGCACCTGAAGGTGGGACAAGAAGCAACTGATCCAAGGAAAGGACCAACCTAAACTAAAGAACTTGAAACTCAAATACTTTGGCCACCTAATGAGAAGGAAGGACTCATTGGAGAAGAGCCTAAAGCTGGGAAAGACTGAGGGCAAAAGAAGAAGGGGATGACAGAGAATGAGGTGGCTGGATGGAGTCACTGAAGCAGTAGGCGTGAGCTTAAATGGACTCCAGAGGATGGTAGAGGACAGGAAGGTCTGGAGGAACGTTGTCCATGGGGTTGCGATGGGTCAGACATGACTTCGCAACTAACAACAGAACTAAGGACAAATTTCCTGACAGTTAGAACAATTAATCAGTGGAACGACTTGCCTTCAGAAGTTTTGGGTGCTCCAACACTGGAGGTTTTTAAGAAGAGATTGGAGAACTATTTTTCTGAAGTGGTGTAGGGTTTTCTGCTTGCACACGGGTTTGGACTATTAGAAGACCTCCGAAGTCCCTTCCAACTCTGTTTTCTGTTAAAACAAACAACTAACCTCATGTTGGGGAGGAGTATCTAATCCATCTTGATCAATCAAGAATTGTTGGAAGAGCCAGGTCTTTCAAGATTTGTGAAAGTTTTGGAGCCAGAAGGTCTTCTGGGAGGAAGCCTCGCCCCAGGAAGAGAGAGGTACTTAAGTATTCCATGGTTGTTGATGAGATTAGGACATCTGGGCAGAAGTTTGATGGATAGCATCACCAGGAGTTGAAACAGAGTTGACAATAAAAAGAAGAGTCGTGTTCAATTGACAAATACTTCCCCCACCCACCCAAATTTCCACCAAAGGTTTTAAAAATATATAAATGGAGTTTTGTGTAAGGTGGCTTGGAATAATAAATGGATGCAGTGATTGTCCAGAGAGACCTAGAAGAAACCTATTAGAGAGCTGTTGTCAAAAAAGGGCAGTATGGTTTGAGAGAGAAAGAGATGTGAAAACTGTAATACGATTCCTAAAACGATCTTACTGATATTTAACAAAAGAATAAAAAAATCCAGACTGGTAGCTTGGCCCACTTTGTAATTCTCCTCTACTCACTGAGGTTCCCCCAAGCTACTCAAATATTAAACACAGCCCCTGAATAGCAAATGTGAGTTCCTTGAAGATATGGCTGGGTTTGTGTAGTATTATTTGGGGAACAGTCAGATAAGAATCCCCAAAGGTGCTTTTTCTAAAAGGCAACTGGACTTTCTCTGCCATCATCTAAAAACTTCCATTCCTCACGAGTCACTTAGAACCGAAGAAGCTTTCTGGATGAGAAGTGAAATGTTTTCAAAGGGGGGGAAGCAAGGACGTCCAGTTGCCTTTTGGAAAAAGCACCTTTGGGACAACTGACTGGATGACTGAGAATAAAATAAGGGACAGTAGAGCCCACAGTTGCATAGTTAGTAGAGCAAGAGGCTCAGAAGGGACCCTTCCCAATTCTCCGGCTGTAAAGGTGATAGTGGGAGAATCTATCATCTATCTATCTATCTATCTATCTATCTATCTATCTATCTATCTATCTATCTATCTATTTATCTAGAAAATTTATATTGCCGCCTATTCGCACATGGTGGCTTACAGGAATATTAAAAACATCATATATATAAAAATGAAACTAATAGAAGAAAATAATCAAATAACAAATTTATATATATTTATATATATAAATGGCTCTCTCTCTTCGTATGTGTGTATGTTCCAGCATAACTCTGGAACACCTCGAACAATTTCAACCAAACTTGGTACACAGATGACTTACTCTCTGGAAACAAATACTGTGGGGGTAAGACACCCCTAACACCCCTTGAGGTGAATATAGCAGCTGCGCTGCCCAGCTAATTGGTCCTGGCAGCCTTCTGCAGCGGCCACCCGCCACCCGCTTTCGGACGGCGAGGAGGACCATTGCCGGCAGATGGTTATCGGCCCAGGGGGTTACCACGGCAGCCGGCCATGTACAGTCCCAACGCCACTGGGCGCCAGATGGTGGTTACCAGTGGGTGTGGGCTGCCAGATGGACAGGGGGTGGGGCTTAAAGACTTATAGTGGTTTTGTGTATGATTTTACTTTATAATGTGTATACTGTATGTATACTTTTAAAAGCTTGTAAGGATTGGGATACATAATTACCCGGGAAATGCCCGGGTTATCAGCTAGTAGAATAATATAAAAGCCCCCCACCCTGGCAACAATACATCACACAAGCCATTTAATGGGCTCCAGCCTGCTCTGGGTTCCCCAGGCCCGCTGACAGAACCAGGTCTTCAGCGCCTTCCGGAAGAGCGTTAGAGTGGGGGCCATTCTAATTTCTGTTCTGTTAATGTAGCTTTATAATCAAGCAGAATTAATTTATCTGGTCATATTTCTTGTCTGGTCCATTTGGTCAGGTTGACAGGCAGGGTCAGTACAGATGTTTCATGAAGGAAGATTCACTCCTCCCCAGCTATGCTGCATTTCTAAATGCTCGGTTTTAAGCAGGAAAAAGGTACACTTTTGTATCATGATAGAGATCTGCTGTCAACAAAGTTTCAGACCCAGAGAATAGTATTTGTGGCTGGACAGTAGAATTGCTTAATTCTCATCCTTTGGTCCAAGACCTTCAAGCATTCAGGCTCACTGCCAAGCTGAACAGTACTCAGCAGTTTCCTTTGACATTTTGTACGTATAAATTATTCAGACAATTAGAACCTACACAGTCTGGGACAGCATGAAAAGCATCCCACTTTTGACAACCCATTACAATGAATCCCATACTTTACATTTTATCTGAGAAGGGCAATGTGCAAAGTCTAATGCTACTTGGGGCCATCACCTCTTCTCTTGAGATCTTTGGAGCTATCTATGACCATGACTAAGAGATACAGTTCCTACACCAATATTCATCCTTCTATTCCCCACCATTCAGTCAGAACTGAAGAAGCTTCTTGGATGTGAAGTGAAACATTTTCAAGGAAAGAACCAAGAAAGTCCTGTTGCCTTGTGAAGAAAACACCTTTGGGACAACCATGACCTGGATGATTGAGAATCTCCATAGACCAACAAATTGCTGGAAATGTAACCATCAACAAGGGACCTACTACCACATGTGGTGGACATGTCCCAAAGCCAGGGATTATTGAACAAAAATTAAAAAATGGTTGGAGGAAATTGTTGAACAAAAAATTGATATGAAGCCAGAGTTATTCCTTTTGGATATAATAAAAGGTAACATAAGCAAAGAAATTCAATACATCATGCTTCATATAATCACCGCAGCCAGAATTACATTCGCCCAAAATTGGAAGCAAGAAAACACTCCATCAAACACAGTGATTATAAAAAAGGTGCTAGAATACGCAGAAATGGACAAATTAACGATGGAATTAAGGGATAGAGAGGAAACAGTGTATTATGAGATGTGGAACAGGTGGTATAACTGGTTTAAAAAGAAGTCTAAAATTAATGTATAGTGAATGTACAGAAAAGATAAATAAATGGATAAAATGTATATTTTAGAGTGTAGTAGACAAGTAAATATTGTATATAGTATAGAAATAAGTAACTATGAAATAAGAATGTATATGTATAAAACAATAGGCCTGTAGATAAATTGAAATTAAGAAAATATCCCGATAACGGAAAGCTGTAATAGTGTAATTGTGATTTTAAATGTTAAAAATGTTGAATAAAAATATTTTTTTTAAAAAAGAGAGAGAGAGAATCTCCATAGACAGTTCTCTAATAAACTGAGATGGAAAATGGATGAAAATGAATGTAAAGTTTTAATGAAATGAAAGAAAACACATATAAGGTTCAAACATGAAAGAGCAGATCAGTAAAATCCAAATCTCTTAATCTAGATAGGGGACAGAGAATGCAAACAGAAACCTGGAGAAACAGAAACCTGGAGAAATTTGGAGCAGGAAGAGATAATGAAAGTTAGAGGTGCTGCTTATCAGTGGCAGCACCAATGCTGTCTAAGTACAGCTTCCTGATAGAGATTTGGGAAGCTTTTATTTATTTGTCAATTCTGTTGGCCACCCATCTTACCACAGGATAACTGTGAAGAGGGAGTTGTTCCAGAGAACTTTCTCCTGGTTTTACCAAGCCACCTTCATAATTTTCCCGTGTTTATTGATTGTTTTCTGCTTGGATGGTGGTATTTTGGTGTTTTTATACTTGCTATCCTGTGGATGACAATATATTCGTTTGCTCTTAATATTTTGTGAAGCTGATGAGAGTTTCTGAATTGCAGCAAAGTAGTTTAGAAAGTTAGCATCCACCTCTCTCCTAGAAGAATGAAATATTCTAGGAAATATTAAAAAGGCAGAATATTATACCTCCCTGGAAGAGAAAAGGAGATACTTGCTCTTGGAAAGCAGCCCCCACCTTTCTTAATAGCCCCAGAAAGACTGGTCCCAACCTATCCACAAGACAAAAGACTGGGCCATCTTATCTACAAAAGACCTTCAGCTCCAGGGTGATAGGATTAGCCCTCACTCAAGATCCAAACCAGGACAAAGCCATCAAGCCATAATAGGAATTGCCCAACATCCTTTCAGAACACAAGCCTCTTCATTACATCACCCAGCAAGATTCAACCAAGCCTGGGACACAGACAGCCTACAAGGTTAGCTGTGATCCTCGCATAGCCCCCCGGGAGTCTGACAACCAATAGGATACATTTCTTGCACAGGAACAGGAAGCTCAAAGGCAAGGCCCAAGAGAGGGTATAAATCTCTCTCGCGCGCTCTCCTCCATGTGTTCAGCTGCACCAGGACCATGTGCTTAAGGGTTCTGCTCCATTAAACCATCTTTCCAAGCAGCCTCCGTGCTTCCAGTGTCTTTCTCCCCACTTGGAACTGAACCCAGATGGACATTTTTTCCAACAGTAGAAATCTGGATAATAAATAAATAAACCCACACACTCTGCGGAGTGGCTCTAAAACTTTGACCTGCAACTGGGCGCCTATTGTCCAAGGGAAAAAAGGCCATGCTTAAGGCTGGAAGATAAACTAACTTACTTAAGCTGACTGTATTGTTTTCTGCAGAAAAGATCGTTTGCTTACATTGGCATCTCTGATGCATGCTATCATGTTCTCTTTAAATGAGCAGCCTTTCAATCTTCCAACACTTAAACTATACCCAAGGCTAATCCAAGATGTTTTGATCATTTTGAGGTCTGTCAGCTCATCGGGAAGTCTTCAGCCTTTACTTGTTCCTATATTTGAGAATCTAGAACTTAGAGCCATGGTGGCGCAGTGGTTAGAATGCAGTACTGCAGGCTATTTCTGCTGACTGACAGCTGCCTGCAATTTGGCAGTTCGAATCTCACCAGGCTCAAGGTTGAGTCAGCATTCCATCCTTCCGAGGTGGGTAAAATGAGGACCCAGATTGTTTGTGAGCAATATGCTGACTCTGAAAACAGCTTAGAGAGGGCTGTAAAGCACTGTGAAGTGGTATATCAGTCTAAATGCTATTGCTATTATCCAGGACCAATCGCCAGTCCAATAGCAAGCACAGAGCACTGTCAACCCTCCTAACTCCACAGGGATGGAGTATCTTCGCATTTCTCACATCTGTGACTAAAAGCCCATCACCTTTTCTTCATAAAAACAAAACATATTTTTAGTATTTTCTTGGCTTTCTCTGCGGTGATGTTGTCCAAACACATTTCTGTACTTGGCTTCTTTTAATTAATTCTGCTGGTATGCTGCTGGATGGGATCCCAGGAATGCAAGGTGGGGCAGGCCAGCATCCCCCCATCCCCTGGAAGATCAGAGACCATCTTCGTTGCTACTTCTGAAATGGCATTTCTAGCCTTAAACTAGCATTTTGTCATTGTCACAGGAATAAATCAAGGTTACTCTCAATTACAAATCCGTGGTACAAACTTTGGATTGAAAGCAGACTCATCTCGCTCCACTGCAGGGGGTGCACTTAGAAATGAGACCACTTTGACTTCATATCTCCTTGTTTTGTGTGGATCTCTTTATCATTCATTTCTCTCATGATAGTGGCACAAAGGGTCCTCCCGAGATTGAGGAATGGTGCCTAAATAATAGCAATAGCACTTAGACTTATATACCGTTTCACAGTGCTTTTACAGTCCTCTCTAAGTGATTTACAGAGTCAGCATCTTGCCCCCAACAATCTGGGTCCTCATTTTACAGATCTCGGAAGGATGGAAGGCTGAGTCAACCTTGAGTCTGGTGAGATTCGAACTGCCAAATTGCAGGCAGCTGGCAGGCAGCAGAAGTAGCCTGCAGTACTGCACTCTAACCATGCACCACTACATAGTTGTGGTTACAAGTAGTCCTCATTCAGCAAATGCCTCATTCAGCACAATTCGCAGTTATAGCAATGATGAAAAAGTAACTTTACAACAATCATCATATTTCCAACTTTCAAAGGAAAGCAAAGGAAAGCTGAATTAGATCATATGTCACAGTTTCATTTAGTGCCAGCTTTGCTTAATGACCAACTTGACAGTTCCAGTTGTGGTCACTAAACAAGAATTACTTAGTATGGCTAAAAGCCTGTAGAGATTCTCAGTCATCCAGGTCATGGTTGTCCCAAAGGTGCTTTTTCAGGAGGCAACTGGACTTTCTGGTTTTTTCTTTGAAGATGTTTCGCTTCGAAGCTTCTTGGATGAGAAGCAAAATGTCTTCAAAAGAAAAAAAACAGGGAAGTCCAATTGCCTCCTGAAAAAGCATCTTTGGGACAAGAATTACTTAGATTACAGCAGGGGTCAGCAACCCATGGCTCTGTAGCCACATGTGGCTCTTTCATCCCTCTGCTGTGGCTCCTTGTCGCCAGTCGGCTCCACAATTAATAGGGCTTTTGGTTAGGACAGGTAGAGGAAAAAGGATGCCATGCTAGGAGGAGACTCTATGGTGGGGGGAACTAGACTTCTGGTCAGTATAGGAAAAAGAACGCCGTGCTAGGAGGAGACTCTATGGTGTGGGGAAGGGGAGAACTGGACTTCCGGTCGGCAGAGGAAAAAGAGTGCCACCCTAGGAGGAGACTCTATGGTGGGGAAACCGGATTTCTGGTTGGCTCCAGAATGGAATGGGGGGCTTCTAGTTAGGACCTTTGTGGCTCTTTGAATGTTTAGGGGTGCCGACCCCTGGACTACAGACTATTTGGATTATTCCTTTCCCTGCTTTCCCAGAACAAATCCAAAGACAGAGCAGGCCAAACAAGCAGTTGTAATGAGTAAAATGTCTCAGACGCACAAGCGCTTAAATGATGGTTAACGCTCCATCTATTCCAAATGACATTTTCCTCCCCTGCTGAAAATAGTGTTTGAATCTGAAAGACCCCAATTACAAGAACCAGAGAGCAAAAAAAAAAAAAACAGCTTATAGGATGACCAGGAACAGGGAGGTCTGCTGTTTTGCAAAAAGGATGGTGAGGTCATCCTTTGATTTTCCTCCCAAGGATTTCAGCACCATAAGAAGATATTTTACATAGCCCTTGCTGCTGGCAATAAAAAAACAGCATTGGCGAGATGAAGACCCGTTCAATATTAATGGCAAGGTTCTGAGAAATTCCAGTTATTTTTTTTTTTTTAATTCAACAACATTGGAAGATGTTTCACACCGTTTGCCAAAAACAATGGAACTTGGGTGCATTGCCCTTGCTTGGGTATACAGCTGGAACTGAGCAAAATGTCTTTTTTTTTTAAATTGCTTAGATTATAGGTGCTAATGAGACTTTTTTGACATAAGCAACTGAGAACTCTGGCGTAAGACTAGAAAAAGTGGCCAAATTTTTCAGGGTGTTTTTTTCCTTTGCTATGGAACAAAACTGGCCATTGGGATAGGATTACCAAGAAAAAAGCAACGTTAGGTTCTGCTAGGCAATTCCATTGTTTTCAAATCCATGATTTCTGGACTTGGTTAACTCGAGCAAACAGAGCAGTTGTCCATCAGCAAATGCCATTTGGTTGACCAATTAAGGCACTCCATTAACGAAGCTTCCAGAATTTTTATCATTCTTGGCCAATCCAGGGAGAACATTAAATAACCTACCAAGAAAGGTTGACAGGATTCATTTGATTCTGAAACTCTGTTTTTGGCTTTGTTTTCAGGGATTTGAGGGAACGTGATAAATCTTTGGGGCACCAGATAATGTGACATGTTTTCTAATTGAACAACTGTACCATACTAGATTTGGAGATGTTTTGGGGTTCTTGGTGCTCTTTGAGGTTGGTTGTTTTCTTGCAGATGTTTCATTACCAAATTAGGTAACATCATCAGTGCTAGTAAGACTGTAGGATTTGCTATCATTTTATTTGATGAAATATCTGCAAGAAAACAACCAAGCTCAGAGAGTACCAACGACCCCACAGTTCAACCCTGAGCTTTACTATCTTTACTATTGTAGGAGGTTAGCACCCACCCCTTTCCTAGAAGAATGAAATATTTTAGGAAATATTAAAAAGGCAGAATATTACGTTTCCCTGTATGAGAAATGGAGAAGCATGTTTTAAAGATGAAGCAGCTCCCATCTTCCTGCTCCCACCCTTTGTCAATGGGCCAGAGACAGAAACTCAATCTTTGTCAATGGACCATCAACTGCAACACAATAGGACCCATCTAGCAACAGAACCTAACGCAATAGGACCCATCTAGCAACAGAAACTCACCACATGGCACCTGGGAAGATTACATCAGCCAGCAAAGCTAGCTAAGACCCCCACCCCCTGGGAATCTGACAACCAATCAGGATACTCTTTCGGGGCCCCAGGAAGTTCAAAGCCAGAGAGGACATAAAACCTGGGGACTCACTACATCTCAGCCCCTTCAGGAACTCAAACCATGTGATCCTGTCCACTATTAAACCATCTTTCCAAGCAGTCTCCATGTTTCCAGTGTCTTTTTCCCCACTTGGAGCTGAACCCAGAAGGATATTTCTTCTAACACTATCTATTTATTACGATCAACAGATAGTAATGTTCTTTAGTATCTGTTGATGATGCTTCCTTGTCAACTTGTCACTCCTAGGACTACTTAGTTTGCACCTGGAGTACACCATTATTAAATTACTGCATTTATATCCTACAATTCACCAGCTATGAATTTTTTGGGGCAATGTAGAAACATAAACAAACATACAAGGCAACAGCAAAAGAATGCAAACTTAAAGAAACCCTTCAAAAAATAAAATAAGAATGGCTGTTTTTGTATAGATGCAAAATGAGGAACCACTGCTATAATTTACAGAGAAATGCAATGTACCATGCCATACCTAGCAGATTGTGATTTATGTCCTTGTTCTTATCTGGTGATTATAGGTGAACATTTTATAAGCTCCCATTTTATTTTTTTAGAAAAAAGATTTATTAATTTTTCACATTTATATGACCGCCCACCTCACAAGAAGCGACTCTGAACTGCGCACAGCTCTCAAATGAAATAACAAAAATGTAAAAACGATCATCATAAAAATATAAAACAATAATTAAAAATGAAAAGGTATGAAACATTCAATTAACGGTGTGATATCCTTAAATGGAATGCATGCTGGACGATCCTTCAAAAAGATAAGCTTTTCAAAAAGTGGACTGTCTTTTATAAATCCATGGATCAGAATATAAAAAAGGATGTTGTGACTCTAGAAAGAGTGCAGAGAAGATCAACAAAGATGATTAGGGGATTGGAGAATAAAACTATAAGAAGAACTGTTGCAGTAATTGAGTATGTCTAGTTTAGTGAAAAGAAGGACTAGTGGTAATAGGGTAACAGTGTTACGATATCTAAGGAGTTGCCACAAAGAAGAGGGGGTCAACCTATTCTCCAAAGCACCTGAAGGCAGGACAAGAAGCAATGGATAGAAAATAATCAAGGAGAGAACTAATCTGGAACGAAGGAGAAATTTCCTGACAGCAAGAACAATTAATTAGTGAAACGACTGCCTTCAGAAATTGTGGGTGCTCCAACACTTGAGGTTTTTAAGAAAAGATTAGACAATCATTTGTCTGAAATGGTATCGAATTTCCTGCTTGAGCAAGGGGTTGGGATAGATGATCTCCAAGGTCTCTAACCGAACTCTGTTATTCTGTTATCCTGATCGTGCTGAATTAGGTCTGCTCCAATGATTAATATCTTTAATTGAGCCTTGTCTCTTTGGGAGAAAGCATTAGAATCCATACCAGCAAAAGGATTTAGGCCAAATTCTTTGCAACTCAAATTAAGCTACGAAGCATCCATAAACAGCCCAGAAAACCTCACAAGGTGTTTAGGGAGTGTGGAATTAACCCTAACCTTTACATGACAAAGCCATTTCAATTTGGAAATCAGGAAGTCCCCTCTGCCCCCCGCTCCCCCCCAACACACAGTTTTTTCCTATGAGTATAGATCGGATGATCTGTATCTTTGTTATGCAAAAGAGACAGTACTTTCCTGCTCCACTGAGGTGGCTCTGTCTAAGCCTTACAAATTACAAAGATCATGATTGACATTGATGTGGGTTCCCCCCCCCCAAATAGGGGCAAATCAAGTGAAGCATCCATGGTGGGCTTCCTCTTTGCAAATGAAGGAGTGTGGTTGGCTCTCCTTGTTTATGGCATTCACGGGGGAAGAAAAAACATTGCTCTACTTGTCTTCCCAAACGGAATTGCATAGAGTAGCTCTCAGTGTGACAAGTGAAGAAGATAAATCAGTCACAATATTTGGAAATAACAAGAAGGGACCTTTATAATATTGCATACAATGAACATTTCCCAGCCGGGGCCAACACACAGATGCACAATGGCCTATTTGTTATGTTTCTAAAATATGATTTGGAATCTCTGAATACATTACTTTCTTGCTAGGCAATAAACAAAAAGAGAGAAGCACATGGAATTGATTATAGTCCTCCCTCTACAAAGCTTGCAGATTCTTGACTTGGTTGCTGCTTGGCAACTTCCGTAGCAATTGTGCCAGCGAGGACCCAGCTGGGCTGGCAAGAGCCACCATTTTGGGTCGGAGTTGGCTGATGAATAACGGGCTCTCTTGCAGAATTTTGGGCTTGCTTTTTTTTCCGTGTTCGTGGGAGGGCTTCGGAGGACGGAGATGAGAAGCAGCAGCCAATCTTTTTCCTTTCTCTGTTTTGCAAAAAGACAGAGGGACATGTGCACATCCAACACAAGAATCGCAATAGGGCTAAAACTCAGTGGTTAAGATGCTGAGCTTGTCAATCGAAAGATCGGCAGTTCAGTAGTTCGAATCCCTAGTGCCACGTAACTGGGTGAGCTCCCGTTACTTGTCCCAGCTTCTGTCAGCCTAGCAGTTCGAAAGCATGTAAAAAATTCAAGTAGAAAAATAGGGACCACCTTTGGTGGAAGATAACAGAGTTCCGTGCTCCTTTGGTGTTTATTCATACCAGCCACATGACCACGGAGACGTCTTCGGACAGTGCTGGCTCTTTGGCTTTGAAATGGAGATGAGCACCGCCCCCTAGAGTCGGGAACGACTAGCAAATATGTGCGAGGGGAACCTTTACCTTTTACCTTTACCTTAGGCCGCTTACAACAAACTAAAGACGGCCGTAGAATATTACAAGAATGAATATTACCATTAAGATTAACGAAGATAGCTAAGGAAGGAACAATGTAAGATTTTTTTAATATTAAATATATACATGCTTCTTTTTTCATCCCTCATTCAGGCCTCTTCCTTTAGCATGTCCCCAGGTTGTAACAAATGAGCAAAATAGGAAATGGGACTGAAGGGGGAGACCAACAAAAGAGAGGACATCATAACCTCTGGAAGTTGTATGTCAATTTCTTCTCGCTAGGGCTACTAGTTTTCCACAAAATACAGCATGGCATCACAATGGGAAGATTAGCTGAGGGGAGGAACCGCACCCCAAAATATGACTAGAATATTGAGGGAAATGGAATAAAAGGAAGCCATGGCCAATTTAAGCCTGAGAGCACCTTGGCAGTATGTCTCCTAAAGCAGGAGTCCCCAATCCAGGGGTGAAATGCTCCCGGTTTGGACCGGATCACCTGATCCAGTAGCGATGGCGGCGAGTAGTTCGGAGAACTGGTAGCAAAAATCCCTGTGTGCCCCCACCCTCCCATGCCCAGCTGAGCCACGCGATCATCAGAGGCTGGTTTCTTTACTTTTAAAAGCATTTTTTCTACAACCTCTTTGGCCAAAAAAATGCTTTTAAAAGTAAAATAAAAAAAGCCTCTGATGATTGTGCAGTTCAGCTTGGATCGTCAGAAGCTTTTAAAAGCATTTTTTTCTGCAACCTCTTCGGCTGAAGAGGTTGTAGGAAAAAAAATGCCTTTAAAAGCCTCTGGCGATCCCAGCTGAGTTGCCTGATCATCAGAGGCTTTTAAAAGCATTTTTTTCTGCAACCTCTTTGGCCGAAGAGGTTGTAGGAAAAATGCTTTTAAAACTAAAAAAAAAAAAAAAAGTTGGCCACGTCCTCCCAGTTACATTACCCCACCACCACCAAGCCACGCCCACAGAACCGATAGTAACAAATTTTAGATTTCACCCCTGCCCCAATCCCTGGGTTCCGGCCCACTTCCAGGCTGTGGCTTATTCGGAACTGGGCTGAGTGAGTGGTGGGCAAGCTCACATGCATACACGCAGCTTGACTTGTGTGAGCAGCAGGCTGGGTGTGTGCACACGCAGGCTGGCGTTCGTGCACACAAACGCGCAACTCCACTTACGCAAGTTGAGTTGTGCACGCATGCATGTGTGTGCCAGCCTACTGCTTACGTGGCCTGGTTCCCCTCTCCCCGGGCTGCCAAACTGCAAAGATTTGGGACCGCTTTTCTAATATGTTCCTTTTTCATTCGTGGACAACCCACTAAACCTTTGTTGAACACCAGATGACTGGAATCAAGACCGGCTCTTGACATTTCCCACAATCCTCCTGTTTTATACTCGATGAGAGGCATTGTCTGTCCATATTCAAGTCAGAAGCATTTACAAAGCTAACCGAAGGGTGCTCCAGGGTTGAAAGGATCTGCTCCTGACAACACCGTTGCCCAAGGGACATCTGATTGCTAAATTAATCAGATCTTCGGGGAGGCTTCTGGGAACATTGTGGAAAATTGGAATGGTGTTTCTCAAATCCATGTGCTCAACGTATATTATTTATAATAACAACCTCAACTATCCATAGAGAGGAGTTGCTCTGGTTCTGTCTCCCAACAACTCCCCCTGCTGTAGATCTGTATATTTTAAAGTGGATCCAATGTCACTGTATATGGACTTAGGCCAATATTCAAGAGTTTTGCCTGCTGCAAGGTACTCCAGGGCACAGGTGAAATCCAGCAGGTTCTGACAGATTCTGGAGAACCAGTAGCGGAAATTTTGAGTAGTTTGGAGAACCGGCAAATACCACCTCTGGCTGGCCTCAGAGTGGGGTGGGAATGGAGATTTTGCAGTATCCTTCCCCTGCCATGCCCACCAAGCCACGCCCACAGAACCGGTAGTAAGTTCACCACTGCTCCAGGGGGTTATTTCCAACCTTGGCAACTTTAAGACCTGTGGACTTCAACTCCCAGAATTCCCCAGCCACAGTTCTGAGAGTTGAAGTCCACAAGTCTTGAAGTTGCCAAGTTTGGACACTCTTGGCCCAAATTTTTCCTCTGGTTAAGTCACTTCTTCTGAGAAAGACCAAGTGAGTCAGAGGCTTTTGTGCAGGCCACTGATACAACATTGCTTTCCCCCAACTAATAAGTGTTTGCACCAGTTAAGGCTTCTAAGCATACAGCTCAGTGGTGGGTTTCAATTTTTTTTACTAATGGTTCTGTGGGCGTGGCTTGGTGGGTGTGGCATAGCTTGGGGGTGTGACATGGTGGGTGTGGCAGGGGAAGGATATTGCAAAATCTCCATTCCCACCCCACTCTGGGACCAGCCAGAGGTGGTATTTGCCGGTTCTCCAAACTACTCAAAATTTCTGCTACCGGTTCTCCAGAACTGGTCAGAACCTGCTGAAACCCACTTCTGGTACAGCTGCAAAAATTGAGACTTCTGTCTCCTTCACTGGCTATAGTCGAAACTGCCAGTTTAATTTTTTTTGGCCTGTGCCCATGAGCATGTGTGTGTATTTGTGGGTATGTACTGCTTATGCATACATGCTTTCAGTTACCACTCAAGCAGCTGGGGCATGTACAATAATTAGCAGTAGCTTGTAAGCTTCATACACCAAAGGCCTTTTATCAAGTAGCAACACTCTGCAAAGAAGTCGAAAGAGAAGTGTTGTTTTCTCACTGGCCACCCGCATCTCCAGAACAGCATTTATGATTAGGGCATGAGTGTTTTTAACAGGGAACTAAAATTTTGTTAGTCATTTGTATCTAAGAAGTTAAAAATAACAGTCACAAATTCTCACTGGATCAGACTCAGGATCTCATCAGTTTCTCAACATGCGAGTCATCTGAAAAACACCGTCTCTAAAATATTTGGTAGGTTCTGTAAGGCCAATGATCACATTGGCCAATTTTCAAAGTTCTAGTTAACAATATATTAGCATACCGTAGTTCTTTATTTCTCCCTCTAGCTGTTATCGGCGCGTCAGTTCTGCAGAAGAATGAGAAAGACATAATTACTGAAGATATTGCAAAAATGGTTTTAACGTCATTATTTGTAGGAAGTTAGCACCCACCCCTCTCCTAGAAAAATGAAATATTCTAGGAAATATTAAAAAGGCAGAATATTATATTTCCCTGGATGAGAAAAGGAGAAACATGTTTTTAAAAACAAAGCAGCTTCCTGCAGCTCCCTGTTCCCACCCCACTTCAGCTCCAGGGTGATGGGATTAAGGCATGGTCCTCAGTACATGATAGGATTAGCTTTCTACCCATTTTACCACACGGCACCTGGGAAGAGTACATCACCCAGCAAGGCTCAACCAAGCCAGGGACTCAAGAAGACAACCTACAAAGTTACCCCTGCATGGTCGCATGGGTGTCTGACAACCAATCAGGATACATTTCTTGCCACAGGAACAGGAAGCAAGGTCAAAGCCCAAAAGAGATTATAAATCTCTCAACCATGTGCTTTTTTGCCCAGGACATCAAAACCATGTGGTCCTGTCCACCATTAAAACCATCCTTCCAAGCAGTCTCCATGTTTCCAGTGTCTTTCTTCCCACTTGGAACTGAACCCAGATGGACATTTCTTTCAACAACTTTAAAATTCAAATTGGTAATTGTAAAATCTAGTCTATAAAATTCAGATCAAGTAATCAAATGGTGATGTGGGAGAAGATACTCGAGCGTGTCTTGGACTGCAAGGAGATCAAATCAGTCAATACTGTGAAGCATTGGACACAATTTAGCAACTGAACCACAAAAACAATGTCTGGTCTATAAAATTCATATCCAGTAATTGAATGGATCAGACATGCCTAAGGCCATGACCTAAATAGGGTGCTATGGAGCCAAAGATCAGCTGAAACAAACAAATAGGAGATGCTATATTTTAATACACATTTTTTTCCTTAATTGTGTATAATTCTCAGGAATTACAACACATGTTGCATACAATAATAAATTGTAAAAACACCTTTGGGACATTCAGGGAGTTAGCAGTTCCATTGGTCCATCGGCCTGCTATCAGATCCACCATCTGATCCAGTGGTGAAATCCAAATTTTTTTACTACCGGTTCTGTGGGCGTGGCTTGGTGGCCACGGTGTGGCTTGGTGGCCGTGGTGTGACTTGGTGGGCGTGGCTTAGTGGGCATGGCAGGGGAAGGATACTGCAAAATCCCCATTCCCTTCCCACTCCTGGGGGGGGGAGGATATTGCAAAATCTCCATTCCCACTCCACCCTGGGGCCAGCCAGAGGTGGTATTTGCCGGTTCTCCAAACTACTCAAAATTTCCGCTACCGGTTCTCCAGAACCTGTCAGAACCTGCTGGATTTCACCCCTGATCTGATCCAAACCAGACCTCAAGCCCAGTACTGTGAATTCTACATGGAAGCCAAGAAGATGTCCTCCCTCATGAATGACAGGTGACTTAAGGCTCATTGACCTAACTCCTTAGCTGACCCCACTGCTTGGCCTGCCTCTTGGATGTGGATGTCCACTGTGCCAACTTTCACTCTTCCAAACTTTCCAAAATGGGTGGTTTCTTCAGCAAATGAAATAAAATCATCTCTCCAGAGGTGCAGTCAGTATAATCCGCTGAGTCCCCACCCTGTTAAATGTGAAAGCTTATAACGATAAAATGAAATTGGCTGTCGTTCCTGAAAGAGCATTTAAGGGCTGGATTAGAGGCTTTGATTTTATTCTTGAGCAACATTTGACTCAATAAGTGTAAACATCTTGTTGGCTAATTAATGGGACCAGATGTTTTTGCAGTTCAAGGGAACCCATTGTCTGTCTGACTCTTGTCAATGGGAGTTGAGTTGATACTCCCATAGAAGAAGTGGAAGTGATCCGTCAATCTAACGCCGCCAAAGAAATTTGCTCCCCAAACAGTTAAAAATTGTCTGGAAAGCAAAAAAAGAAAAGAAAAGAAAAGAAAAGAAAAGAAAAGAAAAAAGAAAAGAAAAGAAAAGAAAAGAAAACAAAACAAAACAAACAATATGCCCACAAGCAAATCATGCTCCAATAAATTCAGTCAATACAGAATCCTTGCAGAAAATACAATTTAAGTTTTTAATTGCATCCATTTTTTAATAATGAAAAATTTAGTTTTGTATCTATTGCTGATTCCCCCCCCCCTCCCCTTATATCTGTTCTTCATCCTATTTCCTAGTTGGAACATATCTTTGAGTTAGAATGTTTTCAGAATTAGTGCATTTTAGTGCTATGCAGAAGTCTGCAAAACAGATGGCTGAAATTAGCCTGACTAGGTGGCTCAGTGGCCAAGACACTGAACTTGTCGATCAGAAAGTTCGGCGGTTCAAATCCCTAGTACAAGTCTCCTGTGTGAGCAGGGGGTTGGAGTAGATGACCTCCAAGGTCCCTTCCAACTCTGTTACTGTTAAAATTCTTGATAAAATTCAAGGATATATTTAGTTGAGGATTAAATGTTATAGGTCCCTGATCCTGCCTGGTATCTCATGAATGTGAACAAAAAAAAAAATCTACTAGGCTAAATTAGGGCCTAGGGCTAAATTAGGCTAAATTAGGGCCTAAACTCATGAGGAGTTTTTTAGGGGGAGGGAAATTTACATCCTATGTCCATGTATCTAATACGAACTTCTCATGATTTGCTGTAATCGTTCAGAAGTGTTTTTTAAAGAACGAATTGTAGTTCCAGATCTTTCTCTAAAATAAAAAGGCTGTGCTTGTGCAATGCAATTAGGAGATGTAGTTAGAGACAGTGTGAATGGTGGTCTGAAGAACTATCTATTCCAGACATTTTCATGCATGAATCAAAGAGAGGAACAACGTGTTTACATTAATACGGTAATGGTGCATTTGGATGAGTTTCAGGCACTGTCAGTATTTCCTTTAGAAAATTACTTTAGACACAGCTGTTCATCTGTATCTTTAAGATCTGGCAGAGAAGGCAGGTGTGGGTGCCATCAGCTAGGAGTCTACCAGAGGTGGGTTTCAGCAGGTTCTGACCAGTTCTGGAGAACCGGTAGTGGAAATTTTGAGTAGTTCGGAGAACCGGTAGTAAAAATTCTGACTGGCCTCGCCCCCATCTATTCTCTGCCTTCCAAGTCCCAGCTGATTGGGAAGAAATGGGGATTTTGCAGTAACCATCCCCTGGAGTGGGGTAGGAATGGAGATTTTACAGTATCCTTCCCCTGCCATGCCCACCAAGCCATGCCACTCCCACCAAGCCACACCCACAGAACCAGTAGTAAAAAATTTTGAAATCCACCACTGGAGTCTACACTTCGTGGGTCCCACAAGATATACCTTCTCAGCCATAGCATCAGAGGTGGGTTTCAGCAGGTTCTGACCAGTTCTGGAGAACCGGTAGCGGAAATTTTGAGTAGTTTGGAGAACTGGTAAATACCACCTCTGACTGGCCCCGCCCCCATCTATTCTCTGCCTCCCAAGTCCCAGCTGATAGGGAGGGAATGGGGATTTTGCAGTATCCTGCCACGCCCACCAAGCCACGCCCACCAAGCCATGCCACGCCCACCAAACCACACCCACAGAACTAGTAGTAAAAAATTTTGAAACCTACCACTGGGCTGGGGAGGGCAAAAGCTATTTTTTTTCCTTGTTTTCCACTTTGAAATCTTGGTGTGTCTTATACTCCGGTGCATTTTATAGTCCGAAAAATACGATACCCGGAAACTGTAAGGTCTAGTTCCAATTTAGGCATGAAAGCTGGTTGATGATTTTAAGCCAGTAACTCTCTTCTGTCCCAACTCACCTCACAAGGTTGTTTTTTGTTGGGAAAATAGGAGAAGGAAGGAATATTAGGAATATTTGCCACTGTGATAAGAAAGGCTGCCTGCATAATAGCCAGCACCTGGGCTACTGTGCCCTGTCCCTTTAATACCTCTGCCTAGCCAGCCCAGCTATAGGACTATGGGGCTCTCTGGGGTTTTGGAGCCCATCAACCTGGATATACTACATAAATGATCTCATGAGAGTTGCCTTGAGTTATTTAGAAAGTAATAAAGGCGAAATAAAAATCAAATAAGTACGTAAATAAACCAGGGGTGAAATTCAGCAGGTTCTGACAGGTTCTGGAGAACTGGTAGTGGAAATTTTGAGTAGTTTGGAGAACTAGCAAATACCATCTCTGGCTGGCCCCAGAGTGGGATGGGAATGGAAATTTTGCAATATCCTTCCCCCAGGAGTGGGGTGGGAATGGAGATTTTGCAATATCCTTCCCCCAGGAGTGGGGAGGGAATGGGGATTTTGCAATATCCTTCCCCCAGGAGTGGGGAGGGGATGGGGATTTTGCAATATCCTTCCTCCAGGAGTGGGGAGGGAATGGGGATTTTGCAATATCCTTCCCCCAGGAGTGGGGAGGGAATGGAGATTTTGCAATATCCTTCCCCCAGGAGTGGGGAGGGAATGGAGATTTTGCAATATCCTTCCCCCAGGAGTAGGGAGGGAATGGAGATTTTGCAATATCCTTCCTCCAGGAGTGGGGAGGGAATGGAGATTTTGCAATATCCTTCCCCCAGGAGTGGGGAGGGAATGGGGATTTTGCAGTATCTTTCCCCTGCCACGCCCACCAAGCCACACCACGTCCACCAAGCCACCCCCACAGTGGTAAAGTAGTAAAAAAAAAATTCCATTACTGAAATAAATTATCTAGTTGTTGATTGAACTACAGCTTTACAACAGTTGAATGATGCTTTTGCTCTGGCTGAGGCAATTACATCTATCTCCTTTCCAAAGAAGAGAAGCAGAAGGGCCATGAAAGAAAAGATATCTGGCTGGAATGGACACACTTTAAAGGAGCTTGGAGGAAGAAGTATTGCTATTCAGATCTCCATTGCTAGAAGCAAACATTGCTATTCAGGAAAGAAAAGTCGAGCCAGGCAGGAATCGAACCTGCAATCTTCTGATCCGTAGTCAGATACGTTATCCATTGCGCCACTGGCCCCGTGATAATCTATCCACTGATGCATCATTCGCCTTTGACAAAGAGGGATGTTGCCAAAGCATCTTAAGTGATAGAGGAGACAAGAGACAACTATACTGCTCAAGGCACAATGCTTTTGGATGCCTGCCATTTGAGAAGGCCACTGCAATTTGTGTGTGTGTGTGTGTGTGTGTGTGTGTGTGTGTGTATCTGAATCCTATGGGAAATTTAGCTTTGCTGAGCATACCCGTTTGCCTCAAGGCTGCTAAGCATCTCTAAAGTTGCTAAGTTGTAAGAATAAAAGAATAAAAAAGAATTACTACAAAATGGTATGGAGGTGGTACATAACTCCGGTTAGATTAAGCAATATGAATCAGCACTATTCAGATAACTGTTGGAGAGGTTGTGGGGAAAAAGGAACGTATTTACATATGTGGTGGGATTGTAAATTTGTGCAAAAATTGTGGAAGATGGTGTTTAAGGAAATAGAAGAAATTGTAGGAATAAAGGTAGAAGAGGCACCAAAGGTAGCATTACTCTCACTATTGGAAGATATAAAATGTAAAAAAGAGACTAAAGAATTGATAATAAATTTGTTGACCGCAGCAAGGCTAATGATTTCTAGGAACTGGAAGATACAAGGTGTTTATAATTTGGAAGAATGGTATAAGGAGGTATGGGATATTGCCATAAATGATAAATTGACTTGCAATATTAAAGTAAGGAGGGGCATAATGAAGGTAAACAATTTCAATGGAATCTGGAAACCATTCCTAATATATGTGTTTTCTGGAGGAAGAGGGATACCACCACCAGAAGAAGCTTTAAGTTTCTGGAAGCAGGAATGATCCCGAGGGGTGGGGGAGCACTTGTTGATTGTTTGTATTCTGTATATTGTTATATATTATATATTATGATTCATGTATGTTATGTATGCTAATTTCTTTTTTTTTTATATGTTAATAATAAAAAAATATGGAAAAAAAATAAAGTTGCTCTGTTGCAATGGGAACACCCCACTTCTGTGGGATAAAGAGGACTGTGAGGGTAGACCCAAAGCCCTTGAACATTTTTAGATGGTCAAGGGATGAGCGACTTGTATACTACCAAATGCACTCAGTGGCATTCTAGAATTTAACTTGCTGTTTTTAAATTTTTATTTATTTATTTAGTTAGTTAGTTAGTCATTCATTCATTCATTCATTCATTTATTTCATCAAGCATGTATTTTATGACAGATACATAAAGCTATGCTGTGCGATCGTCAGAACCTTTTTTTTTTTTACTTTTTTAAAGCATATTTTTACTACTGGCTCGGGTGAATAGGTAGTAAAAAAATGCTCAAAAAAAGTTTTTAAAAGGCTCCAACAGCTGTGCCACGCGATCATCGGAACCTTTTTTTTTTTTTACTTTTTAAAAGCATTTTTTACTACCTATTCACCTGAACCGGTAGTAAAAATGCCTAAAAAGTTAAAAAAAAAAAGTTGTGACGATCAGCTGAGCGACGCGCCATTTTTGGAACCTTTTTAAAAAACTTTTTAAAGCATTTTTAACTACAAGTTCTGGAGAACCGGTAGTAAAAAAAATGCTTAAAAAAATAAAAAAACAAGTTCCAATAATCACGCGTTGCTCAGCTGATTGTCGGAACTTTTCTTTTTTTTTTTACATTTTTTACTACCGGTTCAGTCGATCCGGCCCGAACCAGTAGCATTTCACCCCTGCCTTTAGCTCTGATTGCTCCTGGAATTCCTATTTCTTTCAGGTGTGGCAAGAATCCTGCTAAAACGTTACTTCCCCTTCACAAAGCAGACGGACTTTCTTGAATAACGTTGTCACTATATTTTGTTTATTTTGCTGTTTCTCTAAACACTGATGGAACAAAGCAAGCCAGTTCCAGCATATTCACTATACCCCAGCTGCTCCCTGAGACAAATTATGGTGTTCATTTCTCCTGGATGCTTGATTAATTACTGAAATTATCTGAAGAACAATTTCAGCCTCTCTTCTTCATATAAGTAACATGACCCATGGACCCACAGGAACTTCCCATTGGGAAACCTGATCAACACTTGCAATCATAAAGAAGCATATTAGATAAATGAGGCCGGATTGCGGTGATTGGGTGAGATTCAGATGGAATATTAAGGATATTAAAGACTATTAGAGAAACAAAACTGAAGGCAACACTCTGGAATGCCTTGAGCAATTTCAACCAAACTTGGTACACAGATGACTTATTCTGTGGAAACAAATACTGTGGGAGTAAGACACTCCTAACACCCCTCGGGGTGTGTGTGTTCTGTTAAGATACAGCATGTTCTGCCTTAAAATGGCTTCTACTGGACTGCCTTAAAATGATTTCTACTGTACAGCACAGTGGAGTTGCCATGGTAACGGCTTCACAGTACTCCAAAAGGGAGCTCCTTCTGGTAAGGGGGAAAATCCAACATTAGAAATTACGTTTGGTCCGGACATTTTCAACAAGGCTTTGATTATTCTTGAGGACAAATGTATGGCCATGATCAATAAAACATTACTGCCACTCAGCCTGCCTGAACCTCTATAAGACCAACATGACATACTTCACGCAGATTACATACGAGAAAAGAACTACAACGTCGAAAATCTTAGTGCATATATCTCAGACAAGAAGCCACTTCTAAATCAAGATCAGAAAAAAGCATCCCAAATAAACATTTATTTCATTTTATTTATTTTATTTTATTAATCATATTTCTATGCCGCCCACATAGATCAGCTAGCAAAGTAACCAGTTGGTATCATTTTACTTGACACTTCTGGGGGCACAGGGAAAACATTTTTAACTAATTTAATTCTTGCCGAAATCAGGGCTCAAGGTAAAATTGCTCTTCCTGTCTAACACAAGACTGGGATAAATAAATACCAGGTTATCAGCTAGTCCATGAATAAAAATCTGGAATAAAACTCAGCCATTGAGAAAAAGGAGAATCCATAATGAATGGACAATAGAACAGATCTTGCTTTAAAGGGGGGGGGAAGGTTTCTGGATTATCCCAAAATTAAAGAATAGAGCAGCTGCAAAAGACCACAGTCAGAGAACTTTCAAAATACAAAACCACTAACAGTAGGAGTTTCAAAAGAGAATTTTGTCCAGGCATCCCTTTTTGTTTGTAGGTCATAATATAATCAGTGGGCAAAACTAAACATTCTGTTAACCTCCATGCATCTCCCTGTTTTTACAAACCATATGGCTCAACATGGTTTCTCCCAATGCCTTTGCCTTCTCGCATGTTAAAAATTGCAATTCAGCAGCTCCTATAGGAAGAGTTGGGGGGGGGGTGGAGATGGGGTTCCACTCCAGTGATGGGTTTCAAATTTTTTTACTACTGGTTCTGTGGGTGTGGCTTGGTGGGCGTGGCATGGCTTGGTGGGTGTGGCTTGGTGGGCATGGCAGGGGAAAGATACTTAATTGCTTAACGCATCGTAAGCCGCCCTGAGTCTCCGGAGAAGGGCGGCATATAAATCAAATTAATAAAGTAATAAATTAATTAAAAAAAACTGTAAAATCTCCATTCCCTCCCCACTCCAGGTTACTGCAAAATCCCCATTTCCTCCTGATCAACTGGGATTCGGGAGGCAGAGAATAGATGGGGGCAGGGGCGGGGCCAGTCAGAATTTTTACTACCGGTTCTCCAAACTACTCAAAATTTCCGCTACCGGTTCTCCAGAACTGGTCAGAACCTGCTGAAACCCACCTCTGTTCCACTCCCAAGGCTTTAGTGAAGGAGCCATGCAGGTCTAAATCTTCTGAGACTTTCCACCCCAGATTTAGATGAATATGTGTTTTGGACAATTCTCTGCCTTCTCCCTTGGACTTCAAATCTTCTTACAAAGAATGAAGATGAAAAGTGGGAAAAGGCAGGAAAATGGGAAAATAGAACATGCTAAAGACAGATGTGATGACCAGGGGCGTGGCACAAAAGCAACACAGCCAGAGAACAGGTCTAACTGCCCTTTATTGATCCAACTTTGCCCCCAAACGTCCCCAAAACACGCAAAACGTCCCTTCAGCAGCCTCTGGCTGCGAGTAATCCAGTATGTGAATCCAGTAATCCAGATTAATCCAGTTGTGAATGTTCCAAGACTGGAAGTTTTTAAGAAGATGTTTGATAACCATTTGTCTGAAATGGTATAGGGTTTCTTGCCTGAGGAGGGGGTTGGACTAGAAGACCTCCAAGGTCCCTTCCAACTCTGTTATCTGTTATTCTGCTCTACATCTGCTCATTCTGAATGGGTTACGTTGCTACTCCCCTTGCATCTGATGGTTCTTTATTCTGAAAGCGTACAGACTGTTCTCTATCAAGCACACCCTGACAGCCCAAGACTTTTTGATTCCCTGGCCAGTTTTTCCCTGCTCTGCAATTTGACCGTCTGACTTAATTTCACACATCAGCCAAAAATGCACGTGTCAGCAAAAAACCTGCAAGTTCTCCAAAACATGGTTCAGGCTAAATCTTGCTTAATTAGAGGCTTGCTTCTGAACTGCCATTCTTAACTGATGCTTAACCACCCTCTGCTTTCTGATGACTTCTTATGGGTTGTCCTCCTCTCAAATGTTTTAACCTGCACAGAATGCTAATTCCAGAATAACTCTAGAACTCAGTGGGATTAGAAAGGCAACTAATGATGGTTTTGTGGTGCTGTTGTACTTTATTTATTAAAACATTTAAAGAAACGGAATAAATAGCTACATTAAAAAAAAGAAGATAGAAACAGATACAATAGATAAGAAGAATAGAACAGAACAGAACAGAACAGAACAGAACAGAACAGAAGAATAGAATAGAATAGAATAGAATAGAATAGAATAGAATAGAATAGAATAGAATAGAATAGAATAGAATAGAATAGAATAGAATTCTTTATTGGCCAAGTGTGATTGGACACACAAGGAATTTGTCTCCGGTGCGTAAACTCTCAGTGTACATACAAGCAACAAATGATAAATCATGATCATAGTCATCATAAAAATACATTCATCATGAATCATTAGTTACAACACTTAATGACTTTTCAGTAAAGTATACACTTGAAGGAAAAAATGTATCAGGAGTTTCTTTTGCTGGTTAGCATATTGGGACAGTTGACACTCTCATTATACCTTGGTGATATTTGCATCAATATACAGTAGTGGCCAAAATTGTGGAAACCTTTTGGGAAAAGTGTATTTTTGAGATTTGATGGCTAATAACACCACTTTTTTTTTTTTAGAGTTTCAAGATAATCATATTACACTGCTGGAATAGCTTGGGAATAGCCCAGACCTTAACCCAATTGAAAATCTATGGAGCTGACTAAAGAAACTTGTTAGTCAGAAGCGACCCAGCAATAAAACCCAGTTTATAGAAGCAATTATTCAATCTTAGTTTCGCATTATAACAGCTGCAGAACTAAAAGACTTGGTTCACTCCGCGGGAAGATGTTGTAAAGCCGTAATTCATGCTAAAGATTACCCAACTAAGTATTAACTGACATGATGTTAATTTTTGTATATCTCGTTTTTTTTCTACATGTTTTACTTTTCTTCTTTAAACTGTAACTGCTATTCTAATAGCAAATCCTTCATAAAAGTTATTGCATTACATTCTTGATTAAATTATCTTTCCATTGATATTTAATTTTATGATACTTCTCAAAAAAAAAAAAGTGGTGTTATTAGCTAGTTTTAGAAAATACACATTTCCCAAAAGGTTTCCACAATTTTGACCACTACTGTAATAATATTGGGATGATTGACACTCCCATTATACCATGGTGATATTTGTATCAATATAATAAACATTGAAATGTTTGAATTACTGTCTTCATGTCACTCGTTTGTCTCTTAAAACCCCACTCCAGAACCTAAATTGGATTATAAAGACACCAAACAACACGAAGTTGTTTGAAGAGGTGGTGGTGTTTGAACATCATTGAGGAAAACACTGATACTGGATTGTGATGTTGTGTGATGTTTGAAGTTCTGGTTCATTTAGGGACATCTTGGTAGGAACAAGGCTATAAATAGTACAATATTCAATACAGGCCTTACTTCCGTCAGCTCCCACTCGGTTGAGTCTAAAATGAACTAAGTTTATGAGCTGCTCGAAAGAATTTAAAAGCTGTGCCTTTTTCACGATTGGTGGCACAAATCTCTCCATACCACACACTCACATGTATAAAACTCCTGTGAAATGAAAGAGCTGGGTCTTTATGACGTCATAGAATTGATCCTGCATTTATTTGCCTTTCTAGTTAGATTTCCTCCTGTCTTCCTACACCTTAAGCCGGCAAACACTGACTTGTTATTTTCAAATAGCTGTTTCTAAAGTACTAAACAAGACTGTTGTTGGAAAAAAAGAGCCATCTTTTTTTCCCCCACAAGTCGGGGAAAGAAAATGCTAGGGTATACAAGGACTTAATTGTTTGGATGGTTCAGTCTGTAATGTTGCCTGAGTTTTCCCATTGGTCTCCCACAGGTATGTTTTAAGAAAACTAATTTTGTGGTTTTGGGCTCAGTTTAAGACTGCTTTAAAAGTAGAAGAGTTTTGAAATTCACAGGGAGAGGAGAGGGATACACACAGACACACACAGACACACACCAGTGGTGAAATTCAAATTTTTTTTACTACTGTTCTGTGGGTGTGGCTTGGTGGGCGTGGCTTGGCAGGCACAGCAGGGGAAGGATACTGCAAAATCTCCATTCCTACCCCACTTCAGGGGAAGAAAACTGCAAAATCCCCATTCCCTCCCCACTCCTGGGGGAAGGATATTGCAAAATCCCCCATTCCCTCCCCACTTCTGGGGGAAGGATATTGCAAAATCTCCATTCCTACCCCATTCTGGGGCCAGCTGGAGGCGGCATTTGCCGGTTCTCCGAACTACTCAAAATTGCCTCTACTAGTTCTCCAGAACTTGTCAGAACCTGCTGAATTTCACTACTGACACATACATACATACACATACACACAAATCTTACATTTGCAATTATGCTAGAAAATGATGTGTTCTATAGCTGTCCAGCTAAAATCAGAAGAATACGGGTAGTCCTGGGTTTACAAAAGTTACAACAGACCGTTAAAAGTTACAATGGCACTGAAAAACAACTGCAGTGGTTCATTTTGTTTTTCTTGCCTAAATGTAGAACTTTTTTCACCATTAAATAGCTCGTCTGCCAGTTCCTTCAGAACCTAAGAAGCTTCTTCAGCTCTGACAGGATAGTGGTCAGAGCTGGAGAAGCTTCTTGGATGAGAAGTGAAGCCTTCAAAGAAAACCCAGAAAGTCCAGTTGGCTCTTGAAAAAGCACCTTTGGGAAAACCATGACCTGGATGACTGAGAATCTCCGTAGACACACTGTCTATCTATAGATGGTGATGCCCATGAAGCTGGTTGAAAGAATCTCACCAAGCCGTTTGGTAGAACATAACAAAGGCAGCTTCTGAAATATGAAATGACCATCCCATTAATTACAAGGATGTCCTTCTGGCTCTCTCTCTCCCTTGAAGTCCTTATCTTCTGCTCTTCTTCCTGCTGGAGGATAGGTCAGGGAGTTTGTAAGGAGTCTATTGTCAAACTAATTGATTGCCCCTGGGGGAAACTTGAGTTCAGAAGCAGAGGCCCCTGCTGGGTCAATAGAGGTCAGGCACATCAAAGAGGAAATAGATGTGTTCCATCAGGGGTGGGAATGACAGAAGTCATTGACACTTGAAGTTGCCAGGGCTGTCTTCCATTGTGGGACAGGAAGCAAGACAAGAATCTGCTAAAAGAAAAGCTTAGCAAGAGATAAAGATATACAGTATACACATGGATTTTAACTTCTTTGTTCACTACCATGCCCACCATTTCTTCCTCTTCTGTCTCCTCCTCCTCCTCCTCCTCCTCTTCCTCCTCCTCCTCCTCCTCCCCTTTTATTGTTAGAGGTTGTAAGATTTTCTTGCTAAACTACCTTGATGGATTCACTGTATCCTGTGAATTAGGGAGGGAAGCACCATTTGGTGATCTGCCTCATGCGCTAAAATGCCTCCCCACCCCACCCCCACCCCCGGCTCTTTATGATTTATTTATTTATTTATTTATTTATTTATTTATTTATTTATTTATTTATTTATTTATTTATTTTTCAGATTTCTATACCGCCCTTCTCCTTTCGGACTCAGGGCGGTGAACAGCCAAGATAAAAAACATTTATACAACAAAAGTTAAAAATAGATTTAAAATAATTAAATAAATTTGGCCCGTAATTTAAAACATTTCAATTAAAATCCATATCAAATTATAAAACCAACCATAAAATCAGGACAGCCCGGCTAACTGAAAAAAATAGGTTTTTAGGGCCCGACGAAAAGTCCGGAGGTCGGAGCTCAAGAGACGCCCCCAGTTTGAACAAACAGATATATACATATATGCCATGCTTGGTAAATAAAGGTTAGGTTCAAAATAAACACCTCCTTTTGAAATACATGCATTGACATATTTTATTCTAGACGTTTCTGAGGCATCCAGAAAAAGCTGGATTGGACTTCTCCTTATTTTGCAGAAGCAAACTCCCATCAAGGTAGCATGAAATATTTTAAACAGTCCTTAAAGAAGAGAGATGTATCTTAGATTTTTGTAAACCATTGATTTCTTTCTTATTATAATAATTATTATAATTCATCTCATCACTAGAACTGGAATGGGAAAACTTGTAAATAAACAAATGTTTTAGCTATGCATGGTTTCTTGCTTGTTTTTAAAGGAGATTTTTTTTTACTTACAACAAAACTATATTTAATGAGTGTTTGCAGAGCACATACTGGTATTTATTTCAGTACAGTAGGGGGAGAGGGAGAGAGAGTGGGGGGGGGAGAGGGAGAGGGAGAGGGAGAGAGAAAGAGAGATATCTTTACCCCTTTACAAAATACATCGGCTACTGTACATGAAATAAATATTTGCTCTGCAAATACTCATCAAAGATAATTTTATTGTAAGTAAAACAAAAAAAAAGTCTCCGTTAAAAGTAACAAAAGCAACAGATGGAAAAGATTTTATTAATACAATTTTGCTTAGAAGAGCTTCCAGTCCAGAATTTGAAATGCAGGCAATTGAATTAGTAGCTACATGTAAATTTGCTATAAAGACTAGTTTTCAAGAAGAATTCTGGAAATTAGTTGCACTGTAGAAGAATGTTGGCTAAGTATGCTCCTCTCCCCATGTTTCAAAATCTTTGTCTAATAACATAGGAAATTTATTTGTTTGTTTTACCTAAGTTTCCTGGTAAATGACACAAAAATTACAAACATCCATATGCAGAGGCTTACAAGTCATTGTGTCCCGGATGAGTTTGGGCAATTAATAATTGCTAGCGTGGGATATTTTTTCCCTCCTATCCTATATTCTGTTTCTCCAGATCCCTTTTGCATTAAAGAATGCAAACTGAATCTGAAAAACTTTTCCTACCATCAATTACATATTTTAACTTCTCAACTACAAAATTGGGGCTGCATTCCACAATGGTTGTTTCCGATATGTCAGCTTGGCTTACAAGACCAATCATTTAGGCTGGTTATTTCTTGTCCATTTCTGAATTATAAAAACCTAAAATCTCCCAAGTTTAATTCAGGTTTGGATGACTCCTGGGTTATTTAACAACAATGCAGAAGCAGTTTGCCACTGACTTCCTTTAAATTCGGGGGAAGGGTGGACTTCCCAGTTTGGTCTACTGCCCTGGAGTTTCCTGGTGGTGCCCCTCCAAATACTAACCATGTCAAACCCTGCTTAGCATTTTGAGATGAGCCGAAGGGCTGTCATCAGAGATATATTTTCTGAGTTAGAGCCTTCCCTAAAGCAAAATTGATGTTAAACAATGGGTGTCTATATATCAGGTTAGTTAACTAATATTATACTTTTGAAAGAATATCCCCCCCAAAAAAGCCTCACATGTACAATATGTGGAGGAATTATATCATAGAAGTCAAGAACTCAAATCTGAATTATAAATATTAAAGACAGTCTGGGAATTATTCTGAATCCATTCCTTGTTCTAGCTGTTCCCATGTTTGGGAAATATTTGAAAAGGTGAGCAGTGCGGGGCAAGCATAAACCCCAATGTGATTTAGAAATCTTCACTGTTAAACAGGTGTGAAAGATGGAGAACCTTGATCACATATATAGGTAGTTCTTGACTTACTACTGTTCATTTACCATTAAGTGTTGTACCTTATGATTCTTGATTAATGTATCTTTTCTTTTATGTACACCGAGAGCGTATGCACCAAGACAAATTCTTTGTGTGTCCAATCACACTTGGCCTATAAAGAATTGTATTCTATTCTGTTCTATTCTATTCTATTCTATTCTATTCTGTTCTGTTCTGTTCTGTTCTGTTCTGTTCTGTTCTGTTCTATTCTATTCTATTCTATTCTATTCTATTCTATTCTATTCTATTTAGTGACCGTTGAAAGTTACAATAGGACCAGAAAAAGTGACGGTTTTTCCGTTACAACCGTTGCAGTATCCCCATGGTCACCTGATCAAAATTTGGACACTTGGCAACCGGACTGTATTTATGATGGTTGCAGTGTCCCAGGGTCATGTGATGATCTTTTGTGACCTTCCAGCAAGCAAAGTCAATGGGGAAGCCAGATTCACTTAACAACTGGGTTACTGAACTTATCAACTGCAAGAACTTACTTAACAAATGTGGCAGGAAAAGTTGTAAAATGGGATAAAATTCACTTAACCACTCTCTCGATTAACAACAGATATTTTGGGCTCAATTTTAGTTGATACTATCTGTAGCAAGTTTAACTTACTCAGAATTTAAACAAATTTTGCTTCCCCATAAAGCTGCCTGAATGGTAAGCTAAAAAAAAAAAAAAAAAGCCAAGATTGTAGCCACAACAGTATGATTGAACCTCAGCCTGTTTTTATGTGCATTGTAACCTATATAAAAAAATCAGGCAGAGCTTTGATTTCACCATTGTATCCGCCATCTTGAATTTTTTTGACCATATCTTGTTTCCCCGAAAACAGATGGAAGGGTTGGGTGATAAAGATTGGATAGCTTGTTTCCCAAGGAATTCACCACTGGCTATTCACCATAAGGCTAGGACAGTTTAGGAAATCCAGAGATTCCTTGGTAATTTATTCCACAGCAAGGTCATATCAGAATGGGGCCAAATTTGTTTATTTGTCAGAAATGCCCTTGAAGTGATGTCCCAGTTTCTTGGAGGCTGTACGGATCTGGATGGGGAGAAACAGACTCAGGCTCAACCCATCCAAGACCGAGTGGCTGTGGTTTCCGACATCCCGATACAATCAGTTGGTGCCATCACCGACTATTGGGGGCGAGTTGTTGGTCCCCACGGAGAGGGTCCGCAACTTGGGTGTCCTCCTGGACTCACAGCTGTCTTTAGAAGGGCATCTGACAGCTGTGGCCGGGAGGGCATTTTATCAGGTTCGCCTGATTCACCAGTTGCATCCCTTTTTGGATCGGGACTCATTAAATACGGTCACTCATGCCCTCGTCACTTCCTGCCTGAACTACTGCAATGCTCTCTACATGGGGTTCCCCTTGAGGAGCACCCGGAGGCTCCAGCTGGTCCAGAATGCGGCCGCGCAGGTGGTTATGGGAGCGACGTGGTGCTCCCATGTGACCCCCCTCCTGCGCGAGCTGCACTGGCTCCTGGTGGTCTTCCGGATGCGCTTCAAGGTTTTGGTTATCACCTTTAGAGCGCTCCATGGCCTAGGACCAGGGTATCTATGAGACTGCCTTCTGCCACCAGTAGCCTCTCACCGACCAGTACGCTCCCTTAGAGAGGGGCTTCTTAGGGTGCCGTCGGTCAAACAGTGTCGACTGGCAGCCCCCAGGGGGAAAGCCTTCTCTGTGGGAGCACCTGCCATCTGGAACGAGCTCCCCCTGGAGATACGGAGGATCACTGATCTGCACGCTTTCCGCCGTGTCCTTAAAACATTCCTATTCCAGCAGGCCGGCCTGGCCTAACCTCTTTTTAAAATTGTTTTTAAATTTTTTAAATTTTAAATTTGTCTTATAATTGGGGTTTTTAAATTTTTTCTGGGCCAAATTATTTAATTGTATTTTAATGATTTTTTTAACATTTGTATTATATGTATTTTATCTTTTGGTTGTTCACCGCCCTGAGTCCTTCAGGAGTAGGGCAGTATATAATTTCAATAAATTAAAAAAAAATAAAAAAAATAAATAATAACTAGTCATAGAATTTTCCTGAGTCCTACTGCACTGGTAGAAAAATTGAGAAAACGATAAAAAAATGACAGTCACAAACATTATGTGTTTCAATGAATGTTGGAGCCAGTGGTGATTTTTTTTTTTTAAATTACCAGTTCTGTGGGCATGGCTTGGTGGGCATGGCAGGGGAAGGATACTGCAAAATCCCCATTCCCTCCTACTCCTGGGGGAAGGATATTGCAAAATATCCATCCCCACCCCACTCTGGGGCCAGCCAGAAGTGGTATCCGCCAGTTCTCTGAACTACTCAAAATTTCCGCTACCAGCTCTCCGAACTGCTCAAAATTTCCGCTACCAGTTCTCCAGAACCTGTCAGAACCTGCTGGATTTTACCCCTGCTTTGAGGAACCTCCCATTTTTTACCTTCAGATGCTTGTTTGAGGTATGATGAGAATATAGCCAAAGCATCTCTCTCTCTCTCCCTCCCTCCCTCTCTCTCTCCCTCTCTCCCTCCCTCTCTCTCCCTCCCTCTCTCTCTCTCTCTCACACACACACACACACAAACACATATATACATATAAAATTGGTGCAGTTAAAAAATACTCTGTATTATAGTTAGAAAAGGAACTAGGTATGCACACAGCTAGATGGAAATATGGATCCACATAAACATTTATACTATTGATCACCCAAACAGAGATTGCCTTTTGGTGCTGACTTCTATGATTAAATCAAGAGTCTATGCAGAAGACACTATTGTTGGGAAAAAAATGTAATACACTCACAGTTGTACAAAAATATTTTATTTATTAAAGTAACAATTGTACTAAACAACCTATATTTGAAATGCATTGAATTATTGCTAGAATAAATACAGGCAATAAATTCAATATTTTTTAATAAAAGAAAATGAATTATTTGACACTCAAACGTTATTACCCCAAAGCTTTAACTTATACAATATAAATAGTTAAAAGGCAAAGTCAAGTTTCTTTTTTTCCCCACTTGTGTTGTTTATTCGTTTTGTTTCATTTTTTTTTTTAAATTAATACTGATCCATTCGGTTGCTAAAAAGGGAATTCCCCGTGCCCAGCTGAAGCATATATCAAAAACAAATTGGCAAGCATGCATGCTTGACTCCATATCACAGACAAATAAAAGGGAAGTGTGTTGCACATCATTTTATGACAGAGAAAGAAGCATCTAAATAAAAGATGGTTAGAGATGTCTGAAATCAGATGAATGTATTTTCCACAACCCAGTTAAGAAATTAGATTTGCAAACCAGTGTGGTGCTGATAATACTTCAGTAAATATCCTTTGAGAATCAGTATTATACGATTTTGCCCAACCCATAGGTATTAGGCCCCAGATTTTTATTTTTCTAAACTAGAACTATACTAAAACAAATTTTGTTTACAAATGTGAATATCAGTGTTTCTCAAAGTTGACCATTTTAAGACTTCAACTTGCAGAAGTCATGCTGGCTGGGGAATTCTGGAAGTTGAAGTCCACACATCTTAAAATGCTCAATGTTGAGAAAACGCTGGTGTAGATGAACTTGGAATAGATGGCATTACTACTGCTCGTGTCCATGTTTATTCATTTCACAGAGTTGCATCTAGCGTGCTCATGTTACCTTGGAGTAAATCACATTCAGTCCTATGGGTTTTATAGTAAACACTTATGAGATTATATTATTAATCACAGCTCTGTCTATTGAAATCAATGGGACATTAGACTTATTTAAGTCATCTTCCATAAACTGGCATGCTTCTGATTGGCAAAATTGCAGTTTCCCTTACAACCAATTGCCATGCTGACTAAGAATCCTGGATGGAAATTTTTGAGATGAGATATTGGGTTAATATGTGATTAACTTAACTTTAGACCCAGCTAATGTGATTAAAAACTTGGGAACTAAGGAATTACGTTAAGACCCCCTTTTCAGTTTCCAAACTGTGGTCATTCAGATTGAAAAATGACCTTTAAATTCCTTTTAGTTGCAATTCCTGTGTGTGAATTTTTTTTAAAAAATCACTTTCACTAACATTAAATCAATGTTAGTGAAGTGGCTGTGGTTTGTGAATCTTTTGGTTTTATTTTAATGGCATTTCTGTACCTTTTAAACATTGCTGGGTAACACAAAAGCAGGAATAGTGGACCATGGCTACCAAACTGCTACATGACTGAGTACCTTAATATTTTTGATTATGTGATGTGTTCACAGCTAGATTTGTAAATTACCTTGCTCCAAGATAGCAAAAGCAATAGCCTTTATATACCGCTTCATAGTGCTTTACAGCGCTCACTAAGCAGTTTACAAAGTCAGCATCTTGCCCTCAACAATCTGGGTCCTCATTTTACCGACCTCGAAAGGATAGAAGGCTGAGTCAACCTTGAGCCAATCTAGATCGAACTCCAGGCTGTGGGCAGAGTTAACCTGCAATACTGCACTCTAACCACTGCATCACTGCAGCTCCCAAAGATCCTCTCCGTTCTTTGGCTGATACAGAGATTATGGGATATATTCATCTGTCAAGAAATATATTCTGTTTTGTAATATCCAAAGCACATGAAGGCAGGACAAGCAGCAATGGATAGAAAATAATCAAGGAGAGAACCAATCTGGAACTAAGGAGAAATTTCCTGACAGTGAGAACAATTAATCAGTGGAATGACTTGCCTCCAGAAGTTGTGAGTGCTCCAACACTTGAAGTTTTTAAGGAGTGATTTGTACAAATGGTATAGAGCTTCCTGCTTGAACAGGGGGTTGAAGTAGAAGATCTCCCTTCCAACTCTGTTATTCTGTTATTTCTGGGAGGGGGAAAACAATTGCACATATCTATCCCTTTGGCCTTAATGGGGCAGAATGTCCTTCAGTACAACCCACATTGAACACCAAGAGTTGTGCATAATCACTCAGAATTCCCAGGGGAATGTAGGGCGAGCACTCTGCAGGTGTAACAAATAATGGAATTATTGGAAGGAAACTGGTGACAATAGACGTGGAGAGCTACAGTTCTGGCTGTTTTTACCAAAACGATGAAAGAACTGTTGCAATAGAAGCCCCTCACCTTTTTTTACAGGCAGGTGATGTCATGATGCCTCTACAGAAGGGGCGGGGTGTGCAGAAGTGTGATGCGCTATCATCAGATGAATTGTTTTGACCAATGCTCATAGAGATTCATATGAAAAACACCACTTGGTGGACTGATGCAGACAACCTTTTTAGAAGTTTCCCCTCACCGTTTTTCTGTCCCCATAAACTGACAGTCAGGTTGCTTTTTCCAAATAAAATGAAAGCAAGTCACACATGTTTATATATACTGTAATAGAAATAGCCATTCGTCCATTGAAAAATACAGAAATTAAGTTTTAATTCTTAAAAAAAAAAAAAACACACAGAGCATCATACATTTTCACATTGTGGGCAAGGGTGTTCTCATTTTTAAACCTTTTATTTTAAAGTCACAATTCTTCAACACCTATTTAGAAAAGTAGGCTGTTAAGTAGAATGGGAAGAAAAGATTTTTGGCAGTAATATAAAATACGAGCTTTTTTAAAAAAAAATGGTGTAAAAGGTAAACAAAGACAAATTATTACAATGATATAAAAATACAACTGGGTCTTCCACTCTTATAAAAATTGACTTTGGAATTGCATTTGGCAGTTTCACACACACACACACACACAAAATGCACACACATGCCACATCATTCAAAAAAAAAAATCACAGAACAATGCAAAGAAGTTTATAAATTATGGTCGCAAGGGGTTATCAAATCCTTTGCCTGTGTCTCCAAAACTCCCTTTCTTCTGTGTCTGTCCATATCAGAGTGAGTAATGAGGTATATAGGACATTAACACTTTCGGACATACGTGTCATAGAAGAAAGTGCATTTTCAGAGACCACCCACAGGAATGGGTCGAATCCATGATTTTTATCCTCCTCCCCCTACCAAAAAAGGCACAATCACATTTTTATTTTTATTTTTTTTTGTTTTGTTTTTTCTCTTTTGCTTTGGCATGCTTCGTTAATGTTCAAATCCAAGCAGCAGTAATCCTTTTCCCTTAGCGATGTCAAATTCAGTGCCACCAACTCTGAAAAGGTTTATTTTCATGTCCCTCGGGAAAAAAAAAAAAGAAAACCTTTGCTAAGGGCAGAAAAGATGAAACAACAACAAGAAGAAAACATCCAAATGCTGGTGAAATCACACATCAAGCACCATGTCGTATTGTTGTTCCTTCTTCCGCCGGCCACATTTAGTGATAAGAGCTAAATATAAAGTCAACAGCATCACCCAGTAGCAGGCGTAAAGTATTGTGCCAATGATCAGCACTGTCTGTTTTGATTCGGAAAATGGCTTTCTAGATTCCTTGTATATAGTGAAAATAACCCCGCCTAGAAGGATTGTAAACCAAACAGACACGGGGATAAGTCCTATGAAATTGACCACGATAGTTTTTCGGCCAGATGTGCCCCATCCTGCCTTGTTTATGGTGGCGATTGCAAACATTTTGGCGGGAAGTAAACTTGACATGTACAACACTGAGTAAAGGGACATAAACACCATGACAATGTTCCCTCTAAGGCAGCTCGCAAAGGAAGACTTGATTAAACCAACAAGTTGAACAGTCAACAAGAAGAGTAGGATGTTCCACAGTTTTCCCCGGTAAAAAAGTTGTATGACAGTGGCAATGAGAAAAAATGGAAAGAACCCTGTGATGACTGCCTCGTAGGTCATCCACAAGTGATGCTTATGGAACCACATGGCGTTGTATAGCCACTCGCGGAAATAGGACTTACTCCAACGGGTCTGCTGGTTCAACCATCTGAGATATTCGATGGGCGTTTCCGTAAGGCACTTTGATCGAGCAGTGTACTTTGTCGCATAGCCCAGGCTTAGGACTCTGTTGGTGAGATGTCGATCATCTCCAAAGCTACACTGAGAGCCCATGAATTCTTGATTATACCAATCCTCCACAAATTCATGGAGTAAGGAGTTCCTGTACATCCCTAAGGGTCCACTTATACACTGTACACAGCCAAAGTAGGACTGGCACGCTCGTTCAATATTAAATGCCATCCAGTACCTGACACTGCTGAGAAAGGAGATCCATGAATCGTACTTGTTCAAAATCTGCAAGAGAAGGTTGAAAATTAGTTCCTGACACAAAGACAACGAAGTTATCCTTAACATAAAGCTGTCAATGTTATTTTTAATATTGTAATATGGAAAGTTCCCCGTTTATTGTTTTCATTCACTAGCTCTTATACGCATAAGAATAACAACTGTATAATAACATTTCTCAAGATCTTAGGATGTCCCAACAATTGTTATTGCTTTTTGCTGCCATACTAGGCAGCCCTAGTAGAAAATTAAGCCAAGAGTTCCAAAGACCCAATATTTTAGTTTGGATCGATTGCTTTGCTTTGCTTTGTTTTGCTTTTTGTCATTATTCTGATTAAGGAAGTTTCATACCCAATCTTCTGTAACTCATCAAACCAATAATCCCTTTGTTAATATTTAATATGTATTCAACAGATCTATATGTCACCTTTTTCTGATGGACAGGTAGTCCTTGATTTATGGTCATAATGGAGCCTGCCTACTAGTTCTAATCCCACTTTAGACACAAAACCAGCTGGGACATTGGGCCAGTCAATCTGACACAGGAAGGAGATCAGGGCAAACCAGTTCTGAAATCTTGCCAGGTAAACTGTAGAGACTTGTCCAAGCAGTTGTGAAGAGTTAGGATAGATATGAAAGTACCAAAAAAATAAAAAAATAAAAAAATGCCATACTAAAGATTACTATATTCACCTGAACATCTCCCCCAACACCACCAACCATCGGATCTTCTTCTAAAACTTTCACCATTTCCACTGAAGAAGCTGGATCAAGCATCGTGTCTGAATCACATACCTGTCCATGAAAAAAAAAAAACGACATAAAAAATTAAGAGATCGGGGCAATATTGTTGAAAAGGAGAGCTACAAGCAATTACATACTGTAGTTAAATAATAATGCTTGCCTGGTGATATTTTCTCACTGGATTTCCTGAGAAATCCCATAATGATTACATCCAACACTTGGAATTCTTTAGCGATGAATTGGAAATGCAGAACAAGTGTACCACAATGCAAAATGTTCTCACTGTGCCTTTAGAATATTAGACAGAGAGAGACTTGTGAAATTGATTGTAAATTTGGAAAAACAAAATTCTGCAGGGTGCTTGAATATAGCCTCCTATCCAGTGGTGGGATTCAAATAATTTAACAACCGGTTCTCTGCCGTAATGACCAGCTGGGTAGGCATGGCTCGGCGGTCATGTGACCATGTGGGCGTGGCCAACTCAATGTCACTCACTTTGATGGGTACTTCGCCTTAGCTGTTACAATGTAATAAGGGTTAACCAGAGAGGCAGTTTCTGTCAGCAGGGCAATAAAGATTAAGTTAGAAACAACACCAGAATGTTTCCTTCCTGTCTTCCTTACAGGATTAGCCCTGTAAAGTGGAAAAAAACAAAATAAGATTTCTTCCGACAACTGGTTCTCTGAACTGCTTAGAAAGTTAACAACCGGTTCTCCCAAATAGGTGCAAACTGGCTGAATCCCACCATTGCTCCTATCCTATCCCCTGGAGAGTTCAGTTGGTTTTTCTGCACCTAATTTGGATCTCTAAAAACCCAACCAATGGAATTTATATCGTTTGTTCTTTGCAAGCAGTGTTAAACACAAATGAGTGGACGTTATCACTTTAATGAGCCACACAATTCGTTACAGGTGACCCTCAACTTATGGCCACAATTGAGCCCAAAATTTCTGTTGCTAAGCGAGACAGTGAGTCTCGCCCCATTAAGTGAGTCTTGCCTCATTTTACAACCCATATTGCCACCGTTATTAAGTGAATCACTGCCGTTGTGAAGATAGAAGGCAGGACAAGAAGGAATGGATGGAAACTAATCAAGGAGAGAAGCAACATAGAACTAAGGAGGAATTTCCTAAGGGTGAGAACAATCCACCAGTGGAACGATTTGCCTCCTGTGAATGCTCCATCACTGGAGGTTATTAAGAGGAGATTGGACGACCATACATCTGAAATGATATAGGGTTTCCTGCTTGAGCAGGGGGTTGGACTAGAAGACCTCTAACGTCCCGTCCAACTCTGTTACTCTATTATTTTGTTAGTAACTTGTTACTTAAGTGAATCTGGCTTTCCCATTGACTTTGCTTGTTGGAAGGACACAAAAGGTGTTCATATGATATTGCAACAGTCATAAATATGAATCAGTTGCCAAGCATCTGAATTTTGATCACGCGACCATGGGGCTGCTGGAACAAGGAAAGTTCTTGAGATATGTGTGTGTGTGTTTGTGTGTGTGTTTGCCAGTGGTGGGTTGCCCCCAGTTCGCACACCGACCTGGATGTCATCAGGAAGCTTATGCGCAGAAACGCCTGTGCGCAGATCCTTTGCGAACCGGTAGTAAAGGTTAATAGAATCCACCCCTGGTGTGTGCATAGATATATACTAGCTGGATCCCCATGCTTCACTATGAAACTATGTGATCGGGCTTGATAAATCGACACTTACAGCTTGAATCCTCCCCTATCCTATCCCCTTCTCTCCCTCAGCCTTGCCCCGCAGAAACGCCTCCTATCCTCTCCCCTTCTCTCCCTCAGACTTTCTCGCCCCTTCTCTCCATGAGGCTTGCTCCACAGAAACCTGTCCTATGCTATCCCATTCTCTCCAGAGTTATTTTCAAGTTGGGAGGGGGAGTAGAACCTCTAAGTAATTAGCATCAGAGTGTGTTATAATAATATAGGAAATACCTATGCTCTGATGGTCATTTCGAAAAATCCTTTCTTAGTGAGCACCTAGAAGCCAACAGGAATATACGTGGCAAATTTCAAGTTTGTAGGCTTTACGGTTCTGGAGATTTTGTGATTAATGCATGAGTGGTTTTTGCTTTTACAGGATAGATAGATAGATAGATAGATAGATAGATAGATAGATAGATAGATAGATAGATAGATAGATAGATAGATAGATATCACATATTCATATATCTGTCATCATCATTTTAGCCATTGTCTATGGGCTCTTCTGTATGTTTCCAACTAACATGGTCCTGAGCTCTCTCTCTCTCTCTCTCTCTCTCTCTCTCTCTCTCTCTCTCTCTCTCTCTCCCTCCCTCCCTTCCTCCTTCCCCACCCCTCTCTCTCTACACATACACAAGTAGTCCTGTCCAACTGAGCCCAAAATTTCTGCTAAGTGAGATATTTGTTAAGTGAGTTTTGCCCCATTTTATGACCTTTCTTGCCACAATTGTTAAGTGAATCCCTGCCGTTGTTAAATTAGTAACACGGTTGTTAAGTGAATCTGGATTCCCCAATTGACTTTGCTTGTTGGAAGTTTGCAAAAGGTGTACACATGATCCCTGGACACTGCAATTGTCATCAATATGAGTCACTTGCCAAGCATCTGGATTTTGATCACATGACCATGGGGATGCTGTAATGATTGTAACTGTGAAAAATGGTCATGTCAGTGTTGTTGTAACTTCGAACAGTCACTAAGTGAAATGTTGTAAGTTGAGGACTACCTGTATATTCTTTTGAGAGCGTGCATCAGAATTTCATTTTTTTTAATGTGTGCCGGTGTTCACAGAAAAAAAAGTGACAATAAAGGTTATCTTATCTTGTCTTATCATCTTATCTCACCATCTTATATCTTGTCTTATATCTTATATAGAACAGGAGTAAAGAAACACTACTTGGTGGGTGCTTTGCACTTTTCCTGATCTTGCATGAGAGGAAAAAAAAGGATTGCATTTGGTGCCCTAGTTCAAATGTTTCCCACTGTCTTAAGGGGGAATGAATAATGAGTGAACTTACAGATGCTTCCAAAAAAAAAAAAAATATTGGCAGAGGATCTGGGAAGAAACATGATATCCCCTTTTGCTCACAGAAGGTTTAGCTATTCATGTGAAATATATACCTTGGATTCCACCATCCAGCTCTCTTTGAACTCTCAATTCATGGGGCTCCACACTTCTAAACATTAATAAAAGTCTGTTTCACTCTTATGTTTAGAGTGCATGTTATTTTATTTCCTGATTATATGCTCACGTTTCCAATGGACTGGGAAGGGTTTATATTTTTATCCTCCTTAAAATGTGAAATAGATAGCTCTTTTGAGCAAGGTTGTTGTGAATACAACTAGTATTTGTGTTGTATATACAGCACACTTTGCATAGCTTGGTTTAAAAAAAGATTTAGTGGCTATGTGAAATTTGGTTTATTTTTAATCTTGCTGGAGGTATGTGTGTGTTAAAGTACTATGTAAACCCAACCTCTCTGGCTGGTTTATGGTTTACAGTACTGTGTAAACTGAGAGAATGGGTTAATTCAGTAAGCAAGCAGACTTGAGAACACATTCTTTGAACTGTTGCAACTTTGACTTTAATCCATAGTTTTCTGGAGGATCTATCCTCATGTCAGTATAGTGTAAATGGGATTGCTCTCATCTCCTCTATGTCCAGCCCTATGCACAAAAATACTTCTGAATTTAAAGTTTGGAGTTTAAATTCTGAGCTTAACACCAAAACAGTTGGTTCAGATTCAAGAAGGGTTATCTTGAGCATTTTGGTTGAATTTCAAAGGGCCTGTTTCAAGCTCAAGAATTTTTTTGCATACCTTAACAATACCTCATCTCTTCTATAGAGTTGAAGCATCCCTGACAATCATCTAGTTCAGGGGTCTCCAGCCTTGGCAACTTTTAAGATTTGTGGACTTTTAATTTTTGAAGTTGAAGCCCATAGGTCTTAAAGTTGCCAAGGTTGGAGACCCCTGATCTAGTCATGTACTGCTTCTAGCACACTCAACAGACTCCACTGGTGGTCAAAATTATAAAGGAAGAATTTCATACCAAAAGGGACATTTCAAAAATCAAGGCAGAATAAAGAAAAGGGAGAAAATGGTTCTTATTTTCATAGCAAGTCGGACTTTCAATATTTTGAGAGAATCCATTCAGGCATTGAATGGCAACTTAAAGGCAATTTAAGATAATTTTAAAAATATGCACAATATTGGACATGCTAATCAAATCAGCATGATTAAACTCAAAATTAAAATCAGTGTTGTTACAACCAGCCTTTTTCCTTCAGAAGAACATTGGATAAACTTTCAATACACAAATGAAGATGCCCAAAAGTTTCAGTTGTTTTTAAAAGAGAGAGAGAGAGAGAGGGAGGGAGGGAGGGAGGGAGAGAGAGAGAGAGAGAGAGAGAGAGAATATAATGTTTTCAAGCCAAGCAAACATAATACTCTAGCCATTCACACTGCATCTCTTTTCCCAGCAGGGCCTCAATGCCTGTGATTCATCATGATCAAATCATTAAAGTTAGATGAAAACTGATGACTCATGGGGAGAAAACATCAACATGTGTAAAAAATAAAATAAAATTGAAATTATATCTGAATTCTGAATTATGGAGCTACTGCCAAATTTCAAGTTTGTGTGGCCTATTAATAAGAGCAGTTTAAAATTGGAGATACTGGCTAAGAAAGGTGGAGGTCCATCCTTCTCCTGGATGTTCAGCTGCCATCTCTTTGGGATGCTTTAATTTGCATTTCTGCATTACGAAGGGGCTTGAATGACATCTAGAATTCTGCCGCTTCATTTCTGTATCTATTAACGGCCTGATGTGGCCATAACTTTATGTGATGTTTTGCTTCAATCCACCTTCTTCTGGGTTTCTAGCAGGGGTGAAATCCAGCAGGTTCTGACAACTTCTGGAGAACCAGTAGCGGAAATTTTGAGTAGTTCGGAGAACCGGCAAATATCACCTCTGGCTGGCCCCAGAGTGGGGCGGGAATGGAGATTTTGCAATATCCTTCCCCCAGAAGTGGGGAGGAAATGGGGATTTTGTAGCATCCTTCCCCTGGAGTAGGGTGGGAATGGAGATTTTGCAATATCCTTCCCCCAGGAGTGGGGAGGGAATGGGGATTTTGCAGTATCCTTCCCCTGCCATGCCCACCAAGCCATGCCCACCAAGTCACACCATGCCCACCAAGCCATGCCCACAGAACCAATAGTAAAAAAAATTGGATTTCACCACTGGTTTCTAGTATCTATCCACCATGGCTAACCCAATAATCTTGCTTCCCATGGTCAGGGTGTTGGGTGTGACCAGCTGAAAAACTCCACTCATTTTGCTGCTCTCCTCCCCATCCCTTGCAGAAGAGTCATCTAGATGAGCAACTGTGTTTTTCTTGGACATTAACAATGGCTCCATGACCTTCACTTTGGGAAGTACAGATGATGACTACCCTCTTCTCTCTCTTTTGCTGCTCCATAGCACATGCTTCTGGCAGTGACCATTTCATTTTGCCCAACAATAGGACTGGCTTGTCAGGGAATTGTGCAACTGGTGTCCAAATGGAGTCTGCTGACACGGACTTGTAGTTTTATATAAATAAATATATTTTATAACTATATACACAGCAAACTAGAAAGTGAGGCAAATAAGAGCATCATCAGGTAAATCAACACAGCCGGAACATCATGAGGTAAATCACAGAGAACACACACAACACATAGAGGAAAAAGGCGGGAAACAAGAAAAGTCCCCCTCTACTCTCCCAGTAACCAATCACAGCGTAGATTGCCTCATGCAATGACCAGCTCTTTTCAAACAATTAGTTGTAACTGTGTGTTCTTACTCATTGTCCAACCCTTCACTGCTTCAGATATTAAATTAAATATCTTAACATGGCTCTTGTGGGTCACCCCCCCCTCACAAAAGATAAGGCATAGAGAAGATAGATAGATAGATGATAGATAGATAGATAGATAGATAGATAGATAGATAGATAGATAGATATGAGAGAGACACACACAGAGAGAGATGAGGGTATCAAGAAGATAGGTAGGTAGGTAGGTAGGTAGGTAGGTAGGTAGGTAGGTAGGTAGATAGATAGATAGATAGATAGATAGATAGATAGATAGATAGATAGATAGATAGATAGATAGGAGAGAGAGATATGAGGGTATCAAGAAGATAGGTAGGTAGGTAGGTAGGTAGATGATAGACAGACAGACAGATAGATAGACAGACAGATATGAGAGAGAGAGATATGAGGGTATCAAGAAGATAGATAGATTAGATAGGTAGGTAGGTAGTAGGTAGGTAGATAGACGTATCAAGAAAGAAAGAAAGAGAAAGAAAGAAAGATAGTATCAAGAAAGAAAGAAAGATGGATAGATAGATAGATAGATAGATAGATAGATAGATAGATAGATATGAGAGAGAGAGAGAGGTGAGGGTCAAAAAGATAGGTAGATTAGGTAGGTAGGTAGGTAGGTAGGTAGGTAGGTAGATAGATAGATAGATAGATAGATAGATAGATAGATAGATAGATAGATAGACGTATCAAAAGAAAGAAAGATAGCTAGTATCAAGATAGATAGATAGATAGATAGATAGATAGATAGATAGATAGACGTATCAAAAGAAAGATAGCTAGTATCAAGATAGATAGATAGATAGATAGACGTATCAAAAGAAAGAAAGATAGCTAGTATCAAGATAGATAATAGGTAGACGTATCAAAAGAAAGAAAGATAGCTAGTATCACAATAGATAGATAGATAGATAGATAGATAGATAGATAGATAGATAGACGTATCAAAAGAAAGATAGCTAGTATCAAGATAGATAGATAGATAGATAGACGTATCAAAAGAAAGAAAGATAGCTAGTATCAAGATAGATAGATAGATAGACATATCAAAAGAAAGAAAGATAGCTAGTATCAAGATAGATAGATAGATAGATAGATAGATAGATAGATAGATAGACGTATCAAAAGAAAGATAGCTAGTATCAAGATAGATAGATAGATAGATAGATAGATAGATAGATAGACGTATCAAAAGAAAGAAAGATAGCTAGTATCAAGATATATAGATAGATAGATAGATAGATAGATAGATAGATAGATAGATAGATAGATAGATGAATATCAAGAATATCAATATAATCATCAAATACACTGATGATTAATACAAGTAGCTTGCATGAGTGAAATATAGTTTGGGGGATAAGTTTTCCCTCCCCATCACCACCCACTTCATTTTTAGGAGGTACTGCATGGGTGGAGCTGTCTACTAGATACAGCCCAGCTGACGGATAATCCCCGCCTGAAGCTTGCACTTTAGAATTGGGGAGTTGGCCTGGCCTAATTCATTTTTAAGCGGAACAGTATCACCAAGGCTTTAAATACAAAGCTTTTGCCTTGAGTGAGGTAATGCAGCTGTGGAGGCTGAAGCCAAAGAACTTGGCTGAAGGACTCGTCTTGTTTGTATTTCTAGGCTTCCCCCCCTACCCCCCAATCTTCCTGACCCAACCCACTTTCCCTCCCTGCTTCTTAACAAGTTTTTATAGGACTACAAACTTTCCATTTTCACGGGACGCTGCCAAACCTTTGAGTTTCTTTGAGACGTTAGACCATATGTCCACATAAGAGGGCCTCTGAGATGCTCTCAGAATGAACTAAGCCTTCAGCTTCTAGCTGGGATTATTGTTGTCTTTTTTTTAAAAAAAGAAATGTGCTTGATGATTTTTTTTTTCTTGGGAAAAAAAAAGACAATAGAAAAAAAACTTTTAAGGATAGACGGAGAGAGAAATGCATTCTTAATATTAAATAACAATGGCCTGGAATTCATCCCAAATTGTACTATAGTAAAAAGTCTCTAGAGATTCTCAGTCATCCAGGTCATGGTTGTCCTAAAGGTGCTTTTTCAGGAAGCAACTGGACCTTCTTGCTTTTTCCTTGAAGACGTTTTGCTTCTCATCCAAGAAGCTTCTTCAGCTCTGGCAGGATATTGGAGAATGGAAGGATTTATATTCTTTATATTTCAATATATTTATATTGAACACCCTTTGAATGGTGTGGGAGTAGGAATCAGGGTAAAATGCACTTACCTTCGCTACCGGATTGCAAATGTGAGCGCACGCGTGCCTCCTCCACGCATGCGCAGAGGGTCAAAAATGGGACATGATGATGTCCGGATGGGTGGGCAGAGCCTCCTGCTGCCAGCCCTACCAGATCACGTGAGCTGTCTGAATCTCACCACTGGTAGGAATGGATTTCCAGAGGAAAAAAAATGCAGATTACAGGAACCAGGAGCACTACTCAGGTGACCCTGAGGACACAGATAAACCTCCAAGTGCTTCAACAACCCTCTAAAAGGATGCAGATGACCAGCTGCCTGCAAGGAATATAAATCCTTCCATTTCCCCCACTATCCTGTCAGAGCTGAAGAAGCTTCTTGGATGAGAAGCAAAATGTCTTCAAAGAAAAAACAAGGAAGTCCAGTTGACTCCTGAAAAAGCACCATTGGGACAATGGCCTGGAATCGTGGGTATTGATTATCAGACAGATTTGGTAGCCTATCTTGGATCACACTTTTAGTTCATCTGCCTGTTTGGTCTAGTGGTTAAGGCACCAGGAGAGGGTGAGTTCTAGTCCCACCTTAGGCCTGAAAGTGGCTAGGTGACTTTCGACCAATCACCAGAAGACTGTGAGTTCTAATCCGGCCTTAGTCACGAAAGCCAACTGGATGATTTTGGACTGGTTACTCTTTCAGCCCAAAAAATCTGACAGGGTTATTGTTGTGGGGAAAATAGGGGAAGTAGTATTAGATAGGTTTGCCACCTTCAGTTACTTATCAAAATAATAAAGGTGGAGTATAAATAAATATAAGCAAACAAATAAAATATATAAACTATCCCCTGTTGCTCTCTGGAGCATCTGAAATTCCACTCGTGATAGCAAGCCGAAAGTATGAGGGAAATCAAATGTCAGAAAAAAAGAAAAAAACACCCTTTGCTAACTCAGCCTAAACTCCTACCCATTCACACTTCTGTTTCCACAGTGGCCAATCAGGTGTTTTCTGAGAAGCCAAAAAGTGAGAAATGAGCATATTGTCTTCCTCCTGCTTGTGTTCTCAGCAGTAAATATTGAGAAGTAAACTTTTATGCAAACAGAAAAAATGGTAATTCTAGGAAAAGTAGTTAGTACCGGTAATTACAAAAGCAAACTGGAATCTTGACATATTAAGATTCTTGGTGTAGGTTCTTATTTGCCATATTGGGGGTATTTTTCTTAAAAAGCGATTCCTAGTATTACATATGGTAATGTCTAATGATGGTAATTTTGTTCTGAAAAAACAGGATCCAAATTTATAAATGTGGTTAGGGGTGTTATACAAGTAGTCTTCAACTTATAACCGTAATGGAATCTGGCCATCATGGTCGTAAAATGGCTCAGTCATGTGACCAACTTTTTTTTTTTTGCAGCAGTTGTTAATTGGATCAGCATGTTCACAAAGAGAACTGATGGTTTGCTATGGGCGCGGTTTTGCCAAAAAGTGGAAATAAGTGCTGCAAAACTGTCATAAAATGCAGTCACATTTCCATGGGACACTGCAAACAACCATAAATGTAGCCATGTTACTAAGTGCCCGAAGTTTGGTCATATGATTGTGGGAAGGACTGTTGGAACCTTAAATCCAGATCATAATTAGCCCTAAAATAGGTCTATTGTAAGTCAAAGATTACCAAAGGTTGTTTGATAAGGATATTTTTCACTATGTATGTATGACTACATACTACCAATAGCTGGGCATAGTTTCACTATTTTTACTGGATACTACCTATAGTAAAATCCTGTTCTTTCTTCTTATGGTTTTTCATCTTTAAACTGACTAGCCAGTAGAAGGCAGCCTCAAACCAAATACTGGGTCTGTACAGTAGCTCAAAGACCACAGTTATTGTGAAATATTTAATTGGAGACCTCAGGGCCACATTAGGGCCCCCATAATGTTGGTGCAGTGCTCAAGAAATCGCAAACAACAAATTGCCATATTTAGTGCGAAGAGGAAGCCCACAGCTAGAAAATAATCATATTGTCTCTGATGAGTTCTAATTCAGTGCATTGCAACTGAAATGAAATCAAATTTAGTTTTGCTCTAGCTACCTCCATTGCATGCCCCTGCTATACCAAATGATACTTATGTACCAAATGCAATGTTTAATGCAGAAAAATACCTGCACACCTGGTTTAGTAAGTAAACTATATTGGGTTGAGTTCCCATAATACTATGCCATAGGAGTCCTTGCAGATTTTACTCCCCTAATCATTGCTGACTGTAGGAGGTGGTGCCCATCTCCGTTTCAAGGTCATTAATTTCTGCAGTCATGAGGCCAGCATGAGCAAAGTGGTACCTATTTATCTATTTTCATTTGCATGCTTTCACACTGCTAGGTTGGCAGGAGCTGGGCGAGGACGGAAGCTCACCCCCCGTCATGTGGCACTTGGGTCTCGAACCTGGGTTGCCGGCTTTCCATCCAACAAGCCACAGCATCTTAACCATGGAGCCACTAAACAATAAAGCATCATTTATAAACTGCTCTGACTGACTTTGCACAGCATGTTAACACCCATATTGTAACAACTGATATTATAGCTCAGCTGAGTTGTGTGAACTCAACCAATGGAAAAAGCCATGGAAAAGCCCATGGAAAAGAGGAGAGTACTCCTTGCTTTTTATGCTGACAGAATACTTAGCTACTGGCTGAAGTAGAAGTTTGCGATATGCAGCCATGTTTTAAGCTTTAAGAGTAAGCAAAGAATCATCTTCGCAATATGGGTATCAGTGCAAACTGATGGTTGGGGTAGAAGTTCTTTAGATGAAAAACCCACTGGAACAAACCAGAGTTTGTTGGTTCACAGTGCCACAGACTCTGTTGAGGTCTATGCCAACTTAGCAATGGAAGGCAATCAAATCCAGGCAACTACAGGCGGAAATGCTTCCCTGACCACAGTTCATGGCATGCTGTCTGGAACAGGGAATAACACAGCTTGTGAGACACCTGGCAGAGTTGTGTCACCTTCTGCTACCCTGAAAAAGCTGTTCGGGGGAAGCTACTGGGGCAATGTGGAATCAGATGCCCCAGAGTCTCTCTCTAGATTAATTTATGAAGTATTTATCATCACAAAACCTGATGGCAAGCTTTCACCCTCCCTGTCTGAGCCCTCATCACTGTCCTTATGTACCATCTGATCATCTTAACTATTTCAAGAAGCCCAGCTTTTTCAACGGCTCTGCTGTTTTTCCAATGGAGAGAGAAAGAGGCACACTGTTTGCATAAGGGACAGGATGGGTTGGGCTGCAAGCAGCTCAAAATATACAAGACCGGCTTTCTTGGGATGCCTGTTTTATTTGGCAACGAAGGAGAACGTTTTAGACCTACCTGCACATAATCCACGCTTCTCCCCAGTGCTTTGAAGGCTGTGTACATGACTTCCCTTTTTCCACCCCATTTTTGCATGATGCAGACACTCTTGTTGGACAGGACCAGCTGAGTGACGTTTTGCATGCTTTCTCTATGGGACTCTTCAGTCTCGTTGGGGCCTCTCTGATGAAAGTTATTCCTCCAGATGTAAGTCGCAGATTTATCCCTGCCCATGATTTCACTAAAAATGTCCATCATATAAACATCATCTTCAGAATTCCCATCGATTACCATAATCAACTTAATTCCAGGGTAGGTGAGCCTCTTGACGGAAAGTAAACATTTCTTTAAGTAGTCCGGGTCTTCTTGATAGGCAGCAATGCAAAGGGCAACAGTTTTGTTCAGCTTGATTGGCGTCTCGAGAGATCGGCGCATTTTACGGTGCTCAAGAAAGGCAAATAAGCTTTGGATGATAAGGTGGGATGCCAGAATAGCACCATAGAGCCCAAAGGAGAAATAATAGTTGTCTGTTTGGATAAACTGGTAGCCCACAATATAAGCAGCTGAAATTCCAAGCAGAAGAGATACTCCAAATAGGGTCGTTCCAAGAATTCTCAGGATGCATATAAACCTCTCACAATGCATCTGTGAAAACCAAAAAAAAGGATTGTAAATTCTGCTCTATGGCTTAATATGGCACAAAGTGTGTTACTTAGTAAAACAACTGAGGGATCGGCTTCCAGCTTTGCAGTCTAGGATGGAAATAGTTGACCCAAAGACCAAGAATCTGAGATACTCATTAAAGTATTTATTAAAAGGAGGCTTGATGTTACAAAACAAGTACTCCAAATAGGATTTTACTTGCAAATAACACACAAACACACATACACACACACACACACACATGCAATTTAGAGTGTTAAAACTATTTCACACTTCCTCCCACTTTTTAGTTACAAATAATTGGAAATTTGCCTCTTTTATGAGATATCCCTCGTTTTGTCCCAAAGACGCTTTTTCAAGAGATAACTGGACTTTCTTTGTTTTACCTTGAAGATGTTTCACTTCTCATCCAAGAAGCTTCTTCAATTCTTCTTCAGAATTGAAGAAGTTTCTTGGATGATAACCATCACCATCACCCTTATCATTGTTAGAAGTTTCTCTCAGAAGAAATAGAAAAGTAACCAATTCTGGAGCACATTTGTTTTGGGTTGCCAAAGGCGTTGGGCATGTATCATAAAGCATCTGACCACTCCATTATGAGAAAGACCCTTTAGAAGGTGGTGGGAAGTAGTCTGCATAGAGCCTGGGATAAAATGGATTGAGAGACTGATGACCAGAAGTTCAAGGTACCGTATTTTTCGGAGTATGAAATGCACTTTCCCCCCCCCAAAAGAGGGTGAAAATTTGGGTGCGTCTTATACACCAAATGTAGCCCCACCCACCTGCTGGCCCCCACCCTTTGGCCTCTGCCTCCCAGCAATTTGCCTCCTTGCAGCAAACAGCCTGTTTCAGTTTCAGCTTCAGCACAGCCTGATTAACATAAGCAGCTGATTGTTGGTTGGATTGGCCTCCTGACCATCAGCTGTTTCAGGCTGCAGGGATTGCCATTGCCTATTGCCGCCTCTACATCCCATTTTCGGCCTCTGTGCTTACAACCTTACAACCTCTGTGCGTAACAGGCAGAAAATGGGGCGAGAGGAGGCAACAATAGGCTATGGCAATCCCTGCAGCCTGAAACAGGGGAGGCTGATCCAACCAACAATCAGCTGCTTGTGCTAATCAGACTGTGCTGAAGCTGAAACGGGCTGTTTGCTGCAAGGAGGCAAATTGCTGGGGGACAAAGGCAGATTTTTTTCCCTTGTTTTCCTCCCCAAAAAAGATAGGTGTGTCTTATAGTCTGGAGTGTCTTATACTCCAAAAAATACGGTAAGTAGAAAATATAATTTTGCCATGGAACAAGAAGAGAGCTGTTATGATTCTTTATGAGCCCTTAGTGGGCTTACTTTGTGTTAGGATAGGCAGGACATGAAGATGAATCCCGGGTCATGTGAGGTGCAGTTTGTTGGACAATTGAAACCATTGGCCATGTTCAATAAAACCAAAACACTGGCTTCTACTCTCCTTATTTTCTTGTGGGAAAGTAATTAACATTGCAAAATGGGAAATCCAAAGTAACAGTAATAAAAGACTTTTAAAAATCTCATTTCATCAAGGATTACTTTAATTGATTTATATGAATTCCTGCTTCTATAAACTGTATTATGGCCTATTCCGCTCCTTGGTTATTTCCCCACAGTGGTGACCTCTAAGTTAGGACAATCTGATGCCTTCCAGATGGTTTCGGACCATCATTCTTAGCCTCTCATTAGCCAATAATCAAGGATGGTGGGAATTTTGACTGAAATATCTGGAAGGACTAGGAGGGGGGTCTTTCATTGATCCAGGAGTTCATAGAATTCCTTTGGGTGCCAAAGGGAAAATATCTCCATAACATTTTCTACCAATTGAGTTTCAATTCAGGGAAAGAAAGCTTGTTTTGAAGTTGCTTTCAAAGATGGAGAATTTCAAAATAAATCCTCATGGGCACAATTTGGCATTCGTGAACTTATTCATCAGTGGGGTGGCCTGACATTTTGTTCAGTCATCCTTCTAATGGTATGAAGGCTCCTTGGCTTTCGATGCTTCAGTTAAATCTTAAGGGAAGGCAACATACGGGAAATTCTTCCATTCAGCTTTTTCACATCAGAAAATGAGGACAAGGAGGGAAATTTCAAAGCATTGGAACATCTTAAAACAGAAAACTAAGACCAGCAGTACCCTCTTCTGCCATATTCCATAATAAAGTATGTTCAAAAACACTACTGGGAAGTTGAAAAGGGAAAAAAAATCTCAAAGAATCATGAAAATATAGTAATAAAAGAGAACTCTTTGCAAGGAAAAGTCATTTCAGAAACCGACCACAACATTAATCGATTTGTCTGAGTAAACTGATCATTGTAAATGCAACCATTTTGATGAGGAATCTATCCTACTTAAAAGTACAAAGTTAGTTATTACACAGTACTATACCGGAAGTCCTTAACTTACAACCATTCGTTTACTGACCATTCAAAATTACAACAATGTTGAAACAAGGGACTTACTATATAATCACATGATCCTCCCCTCAGTCAATTGTTTGGACAGTTGGCAATCATCACACATTGACTGACAATTGCAATGACTTCTGGTCATGCGATTGTTGTCATGTGATGTTTCACTTGATGACCAAACTGCTTAACGATAAGTCAAGGACTATCTATGGTGCCTACTTTCGCTTGATGGCATCTCTTTTCCTTCCCTTTCCATTGCTCGACAGTTGACAATATTTCTGAATATGACAACTCAGGCTTAAAGTACATAGAATAGAGTATCTTCCTTTAAATATACCAGTGGCCCAAACATGCATGAGGAAACATGGGAATTTAGATCCAATAGGATTTCAAAAAGAAATGCTCCTGATAATTCAATATTTCTCAAATACAGAAATCCTGAAAGGGGGGGGGGGAGGTATTTGTAAACATCTAGGTCCGTGATGGCGAACCTATGGCACGGGTGCCACAGGTGGCACGTGGAGCCATATTGGTGGGCATGCGAGTGTTGCCCTAGCTGAGCTCCAGCGCGCATGCGCGCGCCGGCCAACTGATTTTCAGGCCTTCCGGTCCCTCCAGAAGTCGGGAAACTGGCTGTTTTCAGACTCCAGAAGGCCTCCGGGGGAATGGGGAAGGCTGTTTTTGCCCTCCCCAGGCTCCTAGAAACCTCTGGAGCCTAGGGAGGGGGAAAAACGGGCCTACCGAGCCCACCATGCCATTGCGTGCCACAAGCAGGGGTAAGTGGGGGGGGGTCATGTGCGCATGCGCGAGAGGGCAGGGCGCATTGAATTATGGATGTGGGCACCCACGACCCCCCCCCACTCCCCCCACTTTTGGCATGCGAGGGCAAAAAGGTTAGCCATCACTGGTCTAGATACTTCAGAGCATGTGGAAAAGCAAGCTTAGCACCAGTCTGCAACTCTTTAAAGCACCCATATCTTCTTTAGGAATCTTATAATGGCCCTCTGTAGCTGCCACATGGGTCCTGGGAAAACATTTATTTTAAAGAGTTGCAAACAGGTTGATTACATGCCATCAGGTTGGTGTTAGCTTCTAACAATACACATATAGATAGATTTTTCTCTAAGAATTCGATTCCCAAACTGGTCTTGCACCAGTGAACCCATTACTGCTATTACTATCTCCATCCACTGGCAGCTGATCATCTCTTTTTCTCTTTCCGTTCCCAAGATTATAGACTTCTCCAGAGAGCTCCTTTTTTTGTATAATGTGTCCAGAATATCATAATTTGAGCGTGGTCCTTTGTGCCCTGAGTGAGAACTTTGGATTTGATCCAAAATATTTTTTTGGAATAAAATCCAAAACATTGCACTCATTCCTTGGCTATATAAAAGTTGGTATACAAAGCAACTTTCTTGGTTATGTTACTCCATGCTGTTTGTACTATTATTAGAATGGTCTTAAAACAGCACCAACAAAAAAGAAACAAGATAGGATTGTCTATATATAGCGCGAACCCTTACAACACTTGAAACAGAATCCGGCAGGCTCCAAAATCTGTAATGGTAAACTCTACGTGACACATGACCTAATCCAAATGCAAGACCTAACAAGCAGTGAGATGCTAAGAGATCCTTGCAATAAGTAATATAATGAATGAAACAAGACCTGGTAGCTGAATCTGATGCACAGTTACTCCAAAATAAGCCACATTATTCAGATGGCAGTGTACTTACTAATAAGTAAGATTAACTTAACTTTAACATTAACAATATAACTTTATTGTCACTTTGAATGTAGACTAATCGGCATACATTAAAGTGAAATTTCTTTGCATACAGCTCTCAAAAACACTTCCAATATACATTACATAATATAGCAGAATAAATAAATAAAGGTAAAGGTTCCCCTGCACATGCGTGCTAGTCATTCCCGACTCTAGGGGGCGGTGCTCATCTCCGTTTCTAAGCCGAAGAGCCAGTGCTGTCTGAAGACGTCTCCATGGTCATGTGGCTGGCATGACTCAACGCCGAAGGCGCACGGAACGCTGTTACCTTCCCACCAAAGGTGGTCCCTATTTTTCTACTTGCATTTTTTATGTGCTTTCGAACTGCTAGGTTGGCAGAAGCTGGGACAAGTAACAGCAGCTCACCCCATTACGTGGTGTTAGTGATTCAAATCGCTGAACTGCCGACCTTCTGATTGACAAGCTCAGCATCTTAGCCACTGAGCCACTGCATCCCAATAATAAATAAATAAAGACAGATAAATAAGAGTCTAGTCCAGATGTATACCTGTATATGGCGAGAAAAACAAATCTTGTGAATTTACCAGATGGATGGCATAGGGAACAAAGCTGTTACAGAAACTGGTAGTCCTGCTAGAAATATTTTGAAACCTCCTCCCAGAGGAGAGGAACAGAAACAGGCCGTAAAGTGAGTGTGTGGGGTCTCTAACAATGCTTTGAGCTCTAAGGACATAACACTTATAAGCAGTATCCTGAATAACCAGAAGCAAGCTTCCTATGATCTTCTCGGCTGTCCTTACCACTCTCTGTATGGACTTTCTATCTGAGGCACTGCTGCCACCAAACCAGACAGTGATGCAGTTTGTTAAAACATTCTCAATTGCGTCTCTGTAAAAAGTGGCCAGGACAGAAGGAAAAAGATTGCATAAATCTGAACATAAATTCAGCGATCCTCACTTCTGAGTTAACATGCAGAAGTTTGCATGACACCTTGAACAAATATTTCAAAGTTCTATTTGAAATCACACTGCTGCTTCAGTGAAGAACAGCAAGAATCAGAAATATCCTTCATGTCTTAGACATTTTATTCTATTTTTTAAATTTTGTATTGTATGTGTTTTTATTGTTTGGCTGTGCACCGCCCTGAGTCCTTCGGGAGTAGGGCGGTATAGAAATCTAATAAATAATAATAATAATAATAATAATTTAATTTAATCTAATTTATCGCATTTCTATGCCGCCCAACTCCCAAGGGACTCTAGTTGGGACATAGTTTAACTTCTTTAATAAATCGGGATTAACAATCCCTGTTGGATTAATTGCTAGATATTTTTTATCACAATTCTTTTTTTGTTGTTTTAATACTACTCTTATCTTCTCTGAAAACTAAAATGTAAAGATGGACTCTGAAATGATTTATCCATAGAATTTAAGATGATTTATCCCTAAATTCATCCAGACTCTATTGAGGAAAAGTCCTTAGAAATGTTGCCTAGATTGGGTTAAAGATAACTTAAAACTTCCAGTAGATTTATTTATTTTATTTGATTTGTATACCGCCCTTCTCCAGCAGGACTCAGGGCGGTGAACAGCCGAGATAAAACAGAGCATACAAAATTTAAAAAACAGTTTAAAAGGTAATTAAATAATTTCGGCCCACAATTTAAAACAACCCAATTAAAACCAATTTCAAATTAAAACCGAAACGGATGGGATCAAGCCAGCCCGGCTAGGTGAAATAAATGAGTTTTCAGGGCCCGACGAAAAGTCCGGAGGTCTGGTATCATGCGTATCTCTAGGGGGAGGTCGTTCCAGAGGGTGGGTGCCGCCACAGAGAAGGTTCTCCCCCTGGGGGTCGCCAGCCGACATTGTCTGGCAGATGGCACCCTGAGGAGGCCTTCTCTGTGCAAGCGTACTGGCCGGTGGGAGGCTATTTGCGGCAGAAGGCGGCCTCGTAGATACCCCGGCCCTAAAACATGATATTTTTCCAACACCTTCTATGTTTACATATAAGATTCATCCTATGTTTAAACATCGGTTTTAAAGTCCCAGTCTTGTTTTCATGGAACTATAAAAAAAACTCTTGCAAATCTATTGCTGTGTGCATCACAATGAAAGTTATCTGCAACAAAACATAGTGGTTTTAAAGTACTTCATTCCTGCTGTGTTTTTTCCCCAAGAAGAGGAAGGACAACATGTAGGAAACCACCAAGAATCAAGTCATCTTGAACATTAAGAAATCCCAATGAAATCTGTTGATGAAGTTCCATCAACCGGCTGGAGTCCCTGGTTTGACAAATCAGGATGAAAGTCAAAATGCATTATATGGTTTCAAAACGAAAGTCTCTTTTATTTATAATGTTTACTTTATGTTAGGAAACATGCATCTCTGCTAGCAATTATTTAAGAAGCATTTCAATATGGGTTCTTATGTAAGCATTAGGATTTGATTCAGATTAGAGCTGCGTTACATTGCTATTGAGTTTTCTGCCAACGTTTTTCCAGGCCAAAGGAAATTGTATGATGGGAATGGCTTAAGAGGAAGCTAAAAGTATATTTCTTCATGGGGTCTTTGATCCAAAAACTATTTCCCACAAGATGAGAAAACCATATGGATATGTGCATTCAAAATGTTTGATCACTCACTAATAATATTTCTTTCTTTTTTTAAAAAAAAAGTTTTTTATTTTATTTTAATACAAACAATCCATCTTCCATTAAACAGTGTGTCGTCTGGGTACAAATGTCTTGTGCAGTAACAATTAAAATTTGCAGCCATATTCATTATTTATCTATTCTTAACTTAATATTGATATACATTGCATATCTAATACTGTAACAATTCTCTTCTTAACTTATTTCTATATTTCATTAATCTACTTTTATTTCTGACTTTCATATTTATTCTCTAGCCATCGGTAAAATAGTTCCCATACATTATAATATCCAGGTTGTTCCTTCTCTTTAATTGCAAGTGTTAAACTATTCATTTCTGCACATTCTAATATTTTCCTAATCACATTCTCATCTGTAGGAATCTCTTCACTTTTCCAGTTTTGTGCAAATACGATCCTAGCTGCAGTTATTACATGAATAACCAAATATACCTTCTCTTTACTATAAATTTACTAATAATATTTCTTGATCCAGGAGGCAAACACTATCGCTACATTCCCCATCGTCCCCATTATTTGGCTTGAATATTTTTCATTCAGAATTTGTTGAGCAATATTGCCTAGACTGGTCTAAAGAGAACTTCAGTTGTGGGGTCCTTGGTGCTCTGTGAGTTGGGTGGTTTTCCTGCAGACATTTCATTACCAAACTAGGTAATATCATCAGTGCTAGCAGGAATACCACCCAGCTCACAGAGCACCAAGGACCCCACAGTTTAACCCTGAGCTACAAGTATTCTCTTCTGTTGGTAACTTAAATTGCCTTTAGGTTATTAAGAAAGGTTTTTCATTATTTTTGCTTTCTTTACCAGAGTACCTTTCTAAAATAAAACTCCTTACAGTTATTCCTTGATTTAGGACCACAACTGAGCCCACTTCAGTTGCAAAGTGAGACAGTTGTTAAGTGAGTTTTGCCCCATTTTTTAATCTTTCTTGCCACAGTTGTTAAGTGAATAACTGCAGTTGTCAATTTAGGAACATGGTTGTTAAGTGAATCTGGCTTCCCCGTTGACTTTGGGTCAAGCAGTTCATCTCAATTGCTCTGGATAAATAATGTATCAACAGGAGAAAGTGAAAATCGAGAGGGATATCCCACTCTGCTATTCGAATTTCAAACATTAAGGGGGATTGCAACACGTCTTTTTTTAGTTCTTATACATATCAGCCAAGAAAACCAACCAAATAATATTTTATATGAACCAGGCTTCATTCACTATCCAAGGGGACCGTGTTGAAAAATTCCCTGGCATTTTCAGCTTTAAATAGTAGTAACTGTGAGAGAGATCTTGGAGTCCTAGTGGACAACCATTTAGATATGAGCCAGCAGTGTGCAGCAGCTGCCAAAAAAGGCAACACAGTTCTGGGCTGCATAAACAGAAGGATAGAATCAAGATCACGTGAAGTGTTAATACCACTTTATAATGCCTTGGTAAGGCCACACTTGGAATATTGCATTCAGTTTTGGTCGCCACATTGTAAAAAAGATGTTGAAACTCTAGAAAGAGTGCAGAGAAGAGCAACAAAGATGATTAGGGGACTGGAGGCTAAAACATATGAAGAACGGTTGCAGGAACTGGGTATATCTAGTTTAATGAAGAGAAGGACTAGAGGAAATATGATAGCAGTGTTCCAATATCTCAGGGGCTGCCACAAAGAAGAAGAAGTCAAACTATTCTTCAAAGCACCTGAGGGTAGAACAAGAAGCAATGGGTGGAAACTAATCAAGGAACGAAGCAATTTAGAACTAAGGAGAAATTTCCTGACAGTGAGAACAATTAATAAGTGGAACAACTTGTCTGCAGAAGTTGCAAATGCTCCAACACTGGAAGTTTTTAAGAAGATGTTGGATAACCATTTGTCTGAAGTGGTGTAGGATTTCCTGCCTGGGCAGGGGATTGGACTAGAAGACCTCCAAGGTCCCTTCCAACTCTGTTATTCTATTCTATTCTAAATATCAAAATAATTATTCTTTCACCCAGATTACACTCAAATCTTTTTTTTTCTCCAATTGACCTAAAGTTTAAATTTGAACTGATGCTCTTGAAGTAACAATATGGAAGTGTTCCGTTGCAATAGCTTGGAACTGCAAGATGGAAGGGTGTTCCAAGTAAATAGAAGAACAAGTGTTGTCAAACTTAAAAGTAGGATACTGGAACCCAGCTGTCTTTGCCTGTATGTGATCATACATAATCCTTGCAACATCACAAATAGTTCTAAAATGCATCTGTTGCACGGCATGCCAGAGACACTTGAGTTTGGATGATACGTCCTGCCACCCTGAGGGACATTCTTTTGAAGTTTTCCCCGCTTCGAAAGGCTATTTGATCCAAGTCCAGTTTAAAGATAAAGAAACTTAAGCTAATGGATTGTTTTAAGCATACTAAGTAGGTCAGTTTTTCCCCACTCTGGTAATATATACTTTGATGGTACTTTCATTTTATTGTGTTAGGAATACTTATTTCTAATTATTTTAATGTTTTTGTGCTACAAGCCGCCCCGAGTTGCTTCGAAATGAGATGGACGGCAAATCAATTTAATCATGAATAAATAAATATACTGAATTATTGTATTGGATTGTTGTAATTCTTTCCAGCCATTTAACAGAGCTGGAAGGGACCTTGCAGGTCATCTAGTCCAACCCCCTGCCCAAGCAGGAGACCCTACCTCTGCCTCTACCTGGGATCAAACTTACAACCTCCTGATTGTGAGGCAAGAGCTCCACCTCTATTAATCAGGTCAAACCAAGTCTGCTTCATCTTTTGTCCTCTTTTGGTCAGACCTCTTTAATGCTATGCAATACTTGTCATATTCTTGTATCTGATCTAGATATTAGATTAGTACAGGTAGTCCTCAACTTATGACCACAATTGAGCCCAACATTTCTGTCGCTAAGCAAGACAGACGTTAAATGAATTTTGTCCCATTTTACGACCGTTCTTGCCACAGTTGTTAAGTGAATCACTCCTGTGGTTCAGTTCGTAACACGATTGTTAAGTGATTCTGGGTTCCCCATTAACTTTGCTTGTCAAAAGGTCACAAAAGGGGATCGCATAATCCCAGGACCAGGGGTGAAATTCAGCAGGTTCTGACAGGTTCTGGAGAACCGGTAGCGGAAATTTTGAGCAGTTCGGAAAACCGGTAGCAGAAATTTTGAGCAGTTCGGAGAACCGGCAAATACCACCTCTGGCTGGCCCCAGAGCGGAGTGGGAATGGGGATTTTGCAGTATCCTTCCCCTGGAGTGGGGTGGGAATGGAGATTTTGCAGTATCCTTCCCCTGCCCCATCCACTAAGCCACGCCCACCAAGCCACACCACGCCCACCAAGCCACGCCTACAGAACCGGTAGTAAAAAAATTTGGATTTCACCACTGCCTAGGACACTGCGATCGTCATAAATATGAGCCAGTTGCCAAGCATCCAAATTTTGATCACATGACCGTGAAGATGTTCCAACTGTCCAAAATATGAAAAACAGTATAAGTCACTTTTTTTTCCCAGTGCCATTGCTACTTTGAACAGTCACTAAATGAACTGTACAGGTTCGTTAGTACAGGTAGTCCTCAATTTACGACCACAATCGAGCCCAAAATTTCTGTCACTAAGGAAGACAGTTGTCAAATGAATTTTGTCCCATTTTACGACTGTTCTTGCCACAGTTGTTAAGTGAATCGCTGCTGGTGATCAAGGACTACCTGCAGCTCCAATCCAATTGGTGCAGACGTCCTGAAAAACAAAACTCCTTCAACACAATGAAACTTAATCTCACGGTGGGGAATCGGGACCTTAATAAAAGTAATATATTTCATGCACCTAAGATAAAGATGGAACTTTTTCACATGAGAAACAACCCAGAATATTGCCTTAAAAAACTGTAGAGATACTAATCGTGGTCTTCTTTTTATTTTCTCCCCTGTTACATTATTCATATTTTCCTTGCATTTATCAGTGTCTATATATATGCTGATAATATTCACCGCACCATCTGCTGGCCACATCTGATTTCAGAGTTACGCCCTCTGACTTCATATACACCAAAGGATCATCTCTTTGAAAAGCTTGGGAAAAAAAGCTGCTACTTAATTACAGCCATACAATGTTCAACATCAGCTGTTCACAATCCATGTGAAACTGGCAGCCAGAAGGGAGAAAATTCCCTCCCTCTCTCTCTCTCTCTCTCTCTCTCTTTAATTCAAAGACCGGTTTGCAAAGGAAAAGGAAGGATCTCCTTACGGATTGCAGACTCAGGAATTATAGAGGGAAGGAAGAAAATCTTAAGAGTAGAGTTTAGAACAGGGGTGTCAAACTCGATTCATTGAAGGCCATATCAGGGTTGTGTCTGATCTTGGGGGGAGGGGACATGGTCAAGGTGGGCGTGGCCAGCTCGACATCACTCATGTCAGGGTGTGTGGCCCGAGCACTCTGGCAGCAAAAACGGGCTCCTGAGCTCCGTTTTCAGCTTCAATGGCCTCCTGCAACCCTCTGCCAGCAAAAACGGAGCTCGGGAGGGTACTACCAGTTCGTTCGAACTGGTAGTAAAAAATGCTACTGGTTCGCTGAACCGGTAGTAAAAAATGTAAAAAAAAAGTTCCGACGATCAGCTGAACGATGTACGATCGTTGGAACTTTTTTTTTTTTTTTACTTTTTTAGCATTTTTTTACTACCGGTTCTCTAGAACCGGTAGTTAAAAATGCTTTAAAAAGGTTTTTTTTTTAAAGTTCTGGCGATCACGTGTTGCTCAGCTGACTTTTTTTTTACATTTACACATTTTTTTTACTACTGGTTCAGGTGAATAGGTAGTAAAAAATACTTTTAAAAAGTAAAAAAAAGCTCCGACGATCACAGCTGTGCTGCGCAATCGCCAGAGCTCTTTAAAAAAATTTTTAAAATGATTTTTTACTACCTATTCATCAGACCCGGTAGTAAAAAATGCTTTTAAAAAGTTTTTTAAAAGGTTCCCACGCGTGCCACAGCTGATCACCCCCCCGCCACGCTGTTCTACTTACCTTCCCAAGCCTCTTTTTGGCACGCAGTGCACGTGTGTGTGCGCAGCTCACGTTTGGTGCACACTGTGCATGCGTGCATGCAGCACACATTTGGCGCATGGCGCGCATGTGCGGCCAGCAAACCGGTAGTAAACCAGTTCAGATTTCACCGCTGGCTCCCTGTTTATCCCTGTTTATGGGTACATTTAGCTTGTTTCTCCACCTTTAGGTACAGATAAAGGGGAATATTCTCAGTTCAAGGATAAAATGGGAGCTCCTTGATGAGCTTAGTTGTTTTCTTGTAAGCGGGAAAGCTTTAACTGTCCTAATCCAATCCAATCCAAAAAACGCTAGGGAATTCCTAGAAGCATGGCACTCTGACAAATTGGCCATCAACAGACACATAGATATAAACAACATCTACATACTGTCCAAAAAGAGACAACCAACAAGCAAAAAAAGGAATAAAAAAAAACCAAAACACTTCCCCACCAGCAACCAACACCCAGATGAACATAGATTGACAACAAGATTAACATCAGACCAATAATCAAGAACTTAACAATACCCCAATCAAGGAACTGTCAAACAAGGTAATAATAAATAGCCCAACCAAAGAGTCTCCAAGACCATTCCCACCAACACTGACAGGGCAATATTGACAAATTATAAACTGAGAGGAAACAACACTCCCTGCTAGCACTGATGATGTTACCGATTTTGGGTAATGAAATGTCTGCAAGAAAACAACCAAGCTCAGAGAGCACCAAAGATCCCTCATCTTTAGATGCCAGACGACAAGATGTCAATTGACTTTGCTGTTCTCAGGCTTGAAGTAAAGGGCTAAAAATGAGGAAGTCTTTGGCTTACCTAATAAACTTCCACATGCAGATGATGTAACATCACCTGGTAATGAAACATCTGTAGGAAAATAGCCAAGCTCAGAGAACACCAGGGACCCAACAGTTCAACCCCGAGCTGCATATACTAATAACGTTTTGTTTTCATATCTGGAAGCTAGACAGTTTCAAAACACCACTTGCTTGACTTGAAAAAACTGATAATGACTGCATTTTGAAACCAGTCCAAACAGTAAGTCCAGTGAAATGACATGTGACAAAAAAAAGTAGCAGGTTCAAATCTAGTTCCCCTCAATTTAATATAAATTAGCCTTATCCACTTTACAGTCTATAAAACAAAAACAGAAGCAGTATAGTCTGGAAATCTCTGAAAAAGATTGTAAGGCTGGGAAAGGTGGAAGGGAGGAGGAGAAGGAAGAGGAAGAGGAAGAGGAAGAGGAAGAGGAAGAAGAAAGTTGGATGCACTTAAGTTACATTAGCTATGGAGCAGGTTAGGGACATCTTCATGAAGAGGAATCTGTCTATATGGTTGCTAAGAGTCAACACTGGCTTGACGACATGTAATCAGTCAATCAAATCATATGTAGTAATCTGAATCCAATTTGCATGTATGAATATGACATCTAAGACACAATGCCATATATTTCATTTGAATGTCACCCATGATGATACAATACTTGGTCAGTGGAGTATATTTGCACATTCCGAATGCTTCATCAAGTCCTGAGGAATCAGGAACTAGGAATAGGGTTTCCTTAGACAATGAAAATCCATTTGGGACCCACTAAATCAAGCCCTGGCCTCCTGTGCCCACAATGGGACTGATTAGGATAAATTTGGAACTGACAGATGGCACATCCCCCATGTAGTCCATGGGCAGGAAAACTTGGATGGACTTCATTAAGAAGGCTGGCAGCAATTTAAAGGAAGCCGAGAATTTGCCCTGTTGCATTTTCCTGTGCTATGATGGGAGAGACCCAAATTTAAGTCATCACTCAGGTGTTGAAGCGCACTGGGTGACTTTAGGCCAGACACCCTTGGCCTGTTTCACCAACAATTTGTAGCAGAGAGTTGTGAGTGGGTCTTCTTGAGCAGTGTGTGGCAGCGACCAAACCAGCTAATGCAATCCTTGGTTGTATAAACCAAGGCATAGAATCAAAAACACGTAAAGTATTAGTACCACTTTATAAAGCCTTAGTAAGGCCACAGCTAGAATACTGCATCCAGTTTTGGTCACAACATTACAAAAAAGGTGTTGAGACTTTGGAAACAGTGCAAAGAAGAGCAGCTAGGATGATTAAAGGCCTGGAGACTAAACATATGAAGACCAGTTGCAGGAACTGCGTACAGCTAGTCTAGAGAAAAGAAGAACTAGGAGTGACATGACAGCAGTGTGATAATATTAGAGGGGCTGCCACAAAGAAGAGGGAGTCAACTTATTTTCCAAAGCACCAGAAGGCAAGGCAAGAAACAATGGATGGGAACTAATCAAGGAGAAAAGCAACATGTAATTAAGGAGAAACTTCCTAACAGTGAGAACAATTAATCAGTGGAATGGCTTGCCTTCAGAAGTTGTGGGTGCTCCATCAATGGAGGTTTTTAAGAAGAGACTGGACAGCCACTTGTCTCAAATTGTATAGGGTCTCCTGCTTGAGCAAGAGGTTGGACTAGAAGACCTCCAAGATCCCTTCCAGCTCTGTTCTGATGGATTGAACCTTGTAATATAAATCTGTTTCTAAATAATGAATTTGTAAAATCAATCCATCCAGTATGACTCACACTAAATGCATGCTATCCTTACTGTGCCAAGAGCTGTGGTGGCCCAGTGGTTAGAACGCAGTATTGCAGGTGATTTCTGCTGACTCCTAGCTGCCTGCAATTTGGCAGTTCGAATCTCATGAGGCTCAAGGTTGACTCTGCCTTCCATCCTTCTGAGGCCGGTAAAATGAGGACCCAGATTGTTGGGGGCAATAGGCTGATTCTGTAAACCGCTTAGAGAGGGCTGTAATCCACTGTGAAGTGCTAAGTGCTCTTGCTACTTGTGAACTAAGACAGTATTTCTACCTCTTGTCTTGTTTTATTTACCTAAAGGTGGAGCCCTTCTTCATACCAGTAGGTAGATTGAAATCTGATCCATCTCCCAGTGGGGAGAGAGTGCCATGGACCAATGCTAGATGAGAAACATTCCACCCTCCCCTGAGTGCAAATAAATAAACTGACATTTTAAATAACAACAACACCCATTTTCCCACCCTTCCTCGCTGAGCCTTCCTTCCCCCTTAGATGCAAAGATGTTAGTTTAGTTAGCCTTGCAAAGCTCACGACACATTGATGGTGCGAAGTAAAACAGCAACGATAACAAAGAAAGGTTGAAGGTGAATGGAAAGGTTATTTGTTTTGAGTCAAATGGTCATGTGAAAAAAAAGGCTCAGGGCATCCCTGATTAAGTCCACCATTTCAAATGACTCCAATCAACCTGACAGATGTAATTCTGGCTGCCTTGAACTCAGGGGAAAACTTTGTCACTGACTTAAAACAAAGCACAATCTTCTTCTTCTTTTTACTTCAGTGCTTTTAAATAAAGCTATGGAACCGCTGGGATGTGATAGCCCAGGTTTTTTTTCATGAAGAATACCAAAGGTTAAATGTAAAGGTAAAGGTTCCCCTCGCACATATGTGCTAATCGTTCCCAACTCTAGGGGGCGGTGCTCATCTCCGTTTCAAAACTGAAGAGGCAGCGCCGTCTGAAGAAGTCTCCCTGGTCATGTGGCCGGCATGACTAAACGCCAAAGGCGCACGGAACGCTGTTACCTTCCCACCAAAGGTGGTCCCTATTTTTCTACTTTGCATTTTTTACGTGCTTTCGAACTGCTAGGTTGGCAGAAGCTGGGACAAGTAACGGGAGCTCACCCCGTTATGCGGCACTAGGGATTCAAACCGCTGAACTGCCAACCTTTCAATCTAATTATGTGAAAATTCAACTTGCAGTGGCCAGCTCTTACACATCACGTAGCAACCTGGTGACTTCCAGAGATGGGGGTTTAACAACCCTGACGTATCCATCATATTGGCTTGGCTATTTCAGGACATTATGAAACAATTTCAATTCTCAGCCATTTTTTTTTTCATATCAGGGTATTGTTTTATAGGCTCAGTTGGTGGCTACTTCTGGATACACTTGGAGGAGAAAGTAGGATCAGGTTAGACGAGAAAATTGAAAAATATATTAGAAGAAAACAGTCACAAATCTCTTCCAAGCCATTGCTAAGAAAATTGCATGGTTGCTACAGACAAGATTCACTGAACAACAGTCCCCAGGTGACCCAACCGTCATGGGTTTTAATATTGTACAGGTAGTCCTTGATTCACAACCACAACTGAGCCCAAAATTTTGGTTGCTAAGTGAGACAGTTAAGTGCGCTTTGCCCCATTTTACGACTTTTCTTGCCACCGTTGTTAAGTGAATCCCTACAGTTGTTAAGTTAGTAACCCGGTTGTTAAGTGAATCTGGCTCCCCCCCATTGACTTTGCAAAAGAGGGTCATATGACCCTGGGATACTGCATCCGTCATAAATATGAGTCAGTTGCCAAGCGTCTGAATCTTGATCCGCATGACTGTGGAGAATGCTACAATGCGCATATGAACAATGGTGTAAGTCACTTTTTTCAGTGTCCTTGTGTCAAAGTCACTAATTTTCATGACGCTGAAAAAGCCACTAGTGACTTTTGATGGTTACTAAGGAACTATTTGAAGTCAAGGATTATCCCCGAGTGCCGAAATATAGGGAAGGCACCAGATTTGAGGAAAGGAGCAGGAATGAAACCAAATTTAGTTTCCCAACTAAACAATATTCACTAAGCAATTTCCAAATCACTTCTGCTCTTAAGATTAACGTGTCAGGCTGTTCAAGATACAATCTGGAAGGCAGCTAAATTGCAACGGAAGGCAAGCAGATGGATGAATGGCCAAATGCCATTCAAGATTGCAGCCCTGGGGGGGGGGGCAAAGCTGACTTTTCATCCCTCAGGTCGTAATGGGACCGTTAGCGATTGCAAATGGACACCCAGAAGGTGATAGGATCTGCCAGCCCTGAGAACATAGCATTTGCCACTGCCACAGCTCCTGCCTGGCACTGTTCCGGCCCCAAACTGAATATGCCTTCAAAAGAGAAATGGGTATGGCTGGAGCAGTTCCCACCTCAGGACAAAAGCAGCGAAAATCATCCGATTTTTTTATTCATGAATCTGATTGAAAAATAGTCTAATGACTATTTTAAGGGTCTTTCAGATGTGCTGGATTGCAGCTCCTCTACGTCCAAACGCACACTGCACACTAGATCTCTCCTTGGTAAGTTTCAGGGGTGGGCTGCTGGGGGTTCGCAGGGGTTTGGGAGAACCTGTAGCTAAGATTCTGTGCAGTTCGGAGAACCCCCAAATCCCACTCCTGGCTGGCCCCGTCCCGCCCACCCTGCCCCACCCTTCCCATCAGTCCCCACGTGGCCCGTTTTGGATGCAGGTAAGTGTAGGGCCCATGTGGAGGCTTGAGGAGGGCGAAAAAAGGGCCTACCGGAAGTTCGGGAAGAAGGGCCTCCGGAGCCTGGGGAGACTATTTTCGCCCTCCCGGAGGCTCAAGGAAAGCCTCCGGAGCCCAGGGAGGGCAAAAATGCCCCCCGTCGTGGTGCAGGAGGCCAAGTAGGCCACACCCACCATGGCCACGCCCACCCAGCAACTGGGCAGAGAACCCCTTGCTAAAATTTTTGAAGTCCACTCCTGGTAAGTTTCCATCCATATTTATTAATTCTGTATTCCATATTTATTGATTAATAAAGAATAAAACAAAGTATTTTAACACTGAAGTTACTGAAGGATAGTTTTGAATAATGGACCTAAGAAGTGAAGCTGAAGAGTATCTGTGTTTGCGTTTCATAGATGTTATGAAAGAGGAACAAGTTTTATCAGACAAATAGGGCGTTACTTTTCTGTTTTCTGCTTTTTATTTACTGCACTTTCTATTTTTATTTAGTTTGTATTTATTGGTATCTTTTTCAATATAACTTTTAATAAAATTACTAGACGGAGAAAAGAGTCCATCCTTAATGAAATTTCACAATTCTGCCCAACTGCCTGGACCTCCCTCTTCCATATATGGATCATGTCAGCATTGCAAGATCCAATCTGAGTCGATCACCGGGACCAGAGTTTTCATCTTCCAAACTTTCGGACTCGTGCTGGAGCCCATCCTCAGGGAGCTTCTCTCTACCTGAATGTGTGCTTTGGGTTATTCTATGTGTTTTATTTATGTGGTGCCTTCCTATTGGTTGATTAGTATATTAATGGCCTGGGATTGGATGCTTTTTCCTTGGGCTACCAAATCCTCAGCGCCTAAATACCTGATAAGCTGGTTGTAAATCAGCACTCCTGTTGACTGACAAGGGCCCTATTTCCCAGGCTTCAATAATTTCCCTGGCTGTCTTTGTACCTGCTCGGCCAACAATCTTAGTAGCTGCAAAATTGAATGGATGCACTTGTTCATTGCAGTGTGAGGCTACCAATGTCATGTCAGCATTTTGCACGATATACTAAATGACAAGTTAGGTAACCATATTTTAAGTTAATGACTTGTGTTTTATAGATTATGGCATGTTGTGTCATCCGCAACCAGAACATGTGATTAATCTGTGGCTAGGTTAATGCTGTGCAAATGGGTTGTGTGTTCCCTGAATTTGCAGGTCTTGCTCAAAGGAACCATCAGCTCAGTGGTGAAATTCAATTTTTTTTTTACTACCGGTTCTGTGGGTATGGCTTGGTGGGCGTGGCAGGGGAAGGATACTGCAAAATCTCCATTTCTACCCCATTCCTAGGAGGAGGATATTGCAAAATCCCCATTCCCATCCCACTCTGGGACCAGCCAGAGGTGGTATTTGCTGATTCTCTGAACTACTCAAAATTTCTGCTACCAGTTCTCCAGAACCTGTCCGAACCTGTTGGATTTCACCCCTGCATCAACCTACTCTGAAGGTTGTAATGAATTCCAGATATGTGCATCTAAGCACATAGCCACACGATCCCCCTTTTCCCCATTACAAATATTAGATGATTGCTATTAAGTGGAAGCTGGATTTCTGGGAAGCAGGCTAAGATTATGATTGCTATAAACTTTTTTTTTATTTTTTATTTTTGGCAATAGCAGAAGTAAATCTAATTCTGAAGCACAAGCGATTTGCAGCATTCATTCACTCTGAACATAAAATAGCTGTCAGCATTCCTCGCCTTTTAGTTTAACAGCCAATGGAGAAGACTCTGAAATGCTATGTTACATCTGTAGGGCTTTCCTGCTACTTCATCTCCGACTCATTTATCACTTCCAGATTTTACATGCTATGATCTTCACTGCAGGGCTCAGTCAGGAAAAGCATCAGTTCTCTGTTTGAAGTGCAAATTAAAGAAGAGTTAAGCTCAGCTTTCAGGAATGGCAAACTATCAGTAACAATAATAAGGACAGGAATGAACAGAATCTCAACTCATCGGTAACACACACACAAATTGTGTTACTTGGAACAGAGTGTGTATTACAGTATCGTTCAGCTATCCTAGATCCTGGGGAAGAATGACCTATTCAGAAGTGCTAATCCTATGACAACCATTTGATAGATTGTGGGTCATTAGGAACCATCCTCATCCTTGCACTAATATCAAGCAAACAAAGGGTTAATCACAATCAAAATAGAGCTGGAAGGGACCTTGGAGGTCTTCAGATCCAACTCCCTGCTTAAGCAGGAGACTCAATACCAGTGATGGATAAACTTTTCCGGACTGAGTGCTCAAAGCGCCCCCAAAATGCAAAGCGTATGTGGGCCCCATGCATGCATCCCCCCTCCCCCCACGCATACATGCATGCCACACCCCCTGGAACACACACTGCCCCCCACACATGGGCAGCAGAGACCCAAAGACCAGCTGGCTGGCAGGAGACACATGCACATGCGCAGCTGAATGGAGGTGACAGCTCGTGTGCCATCAGAGAGGACGCTGCGTGTCACCTCTGGCACGCGTGCCATAGGTTCGCCATCATGACCCTATACTATTTGAGACAAGTGGATGTCCAGTCTCTTTTTAAAAAACCTCCAGTGATAAGCACTCACAATTGTTCTCACTGTTAGGAAGTTTCTCCTTAATTCCAGGTTGCTTCCCTGCTGGATTAGTTTCCATCGTTTCTAGTCTAGTTTTATGAAAAGAAGGACTAGGGGTGACACGATAGCAGTGTTCCAATATCTCAGGGGCTGCCACAAAGAAGAGGGAGTCAAGCTATTCTCCAAAGCACCTGAGGGTAGAACAAGAAGCAATGGGTGGAAACTAATCAAGGAGAGAAGCAACTTAGAACTAAGGAGAAATTTCCTGACAGTTAGAACAATTAATCAGTGGAACAACTTGCCTCCAGAAGTTGTGAATGCTCCAACACTGGAAGTTTTTAAGAAGATGTTGGATAACCATTTGTCTGAAGTGGTGTAAGTTTTCCTGCCTAAGCAGGGGGTTGGACTAGAAGACCTCCAAGGTCCCTTCCAACTCTGTTACTATATCTAGTCTACTCTATTTCTGGTCTTGGGTTCTGGTGCTTTGGAAAATAAGTTCTCTTCTTTGTGGCAGCCCCTCAAATGTTGGAATATTGCTAATTTCCAAGGAAGGGACAGAGTAAGCCCAGGCTGATGAGAAGGAAGTTCAATGGTCTCCAGCAGAGGTGGGTTTCAGCAGGTTCTCACCAACTCTGGAGAACCGGTAGCGGAAATTTTGAGTAGTAAAAATTCTGACTGGCCCCACCCCCATCTATTCTCTGCCTCCCGAGTCCCAGCTGATCGGGAGGAAATGGGGATTTTGCAGTAACCTTCCCTTGGAGTGGGGTGGGAATGGAGATTTTACAGTATCTTTCCTCTGCCATGCCCACCAAGTCATGCCACGCCCACCAAGCCACACCCACAGAACCGGTAGTAAAAATTTTTGAAACCCACCACTGGTCTCCGGTAACAGGTTCCATCTGCCTGTATCTCTACTTCTACAGCTATTGTCCCAACTGATGGACAGGCTCCATGGGATGAGAAAAAAAACAAAACCTTACCCCTTTTCTTGTTTTCTTACAGCATGGTAGTCTAACAGGCCATTTAAGCTGTGGGAGGTGGAACTGTGTGAAACCAGTTGTTGCCTAACTTAGATGACCTCACTGATGGATGCAACACATTCTCTTATTATAAGATGCACCCAATATGAGTTCTCTTAAATAGCTCTGAATCAATTAAACATTCCTTGCCAACTTGGCATCTCCCAAATATACTGGGACTTTTGTACCCAGAATTTCTAGCCAAAAGTGATAAATAAATAAATAAATAAATAAATAAATAAATAAATAAATAAATAAATAAATAAATAAATAAATTTATTTCTATACCGCCCTTCTCCCGAAGGATTCAGGGCGGTGTACAGCCTATTAAAAACACAAAGACAAACATCCGTTAAAAATAATTAAAATGATTGCATAATTTCGGCTCAGATTTAAAACCCCAAAAATTTAAAACACCCAATTTAAAAATCATTACACTGATAGCCCGGCTTGGCGGAACAGCAGGGTCTTCAGGGCACAGAGAAATACACGGAGGTCGGAGATCTTACGCATTTCCAGGGGCAGTTCATTCCCCAGGGCTGGGGCCCCCACAGAGAAGGCCCTCCCCCTGGGTGTCACCAGCCGACATAACTTGGCTACTGGCACCCTGAGGAGACCCTCTCTGTGGGAGCGAACTGGCCGGTGGGAGGCTGTTGGTGGCAGAATTCGGTCTCGAAGGTACCCGGGTCCTATGCCATGATTGCACAATTCTGGAAGCCCCAACACCTCTTGAGGATTCTTGCTTGAGAAAAACTGGATCAGAGGATCTGCTCTCTGAACCACCTCGCTCCCTATTTATCTTCCTCGTAGACCATTTATCCAAAGGAGCTTGGAAAGCCAAATATGAATGGGGTCAATTGAGAGGAGAAAGCCATTGATATTTATGCCAAACCAGAGAGAATGAAGTATTTGTGTTTATTTGGGGTGGTTGTTCTCCTTTCTCTCAAGAAAATACATGTTTAGAGCAGTGTTGGCAACTTTTTCGATGTGTGGACTTCAACTCTCCAGAATTCCCCAGCCAGCATGGGAAAGAGCCTTGATGGTACAGTGGTCTAAGCACCCTGTTATTAACACAGCTGCCTGCAATTACTGCTGGTTCGAATCTCTCCAAGGCTCAAGGTTGACTCAGCCTTCCATCCTTTCTAAGGTAGGTGAAATGAGGACCCAGTTTGTGGGGGCAATAAGCTGACTTTGTATAAAAATATACAAAAGTATGAAGGCTATTGCTTAACTCATTGTAAGCTGCCCTGAGTCTCCGGAGAAGGGCGGCATATAAATCAAATTTAAAAAAAAAAAAAAGTTTAAAGGAAGGCAAACAACCTGTTGTGGCCCACCAGCGGCCAGTAGAACTGGTGGGAGCAACATGGGCCACTCCTGGAGTCTGGGGAAGGCTCTGATGAGGGCTCTGCGTCAGAGGCAGAGGTGGGGCCAGGGCCATCTGACAGTTGTCAGCTGACTTCAGAGTCAGATATCAGTGGGGCAGAAGAACAGCTGGAGCCTGTTAGATTTTGGGGGTTCAGGTGCACGCACGCATTCACGCACGCACGCAGTTTGGGCACTCGGTCCAGAAAAGGTTAGCCATCACTGCCCTATAACCATTTCATTAAATGGTTAGAGAGTATGGACTACAGGTGGTCCTTGATTTACGGCTACAACTGAACCCAAAATTTCTGTTGCTACGCGAGACATTTGTTAAGTGAGTTTTGCCCCATTTTACAACCTTTCTTGCCAAAGTTATTTAGCGAATCACTGCAGATTTTGTATCAAGCTCGTTCAGTGAATCCGGCTTCCGCAATTGACTTTTGCTTGTTTCATTTTCTTCACTGGAAAAAAAAGGTTACTATTTTCCCTTAACAGGATCACCAAAACACAACTAAAGGGAACCCACAATTCTGCTTTCCCCCACTAAAATATTCTCAGTTCAAGTACATCCATCGACATACTTGGGTGAATCATAAACTGCTAGAAAATCCATTCTTTCTATTGAGATTCTGAACAATCAGTGCAAGTTACTGCTTTAGTTTTCTACACTCTTCTTCCTGAATATTTTAAATTCCAACAGAAACCATCATTTGATTTCAGGATCTAAACAGAGCAAGGCTCATTAAGCTCCAAAGAATGCCTTTTTTTCTAATAAAGCGGCCCTGATAAATCTTTTTTTAAAAAAATCTCCTTGCCTCTGAAACAATCCATGGATGGCATACATACATCCTTCCTTACAACCGTTACTTCAACGGGAAAGTCTCTTTTTTTCTCTCTCGCTATGAAAACCGCTCCGGCTACAAAAGTTCCTATTATTTTCCTGCAACCTTCTACTCCGCCGCCCGAAAGAAAGGACGTTTTTTCAGCGCTCACTTTAAAAAGCTCTTTTCAAACTTCAGCCTTCTGCTTCTGTCGGGGGAACCCCTTCCACATGACCGGAGCCAATCAGGAGAGGGTGCGGCGTTAGGTCATAAAGGGAGGCGGGAAGTTCCATTCAATGAGCTCATCGTCGGCTTTCCCAGGGTTATTATTTATTTATTTATTCTCTCGCTCTCCTGCCACGTGGGGTTGAAGAGGATTCTTTTCCTTTCTTTCTTTCTTTCTTTCTTTCTTTCTTTCTTTCTTTCTTTCTTTCTTTCTTTCTTTCTTTTTCTTTCTTCCTTTTCTTTCCTTCCTTTTCTCCCTTTTTTCTTTCTTTCTTTTCTTTCCTTTTCTTCCTTTTCTTTCCTTCCTTTCTTTTCTTCCTTTTCTTTCTTTCCTTCCTTCCTTTTCTCACCTTTCTTTCTTTCTTTCTTTCTTTCCTTTTCTTTCCTTCCTTCTTTCCTTCCTTTTCTCTTCTTTCTTTCTTTCTTTCTTTCTTTCTTTCTTTCTTTCTTTCTTTTTTTCTTTCTTTCTTTCTTTCTTTCTTTCTTTCTTAACTTTTCAATACTTTTTCCTTTCCTTTCCCTGGTTTCCCCTCCCAGAAGAGAAAGCAGGGGAAACGGGAAAGCGTGAAGACCCTGCCTACCGAGACCCAGTCAACCCCGGTTGTCTCAAAAGTGTTTTTTTTTTTCTTTTCAAGAGGCAACTGGACTTTCTGGTTTTTCTTTGATGACGTTTCGCTTCTTCTCATCCGAAGAAGCTTCTTCAGCTCTTCCCTTTCTGGTTTTTCTTTTTTTTTCTTTCTTTTTCTTTTCTCTGAAGAGCTGAAGAAGCTTTTTGGATGAGAAAGAAGCGAAACGTCTTCAAAGAAAAACCAGAAAGCCCAGTTGTTTTCTTGAACTGGAAGAGGCCGCTTTCCACGAGTTCCTCCCGGGTTGCCGCCGCCGCCGCTCAGAACCAGGGTGCGCTGAGCGATCCTAACCGCTTTGCACCACCCGGGAGAAACGCGTGGAAAGCGGGGAAACCCACCGCCCTTGGCCAGCTCCCACGCGCGCTCTCAACCACCCCCACCCACCCACCCGAGCCTTCATCGCGAAGGAAGGGCGCCCCGGCCCAGCTTTCTCTCGGAGCGGTGGGTGTGGCTGGAACAATAAAGTGGCTTCCATCCAGAGGCTGCAGATAGGCATCGCGTCGCCCCAGCGGGCCAGCTCGCCTCTCTTAGGCTGCGCTCTGGTCCGTCCGTCCCCTCTGGAGAGGGTGGGGGGGAGGAGAGCGCGGCTACCCGGGCGAGCGGAGCTTCTGAGCGGCTGCCACGTCGGTCTTCGCCTTCCCGGCCTTTGCTTGCATCGCTTCTCCTCCCTCCCACCCCCAGGGACACTTCCCCCTCACCCCCACCCCCAGACACACATCGCTCCCGTTGAAGCCGCAGCCTTCTCTGCAACGCCGCCGGCGCAGCTCCAATCCTATGGCGAACGCGCAGGCGGCACTGCAAGGATGGGAATTGATCCCAACACGGGTCCGGCCTTTCCGTGCTGCGCTGGCGAGGGCTGTGATCCAGCCACGGCTCAATAAATGAGCCAGTTTCCCAGCGGACTCCAAACTTCCTCAACTTTTACTCTTAAGGGGAGAGCCGGCTTAGTACCTACACTTCCTAAGTGGATCCTATCCAGCCCCGAGCAAGCGGGCGCCGCCTGTCTCCCAACTTCTCTGCAGCCTTTCACCCCTTCCCGAGTTGCAAATCCACCTCCTTCCCCCCCCACCCCCCAAATTCCCACCAGCCACAACGCCCCCCTTTCCCAATCCCGGACAACGGGGCATGCCATACAGGTAGTCCTCGATTTACAACCGTTCTTTTAGTGACCGTTCAAAGTTACAACTTTGTTGTAACCCCGAGTCCCGCTGGAGATAGGGCGGCATATAAATCTCAATAATAATAATAATAATAATAATAATAATAATAATAATAATAATAATAATAATAATAATAATAATAATAATAATAATAATACAACGGCACTGGGGAAAAAAGGGACCGGTGGCCATTTTTCCCACACTTCATTGCAGCATCCCCTCGGTCACATGATCAACGTGATCGGAACGCTCAGCAACCGACTCATATTTACGACGGTGGCAAGGTCCCTTTGCAATAAGCGAAGTCAAGGGGGAAGCCAGCTTCGCTTAACAACCAGTGTTCCTAACTTTTAACAGCGGCAGCGCTCCACTTAACAACGGTGGCCAGAAAGGTCGTAAAAAAGGGCCCAAACTCACTTCACCAAGGTCTCACTCAGCAACGGAAATGTGGGGCTCGACTGTGGTCGTAGTTCGAGGACTACCGCCTCTACTGCAGCGCGTCGGAGCTACACGCTGCCTCTTTCTTCAGAGAGGCCCCCCCCGTTGCCCGAAAGAAAGCCGAAAGTCCAGGCTGATGGAGATCTAGAGATCCGAGCCTCCCTACATTCCAGAGCAAAAGCATGCTAAGAACTTTGCAAGGGTCGCTAACCGCCTAGCTCCACCAAAAGGGCTATATATATATGGGCTACATGTGCAAACAGCATATAGGGCTGCAGAGAGCCCACCCTTCGATTATCATGGGAGCAGAGCAAAAATTTCCTGTACAGTCCACCTTCCCATTTCTACAAGTCTGTAAAGATTCTGAGTCATATCCAGGTCCTGGTTGTCTCTCAAAGGTGCATTTTTTTTCCCAAAAGGCAACTGGACATTCTGGTTTTTTTTCTTTTCTTTTGAAGACGTTTCCCCCTCTCCCCCAAGAAGCTTCTTCAGCTCTTGACAGGATAGTGGGGAATGGAAAGATAGGAACATAGGAATATAAATTTTAAATTTTTAAAAAACTTTTTATTCTTCTGTGTATATTTGTTGTTTTTAAACAGTCGCTTGGTCGCTTGTCGTTGTGAGCCACCCTGAGTCCTTGGAGATAGGGTGGCATACAAATTTTATAAATAAAATAAATAAATAAAATAAATAAATCCTTCCATTGCCCACCACCCAATCAGAACTGAAGAAGCTTCTTGGAGGAGAAGCGAAACGTCTTCAAAAGAAAAAAAAAGTCTGCAAAAAAAAGAGCACCTTTTCGGATGCCCCTTTCTATTGCCTCCTGATTGTCCATTAAGGAGACCTGTAACAGTGTGGGAAGGGACCTTAGAGGTCATCTAGTCCATCCCCCCTGCTCACGCTGGAGACCTATACTAGGGATTCGAACCGCCGAACTGCCGCCCTTTCTGATCGACAAACTCAGCGTCTTAGCCACCGAGCCACCTAGCCAGGCAGTTCCTTTCTGAGCATCTGGGATTCGGGCGCCCCAACCCCGCCCATTTCCCATTTCCCATCCCCGCACCCATTGGAACGAGGAGGAGGAGGAGGAGGAGGAGAAAAAAAAACCGGGTGGGCGGGGTAGAAATCAAGCTTCATGATTTTGGTTTTTTTTTTTACAAGCGACTAAATAGCGACAGTGTAAGTTTCTCTGGGCTGGGAGGGAGGAAGGGAGGGAGGGAAGGAGGGAGAGGAGAAATGAACCGCCTTCCGGGATATTGCCTCCTCCTTGGAAAGAGATCAAGGTTTGGGGGTCTCTATCCCGCCACCCAAGCCTACGAAAGTGAATTTATACGTAACGCAGGAAGAAACACAGCTGCTGCTCCACTATCAGTTGCGCTTCTGCCCTGCACAAAACTCGCCTTAAAAAGATCGCATTTTGGTGCGTTAACCCAAATTTGGGGTGGAGAAAATCGGAAGAGGTTCTTCGGTATATTAGGAGCAGTTGGTGAAATTCAATTTTTTTTTAAAACTACCGGTTCTATGGGCATGGTATGGCTTGGTGGGCGGGAAGGGGCAAGGATGCTGCAAAATCCCCATTCCCTCTCCCAGCTCCTGGGGGAAGGAGATTGCAAAATCTCCATTCCCACCCCACTCTGGGGCCAGACAGAGGTGCCATTTGCCAGTTCTCCCAACTATTCAAAATTTCCGCTACCGGTTCGCCAGAACCTGTCAGAACCTGCTGGATTTCACTCCTGATTAGGAGTATATTAGGACAGGGGTCTCTAACCTTGGCAACTTTAAGCCTGGCGGACTTCAACTCCCACAATTCCCCAGCCAGCAAAGCAAAGCTGGCTGGGGAATTGTGGGAGTTGAAGTCCGCCAGGCTTAAAGTTGCCAAAGTTTGGAGACCTCTGTATTAGGAGATGGCAGGATAGAGAAGCGGTGAGCCTTTTCCCGGTCAGGTGCTGCTAAAGCAGGGCAGCGAGCGAGACCCGATCCTGGGCTCTTTTTTTTCTGAGCTTTTCCCAACACCGGACTCCCTCGATCCTTCTCAGATCCCTGCTCTTAACGAGCGATCGGGGCAGGGGCATGGTTCAGTCTCGCATCCGTGCGGGCATCCCCATTTAAACGGGGAAGCTTGCAAGCTACCCCACCCCCCATCCCCCCGGGGGGGGAAAAAAACCTCTTCCAAATCGCTTCTCTTGCAAGAGATCGGTCACCCGGGGGGAGCCACCGCAGTATAACTAAGCAGCTAGCCGCCGCGCTCAGGTTTTTGAAAACGGGACGAGGCGCCGCGCTCCTCGGGGCAGGGATCTGCTTGTCCTTAACAAATAAATGGTCCCCTTGTTTCGACGGCGCTGACATTCCAGCCCCCACCGGGAAGATCTCGCTTTGGAATCGGGGGAAGACTTGGCTCCCCTGTTGCCAGATCTTTGAACTTTTCCCTCCCCCCCCCAGCGGAAGACCTTAGCAGAACTAAAATGATGATCCTGGAATCCACTCACCTTGCCGCCTTTCTGGATCTTATAGCCCCATCCAAGATCTTCCCGGAGACCGACGGCGGGCTTTTTGCTGCCGGGACTTTCCTTCCTTCCTTCCTTCCTTCCTTCCTTCCTTCCTTCCTTCCTTCCTTCCTTCCTTCCTTCCTTCCCTCCCTCCCTCCCTCCCTCCCTCCCTCCCTCCCTCCCCCCCTCTTTCTTTCCTTCTTTCCTTCCTTCCTTCCTTCCTTCCCTCCCTTCCTTCTTTCCCTCCCTCCCTCCCTTCTTTCCCTTCCTTCCTTCCTTCCTTCCTCCCTTCCCTTCCTTCCACACACACAGACACACCGATCGAAGTAATATAACCAATGTACTTACTCTCCCGGGACAGTTCTGGCGAGGCTGGCCGCAGCTCGCCTCCCCACCATGGAAAAGGTGCCAGCGGGGGAGGGGGGTGCCTTCTCTGCCTCTCGAGGATCCCAATTCCCACAACCTCCGGAGCCCTCCTCCTAGCCCCTTCGCTGCTCAAGGGTCTTTGCACCGTGGTTAAGCGGCCGGCCGATTCCTCTTGGCGCCGAAGTCTTCCAGGCGCCCGGAGCGAAAGTTGGCGAAAAGTTGAGGCCGGCGTAGCATCTGGAGAAAACTTCGCGGCAGCTTCTGCGGCCACGGACTGAATGGAGCGTCTATTTCGAGGTTCCACCAGCCGCGGCGGCGAATATTTTCCAGGCGTCGCGCAGTGCTGCTTTCTGCTCCTTGCCCGGCTGGTCGTCCACCACCACCTCCTCTTCTTCTTCCTCCTCTTCCTCCTCCTTTCTCTCCCCTGCCCCTCTCTGCCTCCCTCTTCCCAGACGGCCGATTCTGTGTCTCCTCCAACTTAAGGGGGTCTTTTTAAAACAAGTGAGGCTTGGAGGTTGTTTTAATAGGGTGGAGAGAGAGAGGGAGGGGAGGGAGGAGGGAACTCCTGCAAAAAAAGGGGGGGGAGAGAGAGAGAGAGAGAAAGAAGAAGAGGAAGAGAGGAAGGAGGGGAGGGAGGGAGAGAGAGAGAGAGGAAAAAGGGTGGGGGGATGCGGGAACTGCCCAGCAGCAGCGTGTAAGGGCTCCAGGAGCCAGGACGAGTGGAAACGAATGAATTCAATTAGAGTTAATTACAAACATTCGTCAAGAATTGCAATACACGCATGTTATCACCACCTGATTTCCTCTTCGTGTAGAGGGAAAAAACGAGGCTGGTCCTTTACAAAGCCCTCCTCCTCCCCTGCTCTGGCTCGCTCCCTCCCTCCCTCCCCCCCCCGCCTCGTATTAACAAGCCTAGGTTGTAAAAGGATTTCTGCTCCGCCTTGGCTAGAAAATCCAGGTTTCCGATGCTTTCCGTTTGCTAAATCCGAGGGATTGCGGATGATCGGCGTTTAATTCATCGCAACGGCTTCGTGCCCGGCGCCTCGGCTGCCTTGATCCTGCCCAGCTTTGCGAGATCAGGAGAGGAGGACGGGAAGGCTTGTGGGGATGGGAGGGAAAGAAAGTTCAGGTTGCAAAGACCACCCGAGGGGTTTGGGTTTTTTTTTAAAAAGAAAAAAAGAAAGAAAGAAAGAAAGAAAGTGGGAAGAAAAAACACAAACAGGGATATTTCAGGAGGCGATTCCCGATCCTGTTTGCAGTTTTGTGTAAGAATCGTGCAATTTTTTTAAAAAAAGATCCTTTTTCCAGCATCTGTGATGCGGCTAGGTAGGGGCTCAGATCCTGATGGGGTCTTCTCCTCTGTGGAAGTTCTCATTCATGCTTCGCTGAATTATTTATTTATTTATTATTATTATTTTATTTTGATTTATATGCCGCCCTTCTCCGGAGATTCAGGGCGTCTTACAAGGCGTTAAGCCTTCATACTTTTGTATATTTTATACAAAGTCAGCTTATTGAGCCCACAAACCGGGTCCTCATTTTACCTACCTTAGAAAGGATGGAAGGCTGAGTCAACCTTGAGCCTGGTGAGATTCGAACTCGCAGTAATTGCAGGCAGCTGGAAGCTAAATACTACCTTTAACAGTAGCATTAGTCTGCTGCACCACTCAGGCTCCTGTTGAATTACAGAACAACAGAGTGAGAAGGGACCTTGGAGGTCTTCTAGACCAACCTCTGCTTAAGGAGGAGACCCTTATACCAAGGATCTCCAACCTTGGCCACTTTAAGCCTGGAGGACTTCAACTCCCAGAATTTTGGGGTTGAGGTCCACCAAGCTTAAAGTGGCCAAGGTTGGAGACCCCTGCCTTATACCAATCCAGACAATTGGCTGTCAAACTTTTCTTTTAAAAATAAAACAACTCCAGTGAAGGAGCACCCACAACTCTTGGAGGCAAGCCATTCCACAGGTTGTTATCATTTGAATGGATAACTCTTTTGTTAGACACGTGTCTTCCTATCAACTTCTAGAAGGATCAGCCTCAATGGAGCACAACTAGATTTGGGATCGTCATAAGATCATCTTACTTTTATTAGATGACAGCAAGGTGACTTGGGGACATGGTGGCTCAGTGGCTAAGATGCTGAGCTTACGATGGAAAGGTCAGCAGTTCAGCGGTTCGAATCCCTAGTGCTGCGTAATGGGTGAGCTCCCGTTACTTGTCCCAGCTTCTGCCAACCTAGCAGTTCGAAAGCACGTAAAAAATGCAAGTAGAAAAATAGGGACCACCTTTGGTGGGAAGGGAACAGCGTTCTGTGCGCCTTTGGCATTTAGTCATACCAGCCACATGACCACGGAGATGTCTTCGGACAGCGCTGGCTCTTCGGCTTTGAAACAGAGATGAGCACCGCCCCCTACAGTCAGGAACGACTAGCACATATCTGCAAGGGGAACCTTTACCTTTACCTTTTAAAGTAACTAGAGGACAGTAAGGTTGACTCAGCCTTCCATCCTTCCAAAGGTGGGCAAAATGAGGACCCAGATTGTTGGGGGGGGTGGCAAGATGCTGACTCTGTAAACCGCTTAGAGGGGGCTGAAAAGCACTGTGAAGCGGTATATAAATCTAAGTCTATTGCTATTGCTACCTGCACATTCTAAGCCTGATTAGATATTAGAAATAGACAAGAGTCATTGCTAGCAGGTTTGCCATCTAACAGATGCCGTATAAGAGGAAAAAAGAGCCAGGAGGGTAGAAGAAAGCAAGCATTGGAACATAATCAGTTTATCGACAGATGGAACCAAGCCACGGAAGCTACTCTATCCTGTAACTGTAATGTCCTTTCTGTGAAAGGAGTCTTAATCATGTCAACTGTGCATGAAGCAGAAAATTAAAGGGGGGACGGGACCAAGGTGTTTTTACTGAAAGGTGGATAGAAATAGGTCTTTTCCACCATCAAGATCTGAAAGGTCAAAGAGGGAGTAGACATTCTCCATTACCTACCGTAGAGGCAGTCTAATTAGGGAGTTAAAGTTAAGGAGTGCTGGAATGAATGTGTCAGGAGGAACTTCATGATTGTACGAATTGTCAGCCAGAGAGAGGGAGAAGTTCTCTTCCACTTCTTCTTGTTGTTAGTTGCGAAGTCGTGTCCGACCCATCGTGACCCCATGGACAACGTTCCACCAGGCCTTCCTGTCCTCTACCATCCTCTGGAGTCCATTTAAACTCACACCGACTGCTTTGGTGACTCCATCCAGCCACCTCGTTCTCTGCCGTCCCTTTCTTCTTTTGCCCTCGATCTTTCCCAGCATTAGGCTCTTCTCCAGTGAGTCCTTCCTTCTCATTAGGTGGCCAAAGTATTTGAGTTTCATCTTCAGGATCTGGCCTTCTAAAGAGCAGTCAGGGTTGATCTCCTCTAGGACTGACCGGTTGGATCGCCTTGCAGTCCAAGGGACTCGCAGGAGTTTCCCTCAGCACCATAGTTCAAAGGCCTCAATTCTTTGGCGCTCAGCCTTCCTTATGGTCCAACTTTCACAGCCATCCATTGCAACTGGGAAAACCATAGCCTTGACTATACGCACTTTTGTTGGCTCTCTTTCGCTAGAGGTCTTCAAATAGAGGCCGGATGTCAGAAGCTTGTCAGAGATGCTCTAGTGGATTCTGCATTAGAGTTGGACTAGATGACCTTGAAGGCCCCTTTCAGCTTTCACTTTCTCTTTGATTTTTAAGATGCAGAGTGACTTCTGTTCCTGAATGATGGCTTTTCCTCAGAGGATATTGCTTTTTTTGTTTTGTTCTCCAACACTGGACAGCCTCCAGTGTTCATAGAATAGTATTCCATAAAGCTCCATGCTTATTTCAGTGCCCATCCTGTGTTTCCAGCCAACAGTATCTGACTTGCCGAGTAATACAAATGTGTGTTTATTACTTTGAAACTCCGATTTTCTCAGTGAACTCAAATTAGTGGAAAGGGTCAGTCCTTGTTGCCTTATTCACAACCACTTTGGGAAGAAGGTTGGGCTGAGATGCTCATCGGAGAACTTTAGAGCTGAGTTTGAACTAGAACACCTCCTGTGAATTCGATCACCATTTCTGTTTTTGTTTTTTTTTGGCTGGTATTGCTTTAGTTAAGAGAAGTTGTATTATTATCCTGAGTTACAGCCAGGTAACACAATTGGATTCCATCTCATTGATGGATTGTCTTTTGGCCCATTAGGGAAATGCATTTGGAGTTTGTCTGGATAGCCAAATTTGAAGATGAATCGCCACCAGGTGGCACTGTTGAAAAACATAATAAACTAGTAATAAGTCCATATTTTGTCACTGGCATGGCTTATTTTTGTTAATATATGCAGATGGTAAACCCAACTGAAAAGCATGTATCAATTTGTGTCCCTTGAGACTGAGCCAACTCAAGTCGGTGGCCAAAGCTCCTGAGCATCTGGTTCACGCTTCAATGTACGCGAATCTTTTCTCTGACATAGAAGGACAGACTCCTTGTAAGATTGTTTAGGGGGTGATTCAGAATAAATTATTACTTTTTTAGACATTTGCTGGTTCTTCAAGCCGTTACTTCAAATGAGGTTTTACAGAGAGAGAATTGAATCAGTGTGTGACATTTTATTCCTTCCCTCTTTAAAAAAAAAAAAAATCTGCAAGGTCAAACTTATGCAAGCATGCTGGAACTTAGGTCTGACACAACCCAGATTTCCCTAGCCGAAAACTCTATCTGCATTGAAACTTCACTTCCCAGAATTCTCAGGGTGCAGGGTTGTTCCAAGAAAAATAGGAGTTGCAGTCCTAACCAGGGGTGGGCTTCAAAAATTTTAGCAAGGGGTTCTCTGCCTGGTTGTGGGTGGGCGTGGCCATGGTGGGCATGGCCTACTCGGCCTCCTACACCACAGCGGGAGGGGACGGATGTTTTTGCCCTCCCCAGGCTCCAGAGGCTTTTCTCGAGCCTCTGGGAGGGCGAAAATGGCCTCCTCAGGCTCCAGAGGACCTGTGGAGGCCGGAAACAGCCTTCCCGAACTTCCGTTACGCCCGTTTTTCACCCTCCCTGAGCCTCCGCGCACGCCCTGCACTTACCTGCATCCAAAACGGGCCGCGTGGGGACTCCTGGGAGGGGAGGGGTGGGGTGGGCAGGGCGGGGTGGGGCCAGCCAGGAGTGGGATTTGGGGGTTCTCCAAACTGCACAGAATTTTAGCTAGAGGTTCTTCCAAACCCCTGTGAATCCCCAGCAGCCCACCCCTGACTTGCCTTCAGAAGTTGTGAATGCTCCAACACTGGAAGTTTTTAAGAAGAGATTGGATAACCATTTGTCTGAAATGGTATAGGGTTTCCTGCCTAAGGGGGTTGGGACTAGAAGACCTCCAAGGTCCCTTCCAACTCTTCTCTTCTCTTCTCTTCTCTTCTCTTCTCTTCTCTTCTCTTCTCTTCTCTTCTCTTCTCTTCTCTTCTCTTCTCTTCTCTTCTCTCTCTCCTCTCCCTGATGCAACTAGTAATCAAAACTTGAGTTTATTTATTTCAATAGAAATAGCTGCCCATCTCAAAATCATAACTATGGGCAGCCAACAATCAATAAAACCACAATAATAAATACATAATGGACAGCTGAGCTTTTCCAGGATTGTTGGCACCCACCGGGGGGATTGTGCAAAGTTGTCTAGAGAGTGGGTGTGGTGTCACAGACCAAGCTGTGCCCCTTTTGTGCATATTGTGGGTACTGACACTAAAATGGTGAGGCTTGTACCAGGAATGCCACTCATGGCTCTTGCCAATTTTGACCCTCATCCCAGGGATGCGACTGCATGAGAGCATCCTTGTGAGTTGTGTGTGGAAGCCAAGTAAAGAGAGGATGATGTAGGTGAGAAGGAGGAAGAGGAAGGCAGAAGAGAGGCTGTTAAATAATGGCAGGAGGATGAAAAGGTCCCTATAAATGTGGAATTTAGACTTCACATTTCATACTTCAAATATTGGAGGGAAACTTAGTAGTCCTTGACTTGTGACCATTCATTCACTGACTATTTGAAATTATGACATTGCTGAACAAAGTTATTGGAAGGTACAGTCATTGCAGTACCCTTGCATTCATGTGATGAAAACTTGGATGCTTGACAGTCTGCCAACTGGCCCCACTCACCTACTTTATTATTATTATTATTATTATTCATATTTCTATGCTGCCCACTCTCTGAGGACTCTGGGCGGCTTACATCAAAGACAGTATACTAAATAGCATATTGCCCCCTAACAATCTGGGTCCTCATTTTACCCACCTCGGAAGGATGGAAGGCTGAGTCAACCTTGAGCCGGTGAGATTTGATCCACTGATTTGCTGAACTAGCAGTCAGCTGAAGTAGCTGCAGTACTACACCCTAACCACTGCACCACCTCAGCTCTTGCCACCTATCTTCGCCACCTCGCTACCTATCTTCCCCTCATCCCACTCCTCTAGGTCCCAGAGTCCTTGCACCTGCTTCCTACTCCCATCAAACCGTGCTCTAGTTAGCTCTTCCCCAAATCACTTTTCTGAAAGAGCAGTGCAACATCTGGCCTTCCTACTGAAGCTGCCTTGTGCCATTCTGGAAGTGGGGGGCTATTCTCGCAGCTTCTCAGAAGGGCACAATTTGGAAAATGATTTGAAGTCCATCCAGTGATGGGATTCAGCCAGTTCGCACCAGTTTGGCAGAACCGGTACCTTGTTTTTTGTTGAGTTCTGTGAACCGGTTAGAGACGTGTTTTGGAAAATCTGTGTTTTCCGGAACACGTCTGGCTTTTGTTCAACTTCCTTCCAGGTGTGTGTGTGGGGGGGGCTTTTTTTTTTATGAGAAGTTGGAATTGATTGATTGAACTTCTTTTTGAGTCCCACAAACTTTTGTTCCCCTGCACACAAACGGCGAGAAACGGGACAGAGAAATGCGACGGAGCTGGAAATCAGATAGGCAAAGAAATGCTTGGGGGAAGCACGGGCAACTGGGTGATGATGGGTGGAGCAAGCTCTGCGGCACAGCACTGCTGCAATGGAGAAATGGGCAATGGAGCAGCCGGTGCGAAGGGAGGAGTAGACCACATTCCCTCTTTCTTTTTCCTGCTCCTCCTCCTTCCCTCATGCCGGCCACTCCGTTGTCTGTTTCTGCATTGCAGCGCATCCAGGATCCACTTTGAGAGAGTGTGTGTATGGGGGATAATTTAACAATTGGTTCACCCAGAGTCAAGTTGGCTGTCGTGGGAGGTTCGTCCTGCATGTGCAGTAGAGCTGGAGGATGTGAATGGGCCACGCCTCCCACAACGGCCAACCTGACCCTGGGAGAACCAATTGTTAAATTATTTGAATCCCACCACTGAGTCCACCCATGTTAAAGTTGCTCACGTTGAGAATGCGGCTCTATAGGAAGGGGGCATGCAGTGATGGCAGCTGTTCTTGTGCCAGCAAGGATGGGACCTGTGAGCTGTTTGCCCTGGATTAGTTCAGGTTGTCCAGATCGCCAGGAATCATGCGCTAAAGGACATGATGCAAAACAAATGAATAGCTGAAACTGCCTTCTGATGATAACAGCTTCCGTGAAGGCCTCTGTTGAATATTTGTGGCCATTCTCCATTATCTGCCTGCATTCTGTTTGTGAATGGTGATTTTGCCTTGACTTGGCAGATAGGAAAGTGCAGTAAATAACTTGCAAACAGTTAAAACTAGAGAATGGCAATAGGAGATATAAGAAGATGCGTAACGTATGCACTGTCCCGGATAGACCCAATGCACAATCTGGGTGTTCTCCTGCACTCATAATTCATGCTTAATTAGCAGGTGGTAAGTGTGGCTAGGAGGGCTTTGCACAGGGTCATCTTTTGCATGAATTATGCCCTTCTCTGGATCGACAAGCCTAGATAGAGATAGATGGACAGACAGATACAGACAGACAGATAGATATAGACAGATAGATATTAATAGGTACAGAGAGAGACAGAGACGGAGACAGACAGAGAGACAGATATAGACAGACAGATATAGAGTACAGTAGAACCTCTGGTCACGACCATAATTCGTTCCATAACTTTGGTCGCTAACCAATTTGGTCATGACCCAAACCTAATTTTGGAAATTTGGCGCTTACAAAAAAAATTGGTGCAGAAGGGGAAATCGGCCACGAAAAAAAAATGTGAATTTTTTGGTCGGAGCCTGATTTGGTCGTGGTGAGAATTGTTCGTGACCAGAGATTCTACTGTAGTTAGATATTGATAATAAGTAGGGATAGAGATAGATAGATAGATAGATAGATAGATAGATAGATAGATAGATAGATAGATAGATAGATGATAGATAGAGACAGAAACAGAGAGACAGATAGATATTGATAAGTAGGTACAGAGAGAGAGGCAGACAGACAGATATAGACAGACAGACAGATATAGATGTTGCTAATAAGTAGGTATAGAGATGGATGGATGGATGATAGAGACAGAAACAGAGAGACAGATAGATATTGATAAGTAGGTACAGAGAGAGAGGCAGACAGACAGATATAGACAGACAGATATAGATGTTGATAATAAGTAGGTATAGAGATAGATAGATAGACAGACGATAGATAGATAGATAGATAGATAGATAGATAGATAGATAGATAGACAGACAATTAATAGATAGATACAGTGGTGGGTTGCCCCCGGTTCGGACTGGTTTGCAAGAACTGGTAGTCAAACCGTCGGGAGGCTCCACCTACCGACCCCAACGTCATCAGGAAGCCCCGTTGTGAACCGGTAGTAAAGGTAAGTAGAACCCACCCCTAGATAGATAGATAGATAGATAGATAGATAGATAGATAGATAGATAGATAGATAGATAGATAGAATAATTTCCAGAGCATTAGCTAATCTCTTACATCAAATTATAACAATAGTAACTTCATTATAAGAGTTTTGTGCTTCCTTAAAGCATCCCACATTTATTTAGGTACAAGCTAATTTATTTGTCTTTAACGTAAGCTTCTCGGTGCCCTCTGGATACATTCCTGAATTCCCAGATTGGTGTCTGAATGACCAATAATTCCGTGAATAATCACAAAGTTCAGCTGGGAGAGTTGGTTCCCTAGATTAAAAAAAAAAAAAAATCAGTCATCACAAATTACTTACTTAAAGATGGATGATTTAGATTGAATTACAGAGATAAACTCATGGGAAAGGTTTGTAGACAGTTTCTAGCGGAGAAATAAATGCTCTGAGCAGCAGAACTAAAGCAAGAGAATTTGAAAATGGCCAAAAGAAAAAGAAAGAAAAAGAAAGAAAAAAAGCAGAATGGAGCGATAGAGCTCTATATTTATATAATGGTGGAACACAGATGCTCATCATATCGTCACCGCTACCGGCTCGGGAGAACCAGGCTGAACCTGGAGGAACCCACCACTGACACATATCCTTGAAATTTGAGCCAGGAGATTAACTAGAAGTGGCACAAGGATGAGTCCAGCTTTAAAGCATTTAGAATTCTTAAAATTCTTCCTTTGACATCAGTGGGAAGTAAAAGTGGACTCTTTGGGATGAAGGTTGTGTTCACTTTGTTTCCATTCCCTAATGTCACACTTTACAATGGTCTGCAGAGAGGTAAATTGGCTTTGTGACACTCTGAACCTCCTTTGCACAGGTAGTCCTCGGCTTACAACCGTTTGTTTAGTAACCGTCCGAAGTTACAGTGGTACTGAAAAAGGGACTTGTCAGAGTTTGTTGCAAAAATCAAAGCCAGAAAGCACACACAGGTAACTGGTTCAGCAGGATTCATTAGCTTCTCTTTATACATAATAGCACACATGAAAATAAATGTACAATACCAATGGCTGATTCTTCCAACATGGTAGAGAGTACAAGCAAACACAGGCAGAGGAGTGAACAGCAGAGAAGAGTTTCAGTTTCAATTCAGCAGATAGACTAGTTTGCAGCTTCAGAGCTCAGAGCTTAATACAGAGCCACGCCCAGGCTCCTTCCAGTTTCAGTTTCCAACAGTCCTCATTGGCTGATCTGTTGCCATGCCTATTCATTGGCTGACCTTGTTACTATGCCCTATTCCAGTTCATGAATATTCTGACATGATTTATGACCGTTTTTCACCCATGATCGTTGCTGCGTCTGATCAAAATTCAGATCTCTGGCAACCGATTCATATTTATGCAGTGCCCCAAGGTCATGTGATCCCCTTTTGGGGATCCCCTTCTGACAAGCAAAGTCAATGAGGAAGCCAGATTCACTTAATAACCATGTGACTAACTTAACCACTGCAAATATTCACGTAACCACCGTGGCAAGAAAGGTTGTAAAATGGGCCAACATTCACTTAATGAGTGTCTTGCTTAGCAACATAAATTTGGGGCTCAACTGTGGTCGTAAATTGAGGACGACCTGTATTGCCCTTCACTTATTGAAGTATCTGAGAAAGGCTGTGCCTCACTCTATATCTAGTGTGATGAAAAAAAGGACTAGGGCAGTGGTGGGTTTCAATTTTTTTTTACTATAGGTTCTGTGGGTGTGGCTTGGTGGGTGTGGCATGGCTTGGAGGGCGTGGCAGGGGAAGGATACTGTAAAATCCCCATTTCTTCCCGATCAACTGGGCCTCGGGAGGCAGAGAATAGATGGGGGCAGGGCCAGTCAGAATTTTTACTACCAGTTCTCCGAACTACTCAAAATTTCCGCTACTGGTTCTCCAGAACTGGTCAGAACCTGCTGAAATCCACCTCTGGACTAGGGATGACATGATAGCAGTGTTCCGATATCTCAGGGGTTGCCACAAAGAAGAGGGAGTTAAGCAGTGGTGGATTTCTACCGGTTCGCCCCGGTTCGGGCGAACCAGTAATGGTGGCTCCGTCCACCCACCTGGACATCATCACAGATGGTCAATGCATGAGCAGAAGGTTCTGCGCTTGTGCAGAAGTGTCATGCGCGCTCCCAATTCTGAACTGGTAGCAAAAGTAAGTGGAACCCACTACTGGAGTGAAGCTATTCTCCAAAGCGCCTGAGGGCAGGACAAGAAGCAATGGATGGAAACTAATCAAGGAGAGAAGCAACCTAGAACTAGGGAGAAATTTCCTGACAGTTAGAACAATTAATCAGTGGAACAACTTGCCTCCAGAAGTTGTGAATGCTCCAACATTGGAAGTTTTTAAGAAGAGATTGGATAACCATTTGTCTGAAGTGGTGTAGGGTTTCCTGCCTAAGCAGGGGGTTGGACTAGAAGACCTCCAAGCTCCCTTCCAACTCTGTTATTCTATTCTACACTCTGGACTGGCACCCCGGGGGAAATTCTCCTCTGCATGGAGCTTATCTGACTCCTCCTGAAACAGCTCAGTTAATTTGCTCAGGATGTAACAAACCAAACTATTTAAAAGGCTGTTAAACCACTTAAGGGTCCCCCAAGTGCCAAATGGGAAGAAGATATGCGAAAGGAGAGGAGGGGGGAATAAAGCCAAGCTGATCTGAGAGCTCTGAGTAAATTACTTGCCAAACATTTGATTTAATTCAGCTGCCCAGATCTTAAGCTTCTAGTTTGGTCTCTTTAGGGACAGATTCCTTTGAATAGATTGGCTTCGGAAAGATGAGAAGAGGTCAAAAGGTCATCTGGCTCAGGGCAAAATGTGGTAGGTGTGGATGTACAGAGATATCTGGCTCTTTTGTCACCTTAAGAGAGACACATTTTAGCTCAAGGCATCATAAAGTTGTTAGTTTTTAAGGAAGATCTCCCTGACCTGGTACTTACCTTTAGAATTCCCAATCTGGGTTTCTCCCGCCACCGAGCAATCCTATTTTCTCTTTCTCAAAATCGTCATTTCCTTGCAGCATGTGCTGCGCTGAACTTATTAGCTTCAATCCTGCATTGTTGGCTGCTATTTTTTTTAGCAATAGCAATAGCATTTAGACTTATATACCGCTTCACAATACTTTACAGCCCTCTCTAAGCAGTTTACAGAGTCAGCATATTGCTCCCAACAATCTGGGTCCTCGTTTTACCCGACCTTGGAAGGATGGAAGGTTAAGTCAACCTTGAGCCAGTGAGATTCAAACTGCCAAATTGCAGGCAGCCAGCAGTCAGCAGAAGTAGGCTGCAGTACTGCACTCTAACCACTGCACCACCACAGTGGCATCAGTCATTTTATCTGCATTCCATCTGAAAAATAAGGGTAACAGACAGTAACTTTATTTATTTATTTATTTATTTATTTATTTATTTTATTAGTCATATTTCTATGCCGCCCACTCTCCGAGGACTCTGGGCAGCTTACACCAAAGACAGTATACTAAATAGCATATTGCCCCCAACAAACTGGATCCTCATTTTACCCACCTCGGAAGGATGGAAGGCTGAGTCAACCTTGAGCCGGTGAGATTTGATCCACTGATCTGATGAACTAGCAGCCAGCTGAAGTAGTTGCAGTACTATACTTTAACCACTGCGCCACCTCAGCTCTTGACTTGACATTATCATGAAACAGGATGGGTCAACTGGTTTTGCAGAACAAAAGACCATGGATGGTTGCATCCAGGTTTGGTTGCCACGATATAAATAAGACGTTGAGATTCTAGAAAACATGCAGAGAAGAGTAACAAAGATGATTAGGGGACTGGAGGCTAAAATATATGAAGAGCAGTTGCAGGAATTGGGTATGTTTAGTTCAATGAAAAGATGGATTAGGGGTGGTGTAGTAGCAGTCTTCCAATTGCTACAAAGAAGACGGGGTCAACCTATTCTCCATTTGAAGAATTTGAAGGCAGAACAAGAAGCAATGGATGGAAACTAATCAAAGAGAAATCCAATCTAGAACTAAGGAGAAATTTCCTGACAGCTAGAACAATTAATCAGTGGAAGAGTTTGCCTCCAGAAATTATGGATGCTCCAATAGTGGAGGTTTTTAAGAAGAGATTGGACAACCATATTTCAGAAATGGTATGGGGCAGGGGTGAAATCCAGCAGGTTCTACCGGAGAACCGGTAGCGGAAATTTTGAGTAGTTTGGAGAACCGTCAAATGCCCTCAGGCTGGCTCCAGAGTGAGGTGGGGATGAAGATTTTGCAGTATCCTTCTCCTGCCATGCCCACCAAGCCACGCCCACCAAGCCACACCCACAGAACCGGTAGTAAAAAAAATTGAATTTTACCACTGGTTTGGGGTCTTCAGCTTGCAGGGGGTTGGACTAGAAGACCCCCAAGGTCCCTTCCATCTCTGTTATTTTGTCATGGTCCATGGCAAGAGGCCACGTTGCATCGTGCTGGATTTTGCTGACCTTTGCAAGTACAAATAAAATTGGAAGAATCCATTTCTGTGTAACATTTTCCTTTTTACTGGAAACCGAGTCCGGATACGTGAGCATTCTAGTTAAGAAGACGTAGTTCAGCCAAAGTTAAGGTGTCTTTAGGAGGTATCCCACTTGAAGCAAGCTTCCCTGAATTCCTGGTGCTTAAAGAGGTAAAGATGGCCAGAATTCATGCTTGAATCCTGATAATTTCATGGACACATCCATGTAGTTTTCTTGGCAATAGATGGAAGAGGATCTTTCTTTCCTCTCCAAGTAAAAGCATGCTGGATTGCATTGTGTGACTAATTGCATTAGGAAGGAGCATGCACACGGTGGTTTTTATAAAATCCATAGGACTAATGTGCTTAAGTTTGATTAGATCAGGTACATTTTTGGCTTATTGGGTTGTTTCTTTTCCAACAGGATACAAATTTCTCTGGTTCTCTGCTTCCTATTCTCCCATTCTAATACCCACCTCATTTCTCCCTCTTTCATCAGAATAACAAAGTTGGAAGGAACTTTGGAGATCTTCTAGTCCAACCCCTTGTGCAGGCAGGAAACCCTATACCAGTGATGGCTAACCTTTTTGCCCTCACGTGCCAAAAGTGGGGGGAGTGTGGGGGGTCGTGGGTGCCCACATCCATAATTCAATGCGCTCTGCCCTCTCGCACATGCGCACGTGACCCCCCCCCCACTTACCCCTGCTTGTGGCACACAATGGCATGGTGGGCTCGGTAGGCCCGTTTTCCCCCTCCCTAGGCTCCAGAGGTTTCTAGGAGCCTGGGGAGGGCAAAAACAGCCTTCCCCATTCCCCCGGAGGCCTTCTGGAGTCTGAAAACAGCCAGTTTCCCGACTTCTGGAGGGACCGGAAGGCCTGAATATCAGTTGGCCGGTGCACGCATGCGCACTGGAGCTGAGCTAGGGCAACACTCGCGTGCCCACCAATATGGCTCCGCGTGCCACCTGTGGCACCCGTGCCATAGGTTCGCCATCACAGCCCTATACCATTTCAGACAAATGGTTGTCCAATCTTTTCTTTAAAACTTCCAGTGTTGCAGCATTCAAACTTCTGGAGGCAAGTTGTTCCACTGGTTAATTGTTCTAACTGTCAGGAAATTTCTCCTTAGTTCTAGGTTACTTCTCTCCTTGATTAGTTTCCACTCATTGCTTCTTGTCCTGCCTTCGGGTGCTTTGGGAGAATAGGTTGACCCCTTCTTCTTTGTGGCATCCCCATATATATTGGAACACTGCTATCATGTCACCCCTCGTCCTTCTCTTCATCCTATGGTCCCAAAGGTAACGAACGCTATAGGAATATCCAAAGGTGCTCTTTTCAAATGGCAGCTGCACTTTCTTTAATTTATATTCTTTGCAGTCATAAATATAAATACAAATCCTCCAGTGGTGAAATGTAATGTGACTGGGTGGGCATGGCCAGCTTTAATTAATTAATTTATTTTTAAAAGCATTTTTTCTACAACCTCTTCAGCCGAAGAGGTTGTAAAAAAAATGCTTTAAAAAGCCTCTGACGATCCCAGCTGAGTTGCCTGATAGTCAGAGGCTTTTAAAAGCATTTTTCCCCCTACAACCTCTTCCGCTGAAGAGGTTGTAGAAAAAAATGCTTTTAAAAGCCTCTGATGATCCCAGCTGAGCCCCGCAATCATCAGACGCCTTTTAAAAAACTTTTAAAAGCATTTTTTCGGCCGGAGAGGTTGTAGAAAAAATGCTTTTAAAAGTAAAAAGAAAAGCCTCTGATGATTGCGCAGCTCAGCTGGGCAGGGATTTTTGCTACCGGTTCTCCGAACCACCTACCGCCATCGCTACCGGATCAGGCAATCCGGTCTGAACCGGGAGCATTTCACCCCTGAAATCCTCCCATTTCCCCTCCAGTCAGTTAGAAGTAAAGAAACCTTTGGATGAGAAGTGAAACTTTTTCAAAGAAAAAGAAAAAAAACCAAGGAAGTCCAGTTGCCTTTTGAGGAAAAAGCACCTTTGGCACAATCATGACATGAATGATGGAGAATCTCCATAGAGAGCTAGTAGGAATGAAATGGTTATCAAAATAAACTGAACAAATATTTTAGAAAGGAGCCTTTCAAATCAATTTCAACTGTACTTTTCTTAGCAGTAATAACAAAAAAATGGCTCATGCCAAATCACATCAAGAGTAACATTTCCGTTTAATACTAGGTTACTTTCTTTAATGTTGTAATTTTATAGGAAGGCGGGCAAGCTGTTCTGCTTTGATATAGATAGGCCTATGTATCGTCTTTGCAATTTTGTTCCTCATTTAAGGGCAAGATTAATCAGTTTATTTATAAATTGCTGACAATGTATCAAGAGTTTTTACAGACTGAAGAGGGAAAAGTTATGATTTGAAACCCTGATGATAGGAGAGAGCAGGCAGTTGGCTAAAATGGCAAAATTAAGCACTTTGATTAAAGAAAAGAACATACTGTGTTTTTCGGACTATAAGACACACTTTTTTGTCTCCCAAAAGGGGGTGAAAATGTCGTCCATTTTATAGACCAAATATTGCCAAAGCCCCGACCACCCACCGGCCATTATTTTTGCCTCTGCACTCCCCATTTTTGGGCCTTTTTCAGCCCGTTTTTGAAGCTTTTTTCAGCCCATTTTTGAGACTTTTCTCAGCCCATTTTCAAGGCTTTTTTGGCCCATTTTCAAGGCTTTATTTTGGCCAATTTTTTTGGAAAAAACAGGTTGAAAAAAAGCCTCAGAAACAGACTGAAAAACGCCTCAAAAACTGGCCAAAAAAGCCTTGAATATGGGCCAAAAAAGACTAGAAAAGGCCTGAAAATGGGGCCCGCGGAGGCTAAAAACTTTTTTTTTGTTGATTTCCTCTTCTAAATTTAGGTGTGTCTTATAGTCAGGTGCGTCTTATAGTCCAAAAAATACAGTAAGTACTTTTGTTTCCACATGGAGGCCACTTCTGAACTTTGTGCTGGATGTGGAGAAGAATGAAACTCTGACTTTGGGTTTTACCGATTAGACTGATAGATCTTTAAAGAAATAGCTTGTTCATATTATTATGAAAAAGCTGTTCTGTCCCCGTCTCACACATGCACACAAACAGACAGCCGGGGGTTAAATAAACTGGCAGACAACCAATTCTTCTGATAAGACGCTTGGCAGCAACCCAGTAGCTGCTTGCCAAGAACTTTTACTCAATAAACAAAATACCCACAGTCAAGAATTATCCAGTTCGTAAAATAAATCCAAGGCCGATAATGTTGTTTCCAAAAATGCAATGTGACTCGATAGTAGTTAGTTTTGTCCATCAAAGAGTCTGAATGGCCACCTCACCCCCTTTTATATCCTGTGGGGTGTGGTCCAGGGACTCAGCATGCCTTTTCTTCTGTTGCGCGCGCTTATCTCTGCGACGCTGCCAGGGATCCAGCCAAGACTCATTTCCCTCACCACTGTCCACCTGTGGCTGTATGGACGTACTTGGCCCTGGCCCTATCTCTTGTCCTTTGGCGGACACTGAAGGCATTGCCAGAGAGGAGGGTCCTGGAGAGGGAGGCCTTGCCAACTCCTCTCCTTCACTCTCGGAGTCCTCTCCTGCCGATGACACAGGCTCAGGTAACGGAGCCACAACAAAAGCAAAGAAGTTGTGATTTGATGTTAAATGCCTTATTTTACTGTAACAGAGCAAGCCGGAAGTCAATGCTTCTTTTTCTTTTTCTTTTCTTATCTTTCCTCACTTCTCCTTCCTCTTTCCCTCCCCACTGCTTTCCTATTTGCTTTGTATTTTACAATACTTTATAACTCAATAAAAATGTTAAAGGAGGAAGAGCAGGCACAGTCTGACAGCTCAGACAACATAGACAAATACAAGTACCAAAAAAATGCACCAAAGTTTTGTGTTCATCCTATAGAATAGGAGTCCCCAACCCCCAGGCTGCAACCCCACTAGCGAGCCTCGAGCTCTTCAGAACCTGACCACAGAAGTGGTGGGGGGCGAAATGGCATGTGCGCATTGCCACTTGCGTGAGCAGCAGACAAACACGTGTGCACACACTCCATTTCGGATTGTGTACCTGCCGCTCGAGCAAATGGAGCTGCACACACTCATGCCCGCCACTCACAGGGATCCATTCCAGCAGTGGGTTTCGCTTATTTTTACCACCGATTCGCCGTGCGTGCTCACACCTTCCGTGCATGCACTTTGCTCACGCTCATGCCTTCCGCGCATGTACCCGACCTCAAAAATGTGACTAAATAGGATGGCATAGCGCCAGGGTGGGTGGGCAGGCCCACACACGATCTCCGCTACCGGTTTGCCTGAACTTGTCCGAACCGGCTGAATACTACCTCTGATCCATTCCCTCTCCCTGCCACTCCCCGGTCTGCAAAGCCTAAAGAGTTGGAGGAACTCTGTTCTAGGATACATGGCACATAACTTGTTAGAAAGAGATGTGAGTAATCAAACAGGAGGTGGGTGATCAGCCAATTCTGTTTCAAGTTATTACTGTAGTCACTTTGTTGAATTTGCAGACAGTACTTTCCAGAACTTACTCTGTTTTTATTTTGATCTGTGAATTTTATTTTCATTATCCATAAAGTACCGTTTTTCTTCGTATCATTTTCTTCTCATCATAATAAGGAGTAATTGTAGTCAGCAGCATCTACCGGTATAAGAAAATCTCTTTATAATTCTGAATTTGAAAATGAGTGAGAACCTTTCTCATACCCCAACTAAAACTCTCTCTTCACATCCGTCTTTATCCTTTTTCTCACACTCATCCTATTCTTACTGGGGTCATTAGGGTTATAAGTTTCCTTCCAAAAAGTCACATGCTATTGATCTTCTAGTAAGAAATGAAAGTGAAATATCTTAGCTAATGGCTTTTCAATCTGAGCTGCTTCTTTGTTTCCTGCTTGTTTACAGACGGACAGCTAATACTGTAGCATAAGCAGTCAGAAGGCACTATAACTAGCTATTTCTTCTTTTTCCCCTTAACAGTTTCATTTTTCTGGAAATAAATGATGGAACAATAAAATAAAACTAGAGCTGGCAAGATCCAGACCTATTATACAATTTTAAGTTTGAGGCAAGGAAGATCTATAAGATGAATCGGGATGTTTTTGATTTTCATATTATTTTGTTAAATATTTTGTTAATTGCCTTACTGATTTTAAATAAACCTGAAAGGTACAAAAATGGTGTATTAATGTTAATACTTTTTAAAAAATATTTATATATTTTCATAAATGAAATGACAAATTCTTGGCATTCACTTTTGACGGGGGACGAACAGACCTTGTAGTTTAGATGTTCTTTGCAAAAGACATTTAATAATATGATTTATGTAATCTGTAAGTCAACCACTTGACCTACTAAGGCATTTTCTATCTACAGAAATTACATCAATCACTTCTGAAGGAAATTGCAGGCAAAATCCATATTTTGGACAGTCCATTTTTATTAAAATGTATTTAGCAAGCAAGCATGGTATCTCTCAAAGTTTAGATTAAGCATAAATATAATATTAAGAATTGATCAAGCCAACCATCATTTAAAAAATTCAATGTTTTAGTTGCCTGAACTGATTTTATAATTTCACTGGTGCCTTACAATTTTATTGTTGGTATGATACTGTCAACATTCTCTTCCGAACCATCATATTCCCTCTATTCCAAAATATGCCATTTAAAGAGTTTTCAGGATAATTAATAAGAAAATATTGAATACCCTTTATGTTATATAATATACCATTGGATGGTTAAGTAATGCTACTTAATTGTAACCTGAATTAGCAAGCTTTTGACTCTATTTATACAACAGATTCTAATATAAAATTATTAACGATTACACAACTGAACACTTTTGCAGATGTTTATATCGACCATATAAATTATGAATGAATGACCAACTCGGATTTCCCCAAACAGGCTCTCTAAGTGTAGCACCAGCCAGGGAGTTCCCTTGTCAACAAATCCAAATACGTCTCTGTGTAAAGCCTAAAAGACCCTAAAGTAGAAAAGCAGACACAGACATGTTAGCTGAATAAAAGGAGCTCCTGTTTGCCAGCAACTCTGGATACAGATCTGATTGATTCCTGTCAAAAGTTCTCAGATTAACAAATTCCATTCTAAAAGTGGAGCTAATTGGAATACAGCCCTTTGCTTGTTTCTGACTATGTTTGCTCTAAAACGAACGGTGTCGGGGGGGAAAACCCCACTTCTTGGAACTTAATAATCCAGTTTCACAATTGATTTCACAAAGGAAGTTATTATTTTTTTAAAAAAAATTCCAGCAACTCAGCTCGGTGACCCTTTGGAGTTTGGCGTGCATTGTTAATATGTGGTTTAGAACATAGGACTGGAAGTCTTCTAGTCCAACCCACTGCTGAAGGCAGGAGACCTTATATTTTTCCTGGTCAAATGGTTATTTTTGAAAACCTCCTGTGATGGAGCACCCACAAGTCCAGGAAGCGAGCTATTCCATTGATTAATCGTTCCTACTTTCAGAGAATTTCCCCTTAGTTCTAGGTTGGATGTCTCTTGAACAAGCTTCCACCCATTGCTTCTTGCCCTGCCCTCTGGCACTTTGGATAAAAATGGATAAACAGATAAACAGATTAAAGGAGTTGGAAGGGACCTTATAGGTCATCTAGTCCAACCCCCACCTAACCCTACACCATTTCTGACAAATGGCAGTCCAATCCTTTCTTGAAAGTCTCCAGTGATGAAGCTCCCACAACTTCTGAAGGCAAGCTGTTCCACTGGTTGATCGTTCTCACTGTCAGAAAGTTCCTCCTTATTTCCAGGTTGAATCTCTCCTTGATCAGTTTCCATCCATTATTCCTTGTCTGGCCCTCAGGTGCTTTGGAAAATTTATTTATTTATTTATTTATTAGTTCGATTTATATGCCGCCCTTCTCCGGAGACTCAGGGCGGCTTACAATGCATTAAACAATAGCCTTCATACTTTTGTATATACCTGCTTAGTAGGACTTTTTGGCTCCCCTGAGCAGTGTTCTATTTTATACAAAGTCAGCTTATTGCCCCCACAAACCGGGTCCTCATTTTACCTACCTCGAAAGGGTGGAAGGCTGAGTCAACCTTGAGCCTGGTGAGAATTGAACTCGCAGTAATTGCAGGCAGCTGGCAGCTAAGTGCTACTTAAGTGCTACTTTAACAGCAGTTTAGTCCGCTGCGCCACCAAGGCTCCTTAAATAGCTTCCTCTCTGTGGTAGCCCCTCAAATATTGGAACATTGCTATCATGTCTCCCCTGGTCCTTCTCTTCACTAGTCTAGCCATACCCAGTTCCTGTAACAGTTCTTCATATGTTTTAGTCTCCAGTCCCCTAATCATCCTGGTTGCTCTTCTCTGCACTTTTTCTAGAGCCTCAACATCTTTTTTATTATGTGGTGACCAAAACTGGATGCAGTACTCTAGGTATCAATCCCCTCTTCTCTGTGACAGCTTCTCAAGTAATGGAAGACAGATATCATATTGCTTCTAATCCAGGGGTGAAATCCAACAGGTTCTGACAGGTTCTGGAGAACCGGTAGCGGAAATTTTGAGCAGTTCGGAGAACTGGCAAATACCACTTCTGTCTGGGCCCCGAGTGGGGTGGGAATGGGGATTTTGCAATATCCTTCCCCTGCCACGCCCACCAAGCCACACCACGCCCACCAAGCCACACCCACAGAACCAGTAGTTAAAAAAAATTTGGATTTCACCACTGCCTTAATCCTTCTTCTTGTTAGACTCAACATACCTATTTTCCTTAACCGTCCATCATGCAATTTAGTCTCTAGACCCTTTATTATCTTTGTTGCTCTTCTCTGCATGCTTTCTAGGGTCTCGACATCTTTCTTCCTCTCCCACCAACTCTACCCTCCCTCACTTAATATTAACTTCCACCTTCTTCCTTTTTGTACCGGCCACAGCGTGTCTCTGAATGACTTTTCACATTTTTATCTTTCCAGGCTTCTGTAGGGAATCTTTCATTTGATCAAGCAGATAATCTTTTTCACCTAGAAAGATTGTATGGTGATTGTATGAACTGACTTCTTGGGAAAAAAAGAATTGTTCTCAGTTCACCTTGGGATCTTTTCCCCACTATTGAGTTTAGGTGACAAAGACTGAAAAGATTTTTTGCACTTTAAATGGCCTTGAAGGAAATTGGAATAAAAGGGAGGACTTTAAGATTAGCACAGTTATGGGGCACATTCTTAAGTTTTCGCGGGTGTGTATATGCAAAAAATTAAAATCTTGGGTGTTTTCCCGTGTCATGTTAAATAAGTTGGTTAAAATGTTTAAAATTCTGGTTAAAATCCTAGCTTAAAATCTTCCAAAAATCCTTACAGAGCACTCTGCAAGGTCCGTTAAAACCTTAGCTAAAATCCTACCAGTACCTTAAAAGTTTTTCTTTCTAGCTAAAATCCTACCAGTACCTTAAAAGTTTTTCTTTCTAGCTAAAATCCTACCAGTACCTTAAAAGTTTTTCTTTCTAGCTAGAAAGAAAAACTTTTAAGGTACTGGTAGGATTTTAGCTAAACTTTTAAAGGACCTTGCAGAGTGCTCTGTAAGGATTTTTGGAAGATTTTAAGCTAGGATTTTAACCAGAATTTTAAACATTTTAACCAACTTATTTAACATGACGCGGGAAAACACCCGAGATTTTAATTTTATATGTATGTATGTATGTATGTATGTATGTATGTATGTATGTATGTATGTATGTATATATATTTCAGCCTGCGGTCTATTACAATGATGCCTCGTTGAAGCTTTTATTTTGAATTGCACTATAAGTTTATTTATCATCTCAGTTTTAATCATTCAGTTACTCAGCTGTGCTGTTTGGAGGCATTTATCCAAAAGTAAATTTAGCTGTTTAGAATGCGACTACTTCCATTATATAAATGTGTTTAAAACTGCAACCCAACCCCATCCCTTATATTGCCAAATCTCAAAATTAGTTTTCTGAAACAAAAGTCCTACATTCCTGATTTTTCTCCTCATATTATATTTATGTTTTCCCCACTTGTATTGTTTTTATAAATAATTCAAAGTGTTTAACATAAGTAATACTCCTTTCTCCTCCTATTTTTTCCCCCAACAACCACCAGATGGATAAAAAGGACAGATTACTTCATTCATTCATTCATTCATTCCATTCATTCATTCATCTATTCATTCATTAACAAACTTCTACTCTGCTGTGATCAAAATGACTCAGGGTCTGTATTGTATTATATAGTGTATTGTAACTATGAAACATTCAAAACATTCATAGTTAGATATAAAGTAATACCAAGAACAGTAACAGCATAAAAATTCTAGCACAAAACCATAAAAAAAGAAAAAAAATAGATTTAGCATTATATAATTTTATTACCTTTTTTGCCATGATTGTTAAGTGAATCACTGCAATTGTTAATTTTTCCCCCATGCCAGCAACATTGAAATGCTTCCATGGTAGAAGGTTTTGCCAGTGATATCATCATTGCCTGGGAGATGCCAAGTTGGGGGCTGTTTCCTGTTCCTATGAAGTTGTCCACCAAAGTGATACTCATTAATCTATTTGCAGTCACCTGCTTTTGAACTGCTGGGTTGGCAAGAGTTGGAGGATGTGATGGTAGCTCACCCCATCTCGTGGCAGCAACAGGTCTCAAACACGGGCCTGCCAATCAGCAGCCCAGTGTTCTAACTTTGTGAGCCACCACTCGAATCCCATGCTTGTTAAACAAATCTGGTCCATGACATTGATTTTGTTTGTTGGAAGTCAGCTGGGAAGCTCATAAATGGCGATCACATGATCCCAAGATGCTGGAACTCTTACAAATACATGCCAGTTGTCAACTGCCCAATTTTGATCATATGACCATGGGGATGCTGTGATGGTTGTGAGTTTGAGAACCATTCATATAAGTCACTTTTTTCCAGCACTTTTGTAACTTTAAATGGTCATCGAACAAATGGTTGTAAGTTGAGGACTACCTGTAATGGCTTGATTGAAGAAAGAACCAAAGTAATTGGGGTAGACCACTCATTCATTAATCAGGTTAAGTGAATGGATCCAGTGAAGAATCACTGCGGCAATAATTTTGACGGCGAGTTTTTGAATGGGTTCCCAAAAACCATGGTTTCTAGTTCAGCTAAGATTAGCCACTAAAAAGAATATCCAGCTCTCTACTAAACAGAAAGAAATAATCATTTAGAGTAGAGATAGGCCATATAATAACCACCAAGAACATCAGATACATCCGAATATGCACCAAGGTCTCTGCTACCCTTGACTTTTCAAAAGAAGGAAGAAGAGGGGGGGGGAGAAGGTGGAGGAGAAGGGGAAGAGGAGGAGGAGGAGGGTATTATCAAGCTACAAAGCAAACCACCAATGAGTTAAAGACTTTTTCTTTCTTTCTTTCTTTCTTTCTTTCTTTCTTTCTTTCTTTCTTTCTTTCTTTCTTTTTATTTATTTCTTTGCAAACAGAATATATAACAACATATAGATCGCGGTGAGAATCTTACACAATACATTATCTTCAGTCCAAATATACAAATAGGAAGTAAAAGCTACGCTAACCTTATCCTCTTTTTATTCTATTATTTAGCCAAGTATATCATTGGTCCCAACATTGAAAATATGCGGATTCTTTTTGATCTCTCAAAATATTTGTTAGCCTATCGGCTTCTGCATATTCAATAATTTTCCCTAAGATCAAGTCTTCAGACGGTAGGTCTTTCCCCTTCCAATTTTGGGCGAGACATATTCTTGCTGCAGTTGTAATATATACAATTAAACACCATTTACTGGTGCCTATCTTATCTGGCCTGATATTTAATAGATAATATTCCGGTTTCAGTTGTAATTTATATCCAGTGATTTCTAGCAGCCACCTCTGAATAAGTTTCCAGAATTCGATTACCCTGGGACAGGTCCACCATACGTGAAAATAGATACCTACCTCCCCACACTTCCAACAGTTTGGGGAGAGTCCAGGAAACATTTTGGATAATCGAGCAGTGGGGAGGTGCCACCTATACAGCATCTTATACAGATTTTCCTTATAAGTGGTTGCCATCAAAAATTTCAGTTGTCTGGTCCAAATTTCTTCCCATTTCGTCAACTCGATTGAGTGACCAATATTTCTCCCCCAGGCAATCATTGAGTCTTTGACAATCTCATCTCCTATCCAATAACTTATTAAGAGTTTATAGATCTTGGCTAACATTTTTTCCTCCTTTTCTAATATGTTAAAGTTAAAGTTAAATAAGTCAAATAAATAAGTTAAATAATAAAGTTAAATAAATAAGTTAAAGACTCTTAAAGATCTTAAAATGTAGTGTGAGCTCTAAGACAGCATAATACAATTTAAATGCCAAGATTTTCCTGCCCGCTCCCCACAATTATTAGCTGTACAGTGTGGTCTCGCCCACTTTGTAACTGCCAGTCTCCATAAAATATAATGTGGAGTTCTTAGCCCCTAAGATTTGTTTCTACCCAATCTAGGGAGATGTACAGGCATATCCAGCCAGGCATTAAGAAGTTACTCAATTGCACCACAGATTAAAAGCATTGAAACTTTAACCAGTTACACCCTCTCTCTCTCTCTCTAGGAAAGGGTTTCAGGAGATGCCAGATCAAAGTCTCACATGTGTAATGTTGCAAAAACCTTTCCTGATTTTTAAAGGGGGGGGAGAGCTGTTCCCTCTCGCAAGAGGTCACTGGTTATTGGCATTTTCCCAGCCCAGTAGCATCTTTTGCCTTTGTTGTTGAGTTTCAAGGAGAAAGGGGGAGGGGGGGATGCTGAAACCTGAGCTGCGCAGCTGAATGGAGAAGAGGAAGACACCGACAAGATGAGGTGGTAATTTGACCTTCCGCCCATATTTGTTCATCTGAAGGACACTGCTTTGAACAAGACTTCAGCCTGAGAGTTTTCCAAAGTTCAAAGCAAACTGAAGGAAAGTTGATGTGTCACTCTGGGGTGCCTTAATCTCCTCACAATGTCCTCTTTGATTCAAAGGTCTACTTGGGAGGCTGGGATTTTATTTTATTTTATTTTATTTTATTTTATTTTATTTTATTTTATTTTATTTTATTTTATTTTATTTTATTTTATTTTATTTTATTTTATTATTATTTTTATTTTTATTTTTATTTTTATTTTTATTTTTTTTATCCTGCCTTTATAAGTAACTCAAGGCAGCAAACAAGTGGTGGGTTTCAAAATTTTTTACTATCTGTGGGTGTGGTTTGGTGGGTGTGGCAGGGCTTGGTGGGCGTGGCAGGGGAAGGATACTGTAAAATCTCCATTCCCTCCCCACTCTAGGGAAGGATACTGCAAAATCACCATTTCCTTCCAATCAGTTGGAATTTGGGAGGCAGAGAATAGATGGGGGCGGGGCCAGTCAGAATTTTTACTACCGGTTCTCCGAACTACTCAAATTTTCTGCTACCGGTTCTCCAGAACTGGTTAGAACCTGCTGAAACCCACCTATGCAGCAAACGTATACCTTCCTCCTCCTATTTTCCTCACAAGGACAACATCCCTTTAAAGTGAGTTAGGCTGAGAGAGGGTGACCAGGCCAGAGTCACTCAAGATGGCTCTCATGCCTGAGGCAGGACTAGAACTCACCCTCTCCTGCTGATTGGACCAAAGTCACTCAGATGACTTTCATACCTAAAACTGTCGAGTGTCAGCCATTCCCTCGACACATGATCCCGAAAACTTCAGCGCTTACTGTATGACCACCGTGTAAGCTACGATTAAAACGGATAGCTTCACTTTTGAGTGTGTGCGTGTGGTGTTTCTTCGGCGGAGCACAGGTGGTTCCAGAGGAGGCTGACAAAAACAGAACTAGAACTCACAGTCTCCTGGTTTGTAGGCCAGCACCTTAACCACTGCACCAAACTGGCTGGTTTAGTTTAAACATGATTTAAATTCAATAAACCACATGGTGGTTTATTTCTGCTCTTTTTGTAAGTTCATAACTTGCTTATATATAGTTCAGCCTTTTATAGGATTACTCAGAAGTAAGACCCAGGATGCTGCAAGGCAGGGGTCCCCAACCCCTGGGCCACGGTCCACTACCAGGCCATGGCCTATTTGAAACTTAACTTGCACGAGTGGTGGGCCGGCACACATGCACACATGCACAACTCGACTCATGCAAGCAGCAGGCCAGCGCACAAGTGCATGCAGACTTAGCTCAATTAGCAGTCAAGCTGCGTGTGCCTGAACGTGTGAATGCCACTCGTGCGAGTTGAACTGCATACACGCATGTACGTGCAGGACTGCAACTTCCACAGCCCAGTTCCCCTCCCCCCCCCACAGTTGGAACACCAAGCTGCAAAAGTTGGAGACCACTGCTCTTAAGCCTAGAGCCCTACGAAAATGACTGGGCTTGTATCACTACCAACCTGCCTTCCATTGAGGACCTGTATGTTGCACGAGTCAAAAAGAGGACTGTGAAAATATTTACAGACCCCTCACATCCTGGACATAAACTGTTTCAACTCTTACCCTCAAAACGACGCTACAGAGCACTGCACACCAGAACAACTAGACACAAGAACAGTTTTTTCCCGAACGCCATCACTCTGCTAAACAAATAATTCCCTCAACACTGTCAAACTATTCACTAAGTCTGCATTACTATTACTATTAATCTTCTCATCGTTCCCACCACCCATTTCCTTCCACTTATGACTGTATGACTGTAACTTTGTTGCTGGTATCCTTAAGATTTATATTGACTGTTTCCCTATGACTGTCATTAAGTGTTGTACCTTATGATTCTTGACTAATACATCTTTTCTTTTATGTACACTGAGAGCAAATGCACCAAAGACAAATTCCTTGTGTGTCCAATCACACTTGGCCAATAAAGAAATTCTATTCTATTCTATTCTATTCTATTCTATTCTATTCTATTCTATTCTATTCTATTCTATTCTATTCTATTCTATTCTATTCTATTCTATTCTATTCTATTCTATTCTATTCTATTCAGTGTGTGTTATCTTATTGTCCTTAAGGAAAACAGTCTTGACATTCTAGCAAGGCAATCCTTTTTGGATCTCAGCTGTAGGCCACAGGGTAGGCATTGTTCGCTAAATATGAGACAGATGAAAGTCTTCACAAGTGGCAACCTTATGGTGCAGTCTTCTTTTTCTCTTTCTTTCACTGTCTTTCTAGGCCCCTTGTCTCCTCTCAGCCATCGCCTGTTGATGGACACGCTCTGTCTCCCATTTGGTTCCCCAAACACTTCAATAATAGTTACAGAACATAGAATACAGAATTGGAAGGGATCTTGTAGGTCATCTAGTCCAGCCCCCTGCTCAGGCAGGAGACCCTACACCATTTCTGACAAATGGCAGTCCAGTCTCTTCTTGAAAGCTTCCAGTGATGAAGCTCCCACAACTTCTGAAGGCAACTTCTGTTCCATTGGTTGATTATTCTGTCAGAAATTTTTTCCTTATTTCCAGTTTCTCCTTGATCAGTTTCCATCCATTGTTCCTTCTCTGGCCCTTGGGTGCTTTGGAAACTTGTCCCACTCCTCTCTGTGGCAGCCCCTCAAATATTGAAACACTGCTATCAAGTCATCCCTGGTCCTTCTCTTACTAGACTAGCCATGCCCAGTTCAGTTCTTGATATGTTTTAGCCTTCAACCCCCTAATATTATTTTTTGCTCTTCTCTGCACTCTTTCTAGAGCAGTGTTGGTGAACCTTTTTTGCACTGAGTGCCAAAACGGGAATGCACTGGAAACGGTAAGAACAGCTCCCAGGCGAGCATGCGCAGGAGCGCCAGATACTGGAATAGCAGTTCCCCGGCGTGCATGTGCGTACCGGGAAGCTGAGCTTCCGGTTTTCGGCATGCACATGCGCGCTGGTTACCTGGTCTTCCAGTTTCTGGCATGCATGTGCACGCGAAGACCAGCTTCCCAGCGCATCTGTGTACGCCAGAACCCGGAAGAGCAATGGGCGACAGCTGGCGTGCCCGGAGAGATGGCTCTGTGTGCCACTTCCGGCACACATGCCATAGGTTCGCCATCACGGTTCTAGAGTCTCAACCTCTTTCTTTATAGTGTGTGACCAAAAATGGGGTGCAGTTTTCTAGGTTTGGTCTTACTAAGGCTTTATAGTCTGGTATTGGTACCTCATGTGATCTTGATTAAATCTCTCTGTTAATGCAATTTAGGATTGCATTGGCTTTTTTGGCTGCCGCCGCACACTGCTGGCTCATATTCAATTGATTGTCCACTATGACTCCAAGATCCCTTTCATAGTTAACTCTCACAGTTAACTAATAGTGGTTATCAAAATTTCCCAAATATTCTACCTGCATGCATTGCCAGTCTGCAAAACTAGCCCCTGTAGTGGTAGAATTTTAATTTTCCAACAGTCCAGAATTAAAGTACATATCCATGCTGTTGCAAGGAGTTTATTTTTTTTTTAAAAGAAAAGCTGGGAGCTGGGAGCAGAAGAGGAAGACATTCTAGCAAATCATCAGATGACTGAAGAAAAACCAAAATAATGTGGCAAATTTAGCAGAGGAATTAATCTAGCCTCGAAACTATGGCAGCCCTATTCAGAACCACAAATTCTAAAAATGGATCTGTGCATAAAAGATTATCTTATTACAGTAATTGGTACCCTTTGTAGAAAACGAATGGTTGTCAAGTAGAAATTTATAATTTTTCCCATGGCTAATCACTTTAAACAAGCCCTACACAGGAAGGAATAAAATGAAATCTCAAAATTCTCTTTGTGTTTGATGTTGGTGTATTTCGAGAGTAATTTTACATTCGATGAGCAGTTTTAAAACCTCAAATGACTGTGATGTATGGACCAAATCTCTGATTTCCATTCACACAAGCCTGACAAATAAATGGAATAAAAACAACGAGTAGGCCACATCTGAAGTAGCTTCCAAAAACAGTGGTCTCAGTTTTCTAGAACGTAAATTTGCTTTAATGGTAGCAGCGTGACCCATAACCCATTTAAAGTAAGGGGTGTGTGTTGAAGGTTTTATAGCTCTGTTGATTTCAGCAAAAATGGGATTGAAATATTTCAGTTTAGCTTGGTTGCAGATTGAGTTGCCGAGACTATGACACCACATCCAAAATTGGGGGTTATCTCACTTAAATGGCTTAACAAAATGGTGATCAGCAATTCCAGTCCTTAAAACGTTCAATCTGAAACATTTAATGTGGGTACATCTGCGGCCTGTGGTCGTGGAAAATTATAACTTTCGCCTTTCAGTATAATATTTTAATTGAAAATGTTATTTTTCAAAAAGAGAGAGCGAGTAGAGGTTGGTTGTTCCTTTCCTGGTTAAAAGGTAATATATCTTATTTTTTCCCCCCTCCTCCTAACTTTTTTCAAGTTACAATCTGTTTCTTGAGTGCAGAATCTGGTGCAAATTGTATTCTGTTTCTCAGGCAAATTGAGGAAGGCAGGAAGTAAGAAGAACGGAGCCCCTGATTATTTTAAGATAGTAGCCAGGAATAGAAAAGTTCTATTGCCTGAGGCAAATTAAAATTAGGTACATATATCACTCTCACACCCTTCACGATATAGGATCCCACCCACTCCTCTGAGTTTCTCTACAAGCAGTTGTTCTGAAACGGTCTCCTGTTTATTACTGTGGGCTATTATAACCCTTTGACAGAATGAAAGAATTAAGAGTAAAACTGAAAGAGCTATGGGAGCATCTACTCCAGACATGGGAAATTCCAATCCATGTGTAATTACTGTTTGCAGAAATTTCCTTTTCAAAATAGAAATGTGGGATTTTTATGCAGAAAAGTCTGCTTTGCCTTTGGAGATTCCCAATCACCCAGGTCATGTCTTGTCCCAAAGGCGCTCTTCTTAAAAGGCAACTGGATTGTCTTGGGTTTTTTTCTTCGAAAATGTTTCACTTCTCATCCAAGAAGCTTCTTCAGTTCTTCAGTTCCAGAAGTGAATGGAACTGGATGAGAAGTGAAATATTTTCAAAGGAAAAAAAAAAAACCCGCAAAAAAGCCCAGTTCCCTTTTGAAAAAAGTACGTTTGGGACAAGTGGCTGCTTTATTTCTTCATATTTATATAGAGAGACAGTAGATATTTTATTGTGCAAAGCCCCTTTCGTACATTCTACTAAGGAAGCAAGAACTTCCTTCATTAGGTTATTATCTTCATTCCAGCTGCTGAAGTTTGTCATAGATAGCACCAATTGCATTAACAGATGGATAGAATCAAAGTCATGTGAAGTGTACGTGTCACTTTTTAAAGCCTTAATAAGATCTCACTTGGAATATTGTATCCGGTTTTGGTCACCATATTATAAAAAAAAGATGTTAAGACTCTAGAAAGAGTGTAGAAAAGAGCAACAACGATGATTAAGGGCAGTGATGAAATCTAAATTTTTTTACTACTGGTTCTGTGGGTGTGGCTTGGTAAGTGTGGTGTGGCCTGGTGGGCATGGCAGGGAAGAATACTGCAAAATCTCCATTCCCTCCCCACTCCTGGGGGAAGAATACTGCAAAATCCCCATTCCCTTCCCACTCCTGGGGGAAGAATACTGCAAAATCCCCATTCCCTTCCCATTCCTGGGGGAAGGATATTACAAAATCTCCATTCCCACCCCACCCTGGGGCCAGCCAGAGGTGGTATTTGCTGGTTCTCCGAACTGCTCAAAATTTCTGCTATCGGTTCTCCAGAACCTGCTGGATTTCATCCCTGATTAAGGGGCTGGAGGCTAAAACATATGAAGAATGGTTACAGGTATTGGGCAGTGTTTCAGTATTTGAGGGACTGCCACAAAGAAGACAGGGTCAACCTATTTTCCAAAGTATCAGAAGGCAAGACAAGAAACAATGGATGGAAACTAATCAAGAAGAGAAGCAACCTAGAACTAAGGAGAAATTTCTTAGGGAGAACAATTAACTAGTGGAACACTGGACCATATTTCACTGAAATGAAATATGGAAAGACCTGGCAGAAATAGCCAACACCCTAGAAGACAGGCTCAAGATTCAGATGGATCTTGACAGACTCGAACCCTGGGCCCTCTCTAACAAAATGAAATTCAATGTAGAGAAAAGTAAAGTCTTACACTTAGGTAAGAAAAACAAAAAGTACACATACTGTATAAACTGGGGGAAACCAGGCTTAATAACAGTAACTCTGAGAGGGATCTTGGAATCTTAATGGACAACCAGTTAAATATGAGCCAGCAGTGTGCAGCAGCGGCCAAAAAAGCCAATGCAATCCTAAATTGCATTAACAGAGAGATTTAATCAAGATCATGTGGGGTACCAATACCACCCTATAAAGCCTTAGTAAGACCACACCTAGATTACTGCATCCAGTTTTGGTTACCACACTATAAAAAAAAAGATGCTGAGACTAGAAAAAATGCAGAGAAGAGCAAAAAAGATTATTAGGGGACTGGAGATTAAAACATATGAAGAAGAGTTACAGGAACTGGGCATGGCTAGTCTAGTGAAGAGAAGAGGAAGACCAGGGGAGACATGATAGCAGTTTTTCAATTTTTAAGGGGCTGCCCACAAAGAGGAAGGGGTCAAGCTATTTTCCAAGACACCTGAAAGCCAGATGAGGAATAATGGATGGAAACTGATCAAGGAGAGATTCAACCTAGAAATAAGGAGAAATTTTCTGACAGTGAGAACAATCAGTCAATGGAACAGAGGTTGCCTTCGGAAGTTGTGGGAGCTTCATCACTTGAGACTTTCAAGAAGAGATTGGACTGCCATTTGTCAGAAATGGTGTAGGGTCTCCTGCTTGGTTGGGGGGTTGGACTAGATGACCTACAAGGTCCCTTCCAACTCTGTTAATCTGTAATCTGTAACAGCTTGCCTTCATAAATTGTGGCTGCTCCATCACTGGAGGCACCACTGGAGACAAGAGACTGGTCAGCCCCTTGTCTGGAATTGTATAGGATCTCCTGCAGTTCTGAAGTCACAAATGTGTTATCACTGTGCAAAAGAAGCATGAATTGGCAAATACAGTCCATCTCCCACACATCTTCCTGTTAGTTCCACCAAACTAGCTTGCATAATGCAAGGTTCATCTATGACAGTGAGATTTACACAATCTGACCTATTGTCCATAAATGGAGAGTAAGTTGTTTTATGAAAACTCAAGGAAGCTGGATGTTAAAGGAAGACCTCTATCATGATTAACAATTGGGTTTCCTAGCTTTCACTGTAGTCAAGTTTAATCTCATGGCTGTTAATGTGATTCATGGTAGAAATGCTAATTCATAGACTGTTCCAGGCAAGTCATAATTTACTAGCGATAACATGCTTGAATATTCTTTTGCCCTGAAATATGGGTCATTTCCCAAAAGTATGTATGCAATAAGCTAATGGTGACCTTCAGAATAAACTCTTGTCTGGAAAGTATACTCTTAAAGAAGAGCAATTGCTTTTATTCAGTGATAAAACAGCCTGAACTGGAGACAATGAAACATGAAAATCCTTGGATTTAGGATATAAATGGAAAAGAGGCGCTACAATTTTGTCCCATTATCTGCTTTTGAAAATAGATGATTCCAATGGGAAGACACAAGCACCTAGATGTGGATTCAAGTGACAAACATGTCTATCTTCTTGGTGGAAATCAGTCCAAATTACTTCCAAGTACGATGTCACGTAAAATCACCCTTCAGTGTCTGCTTTCTCCATCCCAGTCTCTCCCTTCTCTTCTTAGATGTTTCTACATAATGTAATGACTCTTACTAGAAAAGCGCAAAGGATGTTGCATTTGGAACAATGGCCTATTCAGGGGCGGGTTTTAAAACCCATAGCTATCTGTTTGTGAGTGTGCACGAGCGATGCTTCTGCACATGTGCAGAAGCTTCCAGGTGAGTGGGTGGAGCCTCCCGCCGCCACCGCTACTGGCTCGCCCAATCCGGGGCAAACCGATAGCAACCCACCACTAGGCCTATTGCTACTTTTCCTCTTTCCATGTTCTTCATCAGAAGAAATGCAGAGAAAAGAGGATAGACACGTTTGTTTCCCCTCTTAAATCCTTGTCTAGAAAAGCAGAGGTGGGCAGAGGAAAAGTTCTAAAGAATGGATTATTTAAGCATATTTAAGGAAAGAGAGGGGATTATACTGTATCTTTGGATGTTCTTGACATCAAGCACAGCAAGTACCAGACTTGGGTAGAAATATTCCTCCTGATAACATAAATGTAATTCAATTCTATCTGTCCACTTCACAGCTTTAGGTGACATGTTCTGCTGACTGTTGTTTTTTGAGACATTCTCCAAAAGGGATTAGGAAGTAGAATTTAAATCTTGACTCTGATCCAGCAGCATTTTGCCAAGTCCTCAAGTGAACATGCTTCTCCATCTCATTAAACTACCGTGGTACCAACTTTGGTGGGAATACTAGGAATTAAATCTGGATCTTCTACATAGAAAAATGTTAGGATTGGAGCCAAGGATCCCTATCATCTTTCCTAAAAGAAGGCTACTGGTTGTTTTTTTTTTTTTTTTAAAGAAGACTTTTCTTGAGTTATTGCCAGATGTTGCAGAGCAGAGTTTGGCAACAGTGAAATCAAGGGACTGGTCATTCCCAAACTGCTTAGGTAAACAGACTGGTGAGTTATAAAGTTAATCATATAACAAATGAAGAAATGAGACCCGCAAATCATTCCAAGATAAGATAAAACCATAGTTTTCCAAAAAGCAGAGTCATGTAAGAGCTCCAATCTTTGTAAGCTTTTGATGCTTTCATGGATTTTATAACAACTCAAAAGAGTTCCTGAAGTCTGTCAAGATTTAATCTTACAAAATTTCAGGTGAACTGGAGAGTAGACTTGACGTCTCTGCAGGAGTAAACGTTGATAGCATTTGGTATAATGAATCTTGATTGCGTAACTTGGTCATAAAAGTGTTAAATGAGCGTTAAAAAGAAATCCCAAGTAAGCACGCCATGAATTCATAACTCTGTATATGCATTTTTTTGGTGCTTTGTTAACGTTAGGACAAGAAACAATATTTAATATTTAATCATCCTCTGCATCAGTTAAATTAAACTATGTTCAATCTAGGGCGTTTTAAAAAAAAAATAGAAAGCGGATAATGCCAGTAATAAGGTTGACCTGTGCTAAGACATTTCAAGTAATATTTTTTTCTGATTACAGGAACTGAGATAACAGTCATTACAGAATTTAGTAGGCGTAATTGGGAAGGAAACTTTGGGAAAAGCAGGAATCACTGGAAAGAAATGTGTTCTGTATAATTTATGATTAATTACTTTAATTAGGAGAAAGAAGATCCAAAGCAAGCTAAGACGAAGACCTATTTGGCCAGATAGTACATTTAGAAATTTGAAAATATCTGGTGGGTATATTCAGAAAATGGCTGCTACAGGAATCACAGAATAACAGAGCTGGAAGTGAGCTTGCAAGTCTTCTAATCCAACCCCCTACTCAAGCAGAAGACCCTATACTATTACAGACAAATGGTTGTCTCTTCTTCAAAATCTCCAGTGTTGGAGCACCCACAACTGGGTGGGTGCTCCAAGGAGGTTAGTCTATTCACAAAATGGTACCTACAAGGACCATGACAAAGCAGGTAGAACATGGACCCTGGAGTCCTAAGAGAGAGATCTTGATCATAGACATAATATTCCATATCGAGGACTGTAGATTTGGGAAATTTAATAGGATGGCTTCAAGTAATAAACTTTTTCTGAAATCTGCTGCTGAACTATGCATCTCGTTCTAACTAAGGGGTTGTCCTTTCATATTTAGTTTGTTAAAAGACTCCTTCTCTTTCAAAAAAAACCCTTCACCCTAACCCTACGGCAACATCCTGAATTATTTCCTCACCAACAGACCTTTTTCACCAGGCCCGGATCCTCAAATAACTTGTATATAGGGATATAAATAATTCAGAATTTTACAAAAAGAATATTGGATCATTCCTGAGTGTAATCTCCATAGATATTCTTTTGTTAGAATAGAATAGAATAGAATAGAATAGAATAGAATAGAATAGAATAGAATAGAATAGAATAGAATAGAATAGAATAGAATAGAATAGAATAGAATAGAATAGAATAGAATAACAGAGTTGGAAGGGACATTGGAAGTCTTCTAGTCCAACCCCCTGCTTAGGCAGGAAACCCTACACCACTTCAGACAAATGGTTATCCAACATCTTCTTAAAAACTTCCAGAGTTGGAGCATTCACAACTTCTGAAGGCAAGTTGTTCCACTGATTAATTGTTCTAACTGTCAGGAAATTTCTCCTTAGTTCTAGGTTGCTTCTCTCCTTGATTAGTTTCCACCCATTGCTTCTTGTCCTGCCCTCAGGTGCTTTGGAGAATAGCTTGACTCCCTCTTCTTTGTGGCAGCCCCTGAGATATTGGAACACTGCTCTCATGTCTCCCCTAGTCCTTCTTTTCATCAAACTAGACATACCCAGTTCCTGCAATCACTCTTCCTATGTTTTAGCCTCCAGACCCCAATCATATTTGTTGCTCTTCTCTGCACTCTTTCTAGAGTTTTCCCTAACCCTTCTGTTATTCAGTAGTTCTCAATTTACAACCATTTATTTAGAAATTACAAGGGCACTGAACAAAGAGCGTTTTTTCTCTGTGATGTTAAATAACAAACAAACAAACAAACAAACAAATAAATAATAGAGAAAGTTTGGCATCTCACAATGAAATAACTCAATCTTTGTGATCCTGACTAGATGTTTCTGTTCAATAAGAGTGGACCAGTAGGAGTGTAAATGGTGACCTCCACTTCCCACAACTGCAGCTCAACGATACTGGGGCAGTCTTCTATCGAGGCCCCAATGGATGTCATCCACTTGAGTGACCAGTTTCCATCCCAAAATGCACCACGGCTGCTTTCAAAGCAGATGACGTCATGACTTCTCTCAAGGAAGTGCTAACTAAGACCTCACTATCAGCCACTCACACCCAGTCATTAGCAGTGTTCCTAATCTCTGTGAGAATTTCATGCAGAACTGCAGCCTTCCTATCTCCTAAGTCTTCATGTTTCAGTTGAAAGACAGGAAGGCAGATTCCTGAAGGGGTAAATCCCCATCACTGCTCAACCAGGCTTCAGTAATACAGGACTCCATCATTTTATCTCTATGGCAATCCTGTAAGAATGATTGGGTTGAGAGTAAACTTGACTTCCCCAAAGTTATCTGATGAGAGTATCCTCAGTAAAGTTCAGCACTTTAATCCCTGGGCTACACTTAGCAGTTTTTATAGCTTTTCACTTCTTCATGATCTTGAGTTCTAAAAAGGGTCAGTAAAAAAGGCCAATATTATTGTTGTGCTTGAGATTAATTAAAATAAACAGTAGCTTGTGACCCAGAGTCACCGTTGGATTGGGTGAATTCATTAATTAATTGGTAGCTATTCTTCTAATCTTGTCTTGGATAAATTACAAACAGCCTTGATTCCAAGAGACTAGGATAACATCTAGAACCCAGCAAGGTTGAAAGATGCCACATAAGAACCAAAATCAAGTCATTAAGTTTGTAATGAAAAATCCACTTAGAATTCAGAGGTGTCAAACTGGTGGCCCATGGGCCAGATGTGACATGGACAGGCCATGCCCCCTCCAGCTCCGCGAAGGGGAAAAATGTCACGATACATCACGTGATGGCAGCACGATGCCACGAGTTTGACACCCATGACTTAGATCTTCAAAACAAATAGTAATAACTTACAACAGAGGTCTTCAAACTTGGCAGCTTTAAGACTTGTGGACTTCAACTCCCAGATTTCTCCAGCCAGCTATGACCAACCAGAATTCTGGGAGTTGAAGTCCACAAGTCTTAAAGCTGCCAAGTTTGAAGTCCTCTGACTTACAAGAATCAATCAATCTAGAATTTAGAGGCCCGTGCAATGGAACCCTGAGTTATTTCAAAACCAGAGCAATCACCCAGTTTCTGAAACAAGGCCTTCAGAAGTTGTGGGTGCTCCATCAATGAAGGTTTTTAAGAAGAGATTGGACAACCATCTGTCTGAAATGGTATAGAGTGTCTTGCTTGAGGAGCGGGTTGGACTAGAAGTCCTCCAAGATCCCTTCCAATTCTGTTAAATGTGTTAATTCTGTTAATAGTGACTAGAACAGCATTAAACAACAGAAAACCTGTTCTCAGGAAATTTCTCTCCAGATAACTGAACCAGGGGCCTCTTTTCACTTTATGAATTTACAAGGCAGCTTTTAACACCTTTGATGTATACCCCTCTGCTTCCTGTCAGACGTCCAATCATCTACAAACCATCCCCTCCATTGTATCTATGCAAATGACCCTTATTTAGTTAACATAAACTCACCTAAACCTATCCTTTGAACTGCTAACACCTGGCAGAAGAGATCCTTGCAGGGGCTTAAAGCTGAAGAATTAAGATCTGTTTGTCTGGAAGATACTCCATTATCTGCCTCTTAGCACACTCTCAACACAAAGTATTAACTTAAGCAACCCAAGAGGGGAAGTTTGCTTTGAAAGCAGCAGAAGTCAGACAAGAGAATAAACTTCAAATAGCAGTCTTTTGCTATTCCTTGTTACCCTTCTTTTAAAAATAAAATAAAATGCAACTGTTTGTCAGAGGAGGGGGGAGATCCTTCACCCTACACTTGTCACCCCCTTAAAACAAATGACTTGAGGATGGAGTTTCCAGCTTTGACTGGAGCAGAGAAAGAGACTGTTTTGTGTTTGTGGATTCAAAGCAGGCCCTTAATGATACCTGAACGTAATTACTGTTTGTTTTTGCTGTGTGCTGTCTTCTTAAATAAAGGAGAGGAGATGAAAGCTGAGGATAAACAAACTTCACAGAGACCAAGGCAGCTTCAAAAGCCAAATTATGCCCACCCCAAAGTCCAAACATAGCTCATCTAGAAGCATGTCTTCTCACTGCAACCAGCCTAAGTAACTTCTTTGGTTCTCTCTTTTCCTTTCTTTTCTTTTCCCTTCAGTCTTTCAGTTCTGACTATCTGGCTCTTGGTCATATATTCATTGAAACGATGAAGTCATGTGCTGGAGGAGGAGTATGGTATGAATCCCTGTTGTTGTTCAGTCACTAAGTTGTGCTCGACTCTCTGCAACCTGATGGACCACAGCATGCCAAGGTCCTGTGTCCACTGTCACCTAAAGTTTGCCCAAATCCATGTCCATTGCGTCGATGACACCATCTAACCATTCCATCCTCTGCTGTCCCCTTCTCCCTTTGCATTCAATCTTTCCCAACATCAGGGTCCTTTCCAAGGAGTCCCTTCTTCTCATTAGGTGACCAAAGCATTTGAGCTTCAGCTTCAGTATCTGTCCTTCCAAAGAATAGTCACGGTTGATTTCCTTTAAGATTGACTGATCTGATCTCCTTGCAGTCCAAGGGACTCTCAAGAATCTTCTCCAACCCCACAATTTGAAAGTGGTGAATCCCTATTTTCCCCCAAATATCTAGGAGAGGCTTGTGGGCATGCACAAAGCACACTGGTTGTTACACCAGTTGATTCCGACCACTGTTCTAGTCCCACCTTAGGCATGAAAGCCATCTGGGTGACTTTAGGCCAATCACCAGGAGACTGAGAGTTCTAGTCCTGCCTTAGGCATGAAATCCATCTGGGGTGTCTTTGGACCAATCACCAGGAAACTCTGAGTTCTAGTCCCATGTTAGGCATGAAAGATGGTTGGCTGACTTTGGGCCAATCAGCAGGAGACTGTGGGTTTTAGTCCCATCTTAGGCATGAAAGCTGGCTAGTGACTGAGCCAATCACTTTCTCTCAACTGAACAAATTTCACAGGGTTGTTGTTGTGGGGACAATAGGAGGATGAAGGAGTATTAGGTATTTTCACAACCTTGAGTTATTTATAAAACTAATAAAGGTGGGTTAAAAACAAACAAACTAACAGATAACATAAAGGTCACTTGTAACTCTCACCTCTACTATCCTTTCTTGCTCTAAGACTCTGCTCTCTAGCAAAGCACACGCAGTATCTCAAAAGCTGCAACTGGTTTTCTTCCCTTCCTTTATCACTCTTGGCATTGGGCCAGCTGAATGTAGACTAAACAGAGGATGCTAATTTCACATCTGCACAGATGCAAACACATATGTGCATGTGCACATACACATACCCCGTGGATTAGGAGTGAAATCTAGCAGGTTCTAACAGGTTCTGGAGAACCGGTAACGGAAATTTTGAGTAGTTCAGAACTGGCAAATACCACCTCTGGCTGGCCCCAGAGTGGGCTGGGAATGGGGATTTTGCAGTATCCTTCCCCTGCCACACCCACCAAGCCACGCCCACCAAGCCACACCATGCCCACCAAGCCACACCCACATAACCGGTAATAAAAAAAATTGGATTCCACCACTGCCGTGGATGGGTGCACACTAAACTAAGTTCTAGGTTTTGCATATCACTTTTGGGCCAGGAGAACTGTCAGAATCAAAATAGAGATGGAAGGGACCTTGGAGGTCTTCTAGTCCAGCCCCTTGCTCAAGCAGGAGACCCTATACCATTTCAGACAAGGGACTATCCAGTCTTTTCTTTAAAAAACCCAGTGATGAAGCACCCACAACTTCTGAAGGCAAGCTGTCCCACTCGTTAATTGTCTTTACTGTTTGGAAGTTTCTCATTAATGACAGATTGCTTCTCTCCTTGGTTAATTTCCATCCATTGAGCCAAGGTGGTGCAGTGGTTAGAGTGCTGTACTACAGCTACTTCAGCTGACTGCTAGTTCAGCAGATCAGCAGATCAAATCTCACCGGCTCAAGGTTGACTCAGCCTTCCATCCTTCCGAGGTGGGTAAAATTAGGACCCAGATTGTTGGGGGCAATATGCTATTTAGTATACTGTCGATTGTTGTAAGCTGCCCAGAGTCCTTGGAGAGTGGGCAGCATAGAAATATGAATAATAATAATAATAATAATAATAATAATAATAATAATAATAATAATAATAATTGTTTCTTGTCCTGTAAAAGCCATAAATACCTGGGCTATACCTGTGATTAGATACTCTGCAGGAATAATTGACTGGACCCAGATGGAGTTAGACAATTTGGACAGAAAAACAAGGAAGCTTATGACAATGAATCATGCCTTGCACCCTAAAAGTGATGTTGACCGATTATATTTACCAAGAGCAGAGGGTGGTCGAGGACTCCTACAAGTAAAGCAGACTGTGGAAGAAGAAAAATGCAGCTTGAATGATTACATCCAGAAAAGTGAAGAACCAATGATTAAGGAAGTAAATAAAGGAGGCCTTTTAAAGACAACTAAAACAAAAGCAGAATATAAGAAAGAAGTAATTGAGCAGCGAGCTGAAAATTGGAAACACAAAGCTCTGCATGGCCAATACTTGAAAAATATTGAAGGCAAAGCTGACCAGAAACTAACTTGGAACTGGTTAAGATCAGGAGTACTGAAAAAAGAAACAGAAAGCTTTATTTTGGCAGCTCAAGAACAAGCCCTAGCCACAAACTGCATGAAGACAAAAATTCAACATGTTACCACCAACAGCAAATGCCGCCTATGCAATGAGAAAGATGAGACAGTCGACCACCTGATCAGTGGGTGCAGCAAAATTTCACAAACTGACTACCTACAACGCCATGACTGTGTTGCTAAGATCATTCACTGGAAATTGTGCCAGAAGTTTGGATTTGAGTACAGCAAAAACCACTGGGAACATCAGATTGAGAAAGTTTTAGAGAATGAGAAACTCAAGATCTTGTGGGACTTTAGGATTCAGACTGACAGGCATTTGGTCCACAACACACCTGACATAACAATAGTTGAAAAGAAAAAAGTATGGTTCATTGACATTGCAATACCTGGTGATGCACGAATTGAAGATAAGCAGCAAGAAAAAATCACCAAGTACCGGGACTTACAAATTGAAGTTGAGCGACTGTGGAAAAAGAAATCGTGTATTGTCCCGATTGTAATTGGAGCCCTTGGAGCAATACCCAAAGGGCTACCCCGCTATTTAGAAATTCTAAATTTGCCGGACTTGAACATTTTGACTCTACAAAAAACCACCTTACTTGGAACAACTTACATCCTCCGACGATACCTTAACAGTTCCTAGGTCCTTGGTTAGGACTCGAGCTGCTGAGCTATTAACCAGCCTCAAAGGCTGTGAATCTCACTAAAGATTAACCAATAATAATAATAATAATAATAATAATAATAATAATAATAATAATAATAATAATAATAATAATAATTGTTTCTTGTCCTGTCCTCCGGTGCTTTGGAAAATAAACTGACTTCCTCTTCTTTGTGGCAGCCTTTCTTTGTGGAAGTCATGGTGGTGCAGTCTTTAGAATGCAGTATTGCAGGCAAACTCTGTCTACTGCCAGGAGTTCGATCCTGACCAGCTCAGGGTTGACTCAACCTCCCATCTTTCCAAGGTGGGTGAAATGAGGACCCAGATTGTTGGGGCCAATATGCTGATTCTGTAAACCACTTAAGAGAGTGCTGTCAAGCACTATGAAGCAGTAAATAAGTCAATGTGCTATTGCTATTGCTAGTGGCCTTCTTTTGTGGTTACAGACCTAACTAATAGATGAGGAAAACACTCTTTGACAAGGTGACCGTCTAATGAAGGACCTAAAACAATGGAATTCTACCTTCCAAATGCTAGTTGATGGGTTTTCTCCACAGTCCACAATCTGGAAATCTCCGGATCTGGAAATCTTCGCATCCACAATCTGGACATCTCTATTTTTTGGAATTTTTGAGCTGCCAATTTTTCCTTCTTCTCTTTCTTCATCCAAATCTTTTTTTGGGGGGGTGGGGGTTGGAGGTTGGGGTAAGGGGAATGACTGTTGTTTCTGTTTCCTTTTTAACTGTGGTTTTATATTGCTTTTCATTTAGTGTTTTTTTTTAAAAACTGTACATTTTATAGTTTGTAAACTGCTTCAAGATGCTTTTAAATAGGAAATGACGTAAAATGTATATTTGATCGTAATCATAATAATATGAATTGGTTAAAACCAGCAGTGTAAGAGGGCTGGAGTCCAAACATTTTTAAAAGATTATGTTTTAAAAAAGAAGAAAAAAGAACATCATATGTGGGTCTTCGGAGCCATTAGAAAGCAGTTTTTCAAGAAGAAGGGCAACCTCGTAGTCTGATTTATTTATTTAGCAAATGAATATGCTGCCCACTTCCTTGATGGCTCTGATCCATACATTGCACTATGCCATAATTTGTTTAAGCAGCGTCTATTGAATCAACCAAAGGAATACCAATAAACCACACTGTGACTTACTGAAATGGGTAAAGCCCAACTTGAGCATCTTTGCATATGAATAGTTAATTAATTTTCCAAATACTTGCTGAATGGCAGGACTAGCTTTAAAGGGGTCTCAGACAAGGATGTACAATAGCTTTACAACCGGTTAAAAGGATGTATATCTCCTCATTCAAAAGCAATACCATTTGCTGATGACAAATGCTCTCCAGTACGACTTATGGCCTTCCCAGAGCCATCAGTTGACTAATGTGGGAAGAAAGATGTTAGGGATTAGTTAGTTTTCCATACTGAAGATTGAGCAATATTCTTTTTAGACATACGTGGCATAGTTGTGAGGGCTTAAATGGCCACTTCTAACTTCCTATCATGTGTGCACTGCAGCATTCATGTGTTTATTAGGCTTATAGACTAGACTAGACTGGAATAGAATAAAATAGAATAAAATGGAATGGAATGGAATGGAATGGAATAGAATAGAATAGAATAGAATAGAATAGAATAGAATAGAATAGAATAGAATAGAATAGAATAGAATAGAATAGAATAGACACAATTTTGGAAGAACCAAAATATCCCAACAGAGGAGGCTATTATAAAAATTTTTTGGGAATGTGCGGAAACAGATACGCTAACTAAAAAATTACAGGATAGAGAGCAAACACAAGTAGGTTTAGCTTGGGATAAATTTTATAAATGGTTAGAAAAGAGGAATCGATAACCCACATTAGTTGAGGATTGGTATCTGAAGAGAAATTTATACTATATAAGATAAGTGTGGTCGGACAGACCTAAGTGATGCACTAAGAGATATAAGATGTTCTCCCTTCTCCAGAATATAATTTAGAGTTATAGTACTGAATACTTGTTTACTATGGTACTATATGGAAGTACGTATATTTACTGTTGTATTGTTTTGTCTGTCATTTTATGTTGTTTGTTCTTTCTTTTTAAATGAAATGTAAATAAAGATTATTTTTTTAAAAAAAAATCATACTAGGAAACAAACAGAACAATATAAATCGTAAAAATACAAGCAACATGATTATAGTTATGAGTGGGAGTAGATAGGTAATCATAAGATACAACACTTAGTGATAGTCATAGGTTACTAATAAGCAATCAAATCATACTAGGAAGCAAACAGAACAATATAAATCATAAAGATACAAGCAACATGGTTATAGTCAAAAGTGGGAGGAGATAGGTAATAGGAAGGATGAGAAGAATAATAGTAATACAGTCGTAGTAAATAGTTTGACAGCGTTGTGGGAATTAGTTGTTTAGCAGAGTGATGGCATTTGGGGGGAAAAATCTGTCCTTGTGTCTAGTTGTTCTGGTGTGCAGTGCCCTACAGTGTCGTTTTGAGGGTAGAAGTTGAAACAATTTATGGTGCAACAACACTTTTCTGATTTTGCTGCATGAATAGGGTTAACATGGTTAGCCCTCTATCACAGAATCATTTTTGCTGTCACCCAACCCTTCTTCCAAGTATTATTTATTTATTTATATTATGCCTTTATTATTTCTACAAATAACTCAAGGCAGTGAACTTATCCAGCATACATATCTAACACACCTTCCCACCCACAACAACAACGCTGTGAGGTGGGTTGGGATGTGAGAGAGAGAGAGAGAGAGTGACTGGCTCAAGGTCTCCCAGTTGGTTTTCATAGCTAAAGTGGGATTAGAACTCACAGTCTCCTGGTTTCTAAGCCTGGTGTTTAACCACTAGATCAAACTGGCTCATCCATCCAATCAATCTGACTTTAGGTTTAGCATATTCTGTGAACCAAGCCAGTGCTCTTAATTAGTACATAACAACTTGGCAGGCAAGTAATTATATTAATTCCGATCTCTGGATGGAGAATGAAATTCTAATAGAAGAGAATATATGTAGCTCAGAGTTGAATTATGGAGTCCTTGCTGCTTCAGGACATTTCATTACCTGACTAAGGAGCCTCATCAGTGTAAGTGAGTGTTTATATACAGTAGTTTGCCCTGCCACTGTTGATAGGTGGCTGTTTTCTTTTTCTTTGGTTATTGTTGTTGTTAGTTGCGAAGTCATGTCCGACCCATTGCGACCCCATGGACAACATTCTTCCAGGCCTTCCTGTCCTCTACCGTCCTCTGGAGTCCATTTAAGCTCACACCTACTGCTTCAGTGACTCCATCCAGCCACCTTGTTCTCTGTCATCCCATTCTTCTTTTGCCCTCAATAGTTCCCAACATTAGGCTCTTCTCCAGTGTGTCCTTCCTTCTCATTAAGTAGCCAAAGTATTTGAGTTTCATCTTCAGGATCTGGCCTTCTAAAAAGCAGTCAGGGTTGATCGCCTCTAGGACTGACCGGTTTGATTGCCTTGCAGTCCAAGGGACTCGCAGGAGTCTTTTCCAGCACCATAGTTCAAAGGCCTCAATTCTTTGTCGCTCAGCCTTTCTTATGGTCCAATTTTCACAGCCATACATTGCAACTGGGAAAACCATAGCCTTGACTATACACACTTTTGTTGGCAGGGTGATGTCTCTGCTTTTTAGTATGCTGTCTAGCTTTGCCATAGCTTTCCTCCCCAGGAGCAAGCGTCTTTTAATTTCTTGGCTGCAGTCCCCATCTGCGGTGATCTTGGAGCCCAGGAAAATAAAATCTGTCACTACCTCCATTTCTTCCCCATCTATTTGCCAGGAATTGAAAGGGTCGGATGCCATGATCTTAGTTTTCTTAATGTAGAGTTTCAACTTTTGCACTCTCCTCCTTCACCCACATCAAGAGGCTCTTTAATTCCACTTCGATTTCTGCCATTAGAATGGTATCATTTCTTTGGTAGACTGCTTTTATATATTAATTGTTTTGAAGTCTTGCTGTACACCACTCAGAATCAACTCTTTGTGTGATTGGCAGCCATATAAATTTGATGAATACAAATTTAAAGCACCCGGTTTACCCTTGTGTGATACCAAACCTTGGCCAGATCCAGCAGAGTTCTTACGTTCTGACTTTCCCTCCTTTCGTTCTCGAAAAAAACAACAGATATTTTGAAACGGATCCTGCATTTACATCAGAATTACCGCTCTTTAAACATCATAGTGGCAGGGAGAGAGGGATCAAATATAGGAATAAAAGCAGTACATCTCTACTTTATAATTGAAGCACTATTCTGTGAAGTAAAGCAGTGGTGGGTTTCAAAATTTTTTACTACTGGTTCTGTGGGTGTGGCTTAGTGGGTGCAGCATGGCTTGGTGGGTGTGGCTTGGTGGGTGTGGCAGGGGAAGGATACTGTATAATCTCCATTCCCTCCCCACTCCAGGGGAAGGTTACTGCAAAATCCCCATTTCCTCCCGATCAGCTGGGACTCGGGAGGCAGAGAATAGATGGGGGCCGGGCCAGTCAGAATTTTTACTATCGATTTTCCAAACTACTCAAAATTTCCGCTATCGGTTCTCCCGAACTGGTCAGAACCTGCTGAAACCCACCCCTGAAATAACCCCATGTGGAATAACTCAACCCAGAAAGTGAAGGGAGCAAAGGAAAGAAAATAAGAATGAACATATTCGATAGGCTTCAAAGGGTCTTGGGATTTTAATGCAGCCGACTTTGATTGGCTGCGCTCAAGACAGGTTTTGGCACCAGCAAGAATGAAAGGGAAAGTAGCCAATTCCAAGCCCTGTGAGGACTTTTAGAAAAGCAACAGCAGCCGCAGCCTGTGTTTTTAAAGATAGAAAATTCCCCTCCCAGAAAATGTTCACAGATGGAGTCTTCGTAGTGTTACCAGTCAAAATGCATTTGGCAGCTATTCCATCTCTTCCTCGTTGGCGAATTTTCTCTGGAAACACAAATAACGTAGGAAAGGTTACATGTGGAAGATGATATCAGTTAAATGCCTGGTAATATTTTATGAATCGGTCAAGGCATGGGCTCCATCACATCTAGTTTGGAAGCATCCCAAATCTGAAACTGGCAAGCTGGAAAGAATGACCTGGGAAAAGAAATGTAGAAATGTGGATTGTTGACAATTGTTTCATTTTTTTCCCCCTCCCACTCGATCTTCAAAAAGGTTTGGGAAATTTTTATTGCGTGCATTATTGAATACTATCTGCAAGATAGCGGTTAGATTTGTAGAATATAGAATGGACTACTTCTGCAGAATTATCTAGGAAGGATAAGATATTAAACGGCTTTCAGCCTTGATGTGGACATGGTTTCGGATTCTAAGTGTCCAGTGCAAGGAAAATCGGAAGATCCAGGAAGTTCAAATGGGTATAAAGATTTATTGCAAGTTTAAGCAATAAATGAACTATTAAGGATGCAAGAAATTGGCAGTAGATAAGAATCAATGGAATTCAAGTTGGTATAGAGTTGTTGGTATAGACTTGAGATCTCTTGTGGGCACAAAGGGATTCATGACTAATGATGCATTTGATCCAGGGGTGGGTTCTAAATTTTTTTACTACCGATTCTGTGGGTGTGGCTTATTTTGTGGCATGGCTTGATGGTTATGTGACAATTATTTAGGATTTAGCAGAGGTACTGGTCTACCAGGCTTTTAACTGCTTGCAGAGCTGTACCGATCTACCCATTTATTTTTGCAGGCACTGGTCTACCCATTTATCTTTGCAGGCACTGATCTACTCATGTATTTTTGCAGGCACTGGTCTACCCATTTATTTTTGCAGGCACTGATCTACTCATGTATTTTTGCAGGCACTGGTCTACCCATTTATTTTTGCAGGCACTGATCTACTCATGTATTTTTGCAGGCACTGGTCTACCCATTTATTTTTGCAGGCACCGGTCTACTCATTTGTTTTCTTTTAACACTGATCAGCTGTAGGGTGGCCCTTTGAAGTCATATTGTCACCGCTACTGGCTCGGTGGAACCTGGAGGAACCCACCACTGATTTGATCCCTCCCTCGGGTTCAGCCTGGTCGTCTCTTACACTAAGCTTAGTTGAAACAGAAGTTAGATATTCTGTACTACAATTCCCATCTTCACTCAGCATATAGGTTGTCCTCAATTTATGGCCCCAGTTAGGACCAGCACTCCAATCAAAAGCAATGTGCTCATTAAGTGAGTTGTACCTGATTTTACAACCTTTTTTTTTGCCATAGTTGTTAAGCAAATTACCATGATTGTTAGGTGAATCTCATGGTCGTTAAATGAATCCAGTTTCCCCCTTAGATTTGCCTAAGAGAAGTCCTTTGGGAAGGTTGTAATACATGCTGGTTGCCAAATACACAAATTTCCATCATAAGACCATGGGGCTGCTATGACAGTCAAAAGATAAAGAGAATATTAAGAAGATCCATGTTTCACAGTCTTTAAACCAGTGGTGAAATCCAATTTTTTTACTACTGGTTCTGTGGGCGTGGCTTGATGGGCATGGTGTGGCTTGGTGGGTGTGGCAGGGGAACGATACTGCAAAATCTCCATTCCCAACCCACTCTGGGGCCAGCCAGAGGTGATATTTGCTGGTTCCCCGAACTACTCAAAATTTCCGCTACCGGTTCTCCAGAACCTGCTGGATTTCATCCCTACCTCAAACACCTGAAAGTCTGTAGAGAATATGGAGCAGGTATATTCTCTGGCGCTCCAGAGAATAGAACAAATTTATTCTTAGAAACAGCATAAAAGCCATTTCCCTTAAACTTGAAAAACGAATCTGATATTAAGAACTATTTTGATAAAGACCTGGGTACTTTCGGTAGTGATGACCTCTCTGTGAAGCAGAAATTGAAGAGCTACCCACAACAGAAGCTGAAGATGGATTGTGGACTTGCAGCCACAATTGAGCCCAAATGTCCTTTGCTAAGCACTCAACTAGTTGAGTGATCCCCCCCCCCCGCATTTTATTCGTCACAGTTGTTATGTCAATCACTGCAGTTGTTAAGTTAGTAACACAGTTGCTAAGTAATTCTGGCCTCCCCGTTGGCTTGACGTCAGAAGCTTGCAAAAGGTGATCACATGATCCCAGGATACCGCAACCATCATAAATACATGCCAGTTGTCAACCATCCAAATGTTGATCCGATGAGCATGGGGATGCTACAACGGTCACAGTCCTAAGTGACTCTTTTCAGTGTCATTGTAACTTCAGTCACTAAAGACTGAAAAAGTCACACATTGTTGTAAGTCGAGGACTAGCTATAGCCGTGATGGCGAACCTATGGCACAGCGCCCTCTCTGTGGGCACGTGAGCTGTCACCCCAGTTCAGCTCCGCTGTGCACCTTTCACCGGCCAGCTGGTCTTTGGGTCTCTGCCATGCATGCGTGTGGGGTGGGGGGCACATGCGGGGGCCCGTATGTGCATCTGCGGGCGGCATGCACACATTGCATTTTGGGGGCTCCAGTGCACGTGTGTGCATTTGCACACGTGCGCACATGCTTTGGGCACTCAGTCCAGAAAAGGTTAGCCATCCCTGAGCTATAGCCGTCGGTTCAGAGGATTATAATTGCGTCCTGTTTTAGATCCTGCATTGAGCAGGGCTGGTCTAGATAAACTCTTTTACCTAACTCTGTGACACAATGACTATGAAAGGAAAGGTAGAAATTGCAAATCAAAGAGCCTTGGTGGTGCAGCAGACTAAAGTGTTGTTAAGTAACACCAGCTGCCTGCAATTACTGCAAGTTCAAATCTCACCAGGCTCAAGGTTGACTCAGCCTTCCATCCTTTCGAGGTAGGTAAAATGAAGACCCGGTTTGGTGGGGCAATAAGCTGACTTTGTATAAAAAAGAACACCGCTTAGGAGGGGCCGAAAGCCCTACTAAGCAGGTATATACAAAAGTATGAAGGCTATTGCTTAACGCACTGTAAGCCGCCCTGAGTCTCCGGAGAAGGGCGGCATATAAATCGAACCAATAAATAAATAAATAAATAAATAAATAAATAAATAAATAAATAAATAAATGAACTTCTAAAGCCAGTTCCCTGCTCTATTATTTTACTCTTCTCTAAGCACAAAATTGCCAAATAATATAGATCACGCTTCTAGTCATGAATAACGTCCTTCCCCAGCTGTGTTAATACAGGGGCATATTTTTCAGGTTGACTTCCAGGCAGATGAGCCCCGGTGCCTCTTTATTTTAAAAACCTGGCACAGAATCAAAGTTTAAAAGGCAAAGTTCATCATCAGCCACCTGGCTCAGTATGCTGATGTGGTTAATTTGCACCCCATTTTTAAAAAAACCCCGTTTATCCTTTTTATGTCCCCGCACATGGGAATAATGCGGAATGTATAGAGTCCTGCCTAATGCTGCTTATAACGTCTAGCTTTCATCATCCTAACTCCCCCTCCAGATGTTACTGGGATGGTGGCTCCTGTTGATTTATTTGCTATGCTCATCAAAAGACAATGAACACTGTGCAGGAAAGGGAGAATGCTTTTGCAGCTAAAAACTCACATTCAATGATATCCTGGTTTGTTGTAGAGGGGATTTGGTCTGGAAAAGGTGCTTTGCAATTGGAATGGTAAGTAGTATGGGGTGTCCTGCATGTGGACCTCTAAGGTTCCTTCCAACTCTGTTCTCCCAAAGGTGCTTTTTTTTCAAAAAGGCAACTGGACTTTGTTTTTTTTTGGGGGGGGGGGGCACCAGCTTGGTGAATTCCAGACTAATCTATGTAGTAATAGAAAAATAAAAGGACTTCTTCCCTCAAGGAGCCTGGATAGCTCTGCAGACAAGGCACTGTAATTTAACACCAGCTCTCTGCAATTAAAGTAAGTTCGAATCTTGCCAGGCTCAAGGTTGACTCAGCCTTCCATCCTTTCTAAGGTAGGTAAATTGAGGACCCAGTTTGTGGGGGCAATAAGCTGACTGTATAAATATACAAAAGTATGAAGGCTATTGCTTAACGCACTGTAAGCCGCCCTGAGTCTCCGGAGAAGGGCGGCATATAAATCAAAATAAAATAAATAAAATAAAAATAAATAAATAAATGGATTTTTATTTCTTTTTATTTTATTCATATCCTTATGATTTATATTGATATTGATTGTTTCCTAGTATGATTTGATTGCTTAGTTGTACCCTATGACCAGGGGTGAAATCCAGCAGGTTCTGACAGGTTCTGGAGAACCAGTAGTGGAAATTTTGAGTAGTTCAGAGAACTGGTAAATATCACCTCTGGCTGGCCCCAGAGGTGGGAATGGGGATTTTGCAGTATCCTTCCCCTGTCACGCCCATCAAACCATGCCCACCAAGCCACACCACGCCCACCAGTAGTAAAAAAAATTGGATTTCACCACTGCCTATGACTACCATTAAGTGTTGTACCTTATGATTCTTGATGAATGTATCTTGTTTTTTTATGTACGTTGAGAGCGTATGCACCAAAGACAATTTTTTTGTGTGTCCAATCACACTTGGCCAATAATGAATTCCATTCTATTCTATTCTATTCTATTCTATTCTATTCTATTCTATTCTATTCTATTCTATTCTATTCTATTCTATTCTATTCTATTCTATTCTATTCTACTCTACTCTACTCTACTCTACTCTACTCTACTCTACTCTACTCTACTCTACTCTACTCTACTCTACTCTACTCTATATTATGGGAGTCAGTCAACACTTCACTAAATCTCTGTCCTTAAAGTAACTGAATGAGGTTCTTTATATTTATTTTAGAAAAGAAAATTATCCTGTCTTTTAAAAATGGTTCATGATTAGAAAATGAATTACTAAGACTCACAGACTAACCCGATGATACTCGAAGGAAAATTTTCCAATTAAAAATTAGAGAACTTAATAGAGTCCCCAACCAATAGATACCAATAACAATTATATTGACAAACAAAAATAAATGAATGGGGATGGGATGACCCAGTTCTGTTGAGATCAGTTGGCTAGCTCAGCGGTCACCCAAATTGTAAACAAAAAGAGGAAAAATGCTGGCTGGGGAATTCTGGGAGTTGAAGTCTCCAAATTTTAAAGTTGCCAAGTTTGGAGAGCTCTGGGCTAGCTGATATGTTTTACAAGAGTATACCAATTCAAAGATGCATCTTCACTGTAGTATTTTTTCTCTTATTGTTTTACACATCCTCCTTGTCACACCTCTTAAAAATAAAACAAACGGAATGTGTTTGGTAATGCAAGTATTTTATAGCAAGTTGTAAAACTGAGAAACTCTATACTAAAACCGATCATATAGCCTTGCATACAGTGATGTCATTCGGAGTATGTTGCTTTCTCCACCCTTCTCCACCCTTGGATACCCCAGTAGTCCAGACCTCTGCAGGATGCTCAAGGATGAATTTAAAAATATGGGAGTGACGGCAGTTAATTAATTAACTGGTTAATTGTCCTCACTGTTAGGAAATTTCTCCTTAATTCCAGGTTGCTTCTCTCTTTGATTACTTTCCAACTATTGTTTCTTGTCCTGCCTTCTGGTGCTTATTAAATTAACAAATTAAATTTATTTAAATTAAAAGAACTGTATTAAAAGCTTGAATCTTTATATTTAGAAGGTGTTAAAGGAGGTTCATCAAAAAAGTAAGGTTCAATGGCAGAAGGCAGTGTTTCAGAGACCTGGTTCCCAAAGCATTTAAATTTTAAAGGCATTTTTAATTGAAGTTAAAATTGATTCATACAGGATCCAATCTGGGTTGGTTACTGGGACCAGGAGTTTAGTCTTCCGAACTTTCAGACTCGTGCTGGAGCCCATCCTCAGGGAACTTCTCTCTAGCAGAGTGTGTGCTTTGGGCTATTCTGTTGTGGTGTCTATATGGTGCTTGTTGTGTGTGGCTTTTGAGTTGTTGATTGGGATGTTGATGGCTGGCTATTAAGCCATCCAGCACAAGTCCGAAAGCTCAGAAGACTAACCTCTGGTCATATGACCGACCTAGATTGGACCCCGCAACATTATTCTGGGGCACATTTATTCACTTTCATTCATAAAATGGATTAGTGGCCAATTTTGGTAGATTGATACTCATTAAAATTCCATTTTTATGGCTAGTGATCTAAAGAGTTGTATGTTGCCAAGAATCACAAGGAATATTTTTTTAAAATATTATTATTTTCACATTTCACATCCTGGAAGGTTAGCTATGGCCTAAATACGCTGCACAAGTTGACACTATAATCCCAGATAATAACTGATGCTTTTAAGGTCTGGGAGAATTATGCTTTAGCGAAATATATAATTGTTCTGTTATTGTATTAAATTTCAAATCCAGACTGTATCTTGGGGTAAATGCATGAAGTGTTTATTCCAACGACATGCTGTTTCCATGAGAATTAGAAGTCTGGACAACATCACTATCACAGTTACATTGATATCCGGCTGACAGATTGCAACGCAATACAAAGATGATTACCTTAAACAGCTGTCATGGTGAACAAATGATGGTGCTTTGAGAACAAGTTCCATTTACGTGTTCAAATAAAGGTTTATGGATTGGATCCAAATTTGCTATGCTTAGAGTAGCCACTGAGATCAACGAGACTTAACCAAATCATGACTAACTGAAGGCCTATTGATCCTAGTAAGGCTACGCTGAACTTTTGTTTAGAATAAAATAGTTTGGGCAAGCTATTGTAGTAAGTTGACACAAGCCATGAGGGCTTTAGAATTTGCTTAACTAGCAAAGGTTAATCTTAAAGAGACACCCTATCATGACTGAAGAACAGAAATAGGCACCTTGGTGTCTGCAGATGTGGCATTTAGTGCTACTGACTCTGCCCATAAAAGCCATCCTACTCTTCTTCAGAAGTGTTAGATTACAGTTCCCATCAACCTAAATCAATGTTTCTCAACCTCAGCAACTTTAAGATGTGTGGACTTCAACTCCCAGAATTCCCTCGCCAGCATGCTGGCACAGGAATTCTGGGAGTTGCAGTCCAAACACCTTAAAATTGCCAAGATTGTGAAATATTGATTTAGAGACCTAGTCCTTATTCCTCCTCTCCATATGAACCAATCACTCCAGAGTCCTTCTTACACAGTGGTCTCTCACATGCTGGCTGGGGAATTCTGGGAGTTGAAGTCCACACATCTTAAAAGTCGTTGACACTGACAAACCCTGGCTTAAGTAGTATTGCCTCAGAAAAAGGTACATTGACATCTCTGCTTGAACTCCTTAAAGGAAAAATGGATGCCTATCCCATCAATTTGCCCCCTTATTTTATTGAGAACAGTGCTTATTTTAATTCAGCTGCCACACCAAACTTCTTTCCTTGCATTGCAGGGAAGATTCTGTCAATCTAAGGGACTTAATCAAGCTGTCTATTAGACACTACAAACTGGAGGTCTATAGAGTACATTATCTAAGATCCATTGTTTGAATTGTCCATCACTCAGGAATTATATGGGGCTAAAATACCATTTCAAACTCCTCAGGAGAAAAACCCGAAAGCAGAACCCGAAAACTGACTTCCTCGCTCTTACTATGCCGTGCACTTTTTGAGCAGCCATATTTGCACTGTGTAGTAAGGGGTCTTGCCAAGACCTGTTCCTCCTTACAAGAGCCATCATTAAGCAGGTAACAACTTGTAGACATAATTCACTGGCTGGAGCAACAAGGAAGCTCACATTATTCAACCCTCATATCGGTGGGAAAAGGATAAATCAAGTATACTACAGAGCTGGGTTAATGAACAAAGCAATCTAGATTTTTTTTAAAAAACAGAAGCTCAAGTAGTAGGGGTCATAGGTGGTATTCAGCAGGTTCTGACCAGCTCTGGAGAACTGGTAGCAGAAATTTTGAGTAGTTTGGAGAACCGGTAAATACCACCTCTGACTGGCCCCACCCCCATCTATTCTCTGCCTCCCAAGTCCCAACTGATCGGGAGGAAATGGGGATTTTGCAGTATCCTTCCCCTGGAGTAGGGAGGGAATGGCGATTTTACAGTATCCTTCCCCTGCCATGCCCACCAAGCCACACTCACAGAACTGGTAGTAAAAATTTTTGAATTCCACCACTGGTGGTGGTTAATGGTCTTGGATGGCCTACAGCAAAAGAGAGTAGCCTGCAACCACATGAAGTCCCCAAAGTTCATTTTTTGAGGCCTCCAGTGGGAGCTTCATCACTGGAAGCTTTCAGGAAGAGACTGGACTGCTATCTGTCAGAAACGGTATAGGGTTTCCTGCTTGGGCAGGGGGTTGGACTAGATGGCCTACAATGTCCCTTCCAACTCTGTTAATCTGTTAATATATACATTTCTCATCATTCTGAGATGCGAAGCACATACAAAATACATTTTAAAAAAAAATAAGGAAACCTCCCCACCCAAAAGAAACAAGGAGAAAGAGAGGAAACCCAGTCTGACCCTATGTATGACATGACTCCACCCACATTGCTTTTTGGCCCTGCCCACTCTGCTCCTGGCCTCTCCCCATCCATTCAGTATGCTACTTAGCCAGCAAAAGAGTGGCCAAACCATAAGAAAATTGCAGGGACTTGTCCAGAGTCAATACAGGGGTGAAATTCAGCAGGTTCTGACAGGTTCTGGAGAACCGGTAGCAGAAATTTGAATAGTTCGGAGAACCGGCAAATATCACCTCTGGCTAACCCCAAAGTGGGGTGAGAATGGAGATTTTGCAATATCCTTCCCCTGGAGTGGGTGGGAATGGGGACTTTGCAGTATCCTTCCCCTGGAGTGGGGTGGGAATGGAGATTTTGCAGGATCCTTCCCCTGCCACGCCCACCAAGCCATGCCCACCAAGCCACACCCACAGAACCAGTAGTAAAAAAATTTGAATTCCATCACTGCCTGAAACTATACTAAATTATTCTTTTTCTCCTTTGCATTGTTGAAAACAGTGGTTCCCATAGATGATAAGCTCATCTAGGGCTGAAAACGGATTGGGCAGTGGCCGTCTGGTCTTTCTTCTCTAGGTTATGAGCAACTGTTTCGGGACATCTAAAACGGCCTTTGTCAGTCCATTTGGTTCCTCTAATATAGGGCTGTCAAACTCAAGGCCCACAGGCCGGATCCAGCCCGTGAGGTGCTTAAACCTGGCCGCGGGGCTGCCCTGAAAACAGTGAAGGACCGGTCCATGGTGGCTCTCCCAGCAAAAATGGAGCTTGGGAGGGCCATGTGTGTCCCTCCCAGGCTCCGTTTTCTGTCACAAAGGCCTCCTGCAGCCCTCTGCCAGTGAAAACGGAGCTTGGGGGGGGGGGTTGCGTGTAGCCTGCCAGGGCTCCATTTTCACTGGCAGAGGGCTGCAGGCAGCTGTCATGGCCGAAAATGGAGCCCGGGTGTCAGGGGTGGGTTCTAAAAATTTTTACTACCGGTTCTGTGGGCATGGCTTATTTTGTGGGTGTGGCTTGATGGTCATGTGACAATTCTTTAGGATTTAGCAGAGGTACTGGTCTACCAGGCTTTTAACTGCTTGCAGAGCTGTACCGGTCTACTCATTTGTTTTTGGAGGCACCGGTCTACAACCACACTGCCTTTTAACACTAATCAGCTGTAGGGCGGCCCTTTGAAGCCCCACGGCAACAGTTTAAACAGTTTTTTTCCTTCTAGCCATCAGCTGGGAGGCAGCGAATAGATTGGGGGTGGGGGCCAAATAAAAGGTAAGAATAACGCGAGCGGGGTGGGAGGGCCCAGCTCCCGAGCAAAGAGAACCGGTTCGTTGACGTCATATCGTCACTGCTACCGGATCGGCCGAACTGGGCCAAACCGGGAGGAACCCACCACTGACACCGACCCCCCGAGGTCAAACACAACCCTGTTGTGGCCTTCAATGAAATCAAGTTTGACACCACTGCTCTAATAGAAATAAAAGGAGTGAACCCGAAGTCCAGGAATCCCTCATTCTGTGCAAAATGAAGGCTACACCAAGCTAATGTCCAGAGTCTAAAAAGCTGCTAAGGTCAGGCAAAGCAATAGACCAGACATGCAATGATTCCACTTAAATTCAATAAAATTGCATTGAGTTAAAGATGTTCAACAGCACTTCCCCATTTATTAACTGTTCTCTATTATTTCAAAAGGATAATTTGCTTGGTTTGGAAGCCCTGCAGCCTGAGGTCCACTGTTTCTGACTGACTGCCCATTTTAACCACCCCGTTGTACAAGGGAGTCAAAGTGACGGCTTATTCAATAGCAGACATCGTTTTTTGGCCGACATACCCGAAGCGTGTGCTGAATAGATTCGTGGAACTCGGCTTTGAAATTTCCAGAAGAAGGAACAGTTGAGGAATCTGTGTAAACAGAAAATTCTGAACTGTTCTGAATACAGATAGTCCACGACTTAAAACAGTGACTTAAGTGACCGTTCAAAGTTAGAACGGCCCTGGAAAAAAGTGATTTATGACCATATTTTACACTTATGACTGTTGCGGCATTCCCCATAGTCCCATGATCAAAATTCAGATGCTTGGCAACGGACTCATATTTATGACGGTTGCAATGTCCCGGGGTCATGTGATTCCCTTTTGCGACCTTCTGCAAGCAAAGTCAGTGAGGAAGCCAGGTTCCCTTAACTATCATGTTATTACCCTGTTTCCCCCTCAAATAAGACATCCCCTGATAATAAGCCCAATCGGGCTTTTGAACGCATGACAATAAGGCCAAGCGCTTATTTCAGGGTTCAAAAAAATATAAGACCGGGTCTTATTTTCAGGGAAACACGGTAATTGAACAACTGCAGTGAATCACTTAACGAATGTGGCAAGGGAAGTCGTAAAATGGGGCAAAACTCACATAACAACTGTCTCGCTTAGCAATGTAAATTTTGGGCTCAATTGTAATCATAAGTTGAGGACTTCCTGTATAATTGCATATGGAGTAGTCAGCAAAATCAGAGAGAGATATCAAAAGCAGCAAGATAATGGCTGAGTAGGTACAATTGTAGCCCCATTTCTTTTTAAGATATGAAAATGAATAATAATAATAAGAATCAGAATAGACCTGGAAGGGACCTTGGAGGTTTTCTAGTCCAACCCTCTGCTCAAGCAGGAGATCTTATACCATTTCAGACAAGTGACTATCCAATCTCTTCTTAAAAACCTCCAGTGATGAAGCACCTGAGGACAGGACAAGAAGCAATGGGTGGAAACTAATTAAGGAGAGAAGCAACTTAGAAGTAGGGAGAAATCTCCTGACAGTTAGAACAATTAATCAGTGGAACAACTTGCCTCCAGAAGTTGTGAATGCTCCAACACTGGAAGTTTTAAAGAAGAGATTGGACAGCCATTTGTCTGAAATGGTATAGTTTCCTGCCTAAGCAGGGGTTGGACTAGAAGACCTCCAAGGTACCTTCCAACTCTGTTATTATATTCACCCGCAACTTCTGAAGGCAAGCTGTTCCATTGGTTAATTGTTCTCACTGTTAGAAGTTTCTCCTTAATTCCAGGTTGCTTCTCTCCTTGATTAGTTTCCACCCATTGTTTCTTGTCCTGCCCTCTGGGGATGCATGCACCCACATGCCAAAGGGCAGAGACATGTACCAAAGGTCATCACAATGCCATGCCTTTCATTTTGCAAACCCCCCTACAAATGCCCCAGTCATCATTAACAATTTCTATTAAACATACACATTTACACCTTCACGCCTATACAGTGAGAGCTGCCTTTTGGCAATAATTTATTCCTGGCTCTCGTCTACTGGGGGGAAAAAATTCAAAGGAAATCATAGACTTGGGGAGTATCCTTAAAATGAAGCATTCATCTAAACGCCTGTCTGAGTTTCTTGGATCTGTTCAACACAAAGCAGCTGGCCTCTAATGGCATTTTAATGTTGTTGTAATACCGAGCATCTTTTAGGTGTGTCTAGTAGTAATATTTAATCATGTTTTTGGCAGGCGGAACATTACCATAACTGACTGGTTCCTTTAAAAATGGAATTGTATTTGAATCCAAGGACACTTTCAAAGTCTTTATTATCAAAGCTCCTAGAAGGCCTTCAACAAGGAGGAAAAGAGGAAAAGACAGTAGTGAGACTCGAAGGTGCTTTTTTTCTTCTTCAAAAGGCAACTGGATTTTTTTTTCCTTGAGGAGGAAGAAGAAGAAGAAGAAGAAGAAGAAGAAGAAGAAGGAGAAGGAGAAGGAGAAGAAGAAGAAGAAGAAGAAGAAGAAGAAGAAGAAGAAGAAGAAGAAGAAGAAGAAGAAGAAGAAGAAGAAGAAGAAGAAGAAGAAGAAGAAGAAGAAAATGTTTCGCTTCTCATCCAAGAAGCTTCATCATTTCTGACAGCAGAAGGGATCCTGATGAAGCTTCTTGGATGAGAAGCGAAATGTTTTCTTCTTCTTCCTCAAAAGAAGGACCAGGGGAGACATGATAGCAGTTTTTAAATATCTCAGGGGCTGCCACAAAGAAGAGGGAGTCAAGCTATTCTCCAAAGCACCTGAGGATAAGACGAGAAGCAATGGGTGGAAACTAATCAAGGAGAGAAGCAACCTAGAACTAAGGAGAAATTTCCTGTTAGTTAGAACAATTAATCAGTGGAACAACTTGCCTCCAGAAGCTGTAAATGCTCCAACATTGGAAGTTTTTAAGAAGATGCTGGATAACCATTTGTCTGAAGTGGTGTAGGGTTTCCTGCCTAAGCAGGGGGTTGGACTAGAAGACCTCCAAGGTCCCTTCCAACTCTGTTATTCTATTCTATTCTTCTTCCTCAGAGGTGTAGGAACTTAGCACCCACCCCTCTCCTAGGAAAATGAGATGTTTTAGGAAATATTAAAAGGGCCGAATATTTCCCCTAAAAGGGTGGCAGAAACTCAGCCCCACCCCCATCATTGTCAATGGGCAATTAAGGCCTGGGCCAGTCTATTCTACATAACAAAGATCTACCTCCTTCTAGCAGAGCCATAATAGGAATCCCAAAGCCCCTTTCATTACATCATCACCCAGCAAGAGTCAACCAAGCTTGGGATTCAGGACAGCCTACAGACTTGCCCCTGCATGGCCCCATGGGAGTCTGACAACCAATCAGAATACAAGCTCAAATTCAAAAGCCCAGAGAGGGCATAAAACCCAGGCACTCTCAGCATCTCTTCCCTTTTTTCCCCCAGGACCTCAAACCATGTGATCCTGTCCACCATTAAAAAAACCACATCTTTCCAAGCAGTCTCCATGTTTCCAGTGTCTTTCTTCCCCACTTGGAACTGAACCCAAAGGGACATTTTTTCCAACAAAGGGGGGTGGGGGCGGGGAACAGTCCAGTTGCCTTTTGAAGAAAAAAGCACCTTTGAGACAACTATGACGTGGATGACTGAGAATCTCTAGAAACAGATAGTTGGGGAGAGAGAGAAAAGGCTCTTTTTTCACATTTCTGGCCGTTCGTTTCAAACTCTGACATTGTGCCATTTTGGCAACTGCTTGATAAGAGTTTGAAGCTGTGGAAAAAAAATTATAAACAATCCGGAATAAGTAAACTACTGTCCTCCTTCCAAATTCCACCAAAAGACGTACAGGGAATGAGATTTTCCAGAATATTTTCCTCCTCAAGTGTATGTATATATATATGTGTGTGTGTGTGTGTGTGTGTGTGTGTGTGTGTGTGTGTACACACACACACACACACACACAACATATTGAGGTAGACCAGGTGCTTCAACAGAAAAAAACACTTAACTCTCCCCTGGCTCAGCTAATAAAAGGAGGAGAGATTGTGGCTCAGAGGTTAATACAACTGCCTAATATGTAGGCAGCCCAAGTTCAAATCCGAGTAAGGGTATGGCTAGCTGATGAGAGCTAAATAGCTTGAAATAGATCTATACTAGTCTCCCTTTATTTCTTTATCAGCAAATATAAATTTGATACATATATACTGTGTTTCCCAAAAAATAAGACCCTGTCTTATATTTTTTTGAACCCCAAAATAAGCACTTGGCCTTATTTTTGGGGAGGTCTTATTATTTTGGGACGTGTGGAGCAAGATGGGGCTCTTCTTGCCATCTTACCTGATTTCCAGCTCTGTGTTTAAATATTTTCAGGGAGGGCTTATTTTCAGGGGGAGGCTTATTTTAGCGTATGCGCTCAAAAGTTCGATCGGGCTTATTATCAGAGGATGTCTTATTTTCAGGGAAACAGGGTACATATATACATACATACATATATACATACATACATACATACATACATACATACACCTTTGCCGTCAAGGCAGCTAATTTCAAGAAGTAATTTATTACATGTTTAACTCATCCACCTTCTAAAAACCTAGACTGAGATGCATGGTTTCCTTCTTTGACTCAGGTGGAACTGAAAAACAGCCATAGATCTCAATCCAAGTTATATACAGATAGTCCTCGCTTAACAACCAGTCCCTGAGCAACTGTTTGAAGTTACGACAGATCTTCCCAGAGCTACTTGTGAACCGTTTTCAAAGTTCTGATGGCATCACCCTCCCCTGCAGTCACATGATTGTATTTTGGGCATTTCTCAACCGGGTCACGTTATGACTGTTTTTCATACTTACAACCAGGGGTGAAATGCTCCTGGTTCGGATCGGATCACCTGATCCGGTACCGATGGCAGCGGGTGGTTCGGAGAACCGGTAGCAAAAATCCCTGTGCCCCCCACCCCCATGCCCAGCTGAGCCGCGCGATCATCAGAGACTAGTTTTTTTTACTTTTAAAAGCATTTTTTCTACAACCTCTTCTTTTTCTTTTAAAAGCGAAAAAATGCTTTTAAAAGTTAAAAAAAAAGGCCTCTGATGATCACGCGGCTCAGCTGGAATCGTCAGAGGCTTTTTAAAGCATTTTTTCCTGCAATCTCGTCAGCCGAAGAGGCTGTAGGGAAAAAAAAATGCCTTTAAAAGCCTCTGGCGATCCCAGCTGACTTGCCTGATCATCAGAGGCTTCTAAAAGCATTTTTTTCTGCAATCTCTTAAGGTTGTAGAAAAACTGCTTTTAAAAGTAAAAAAAAAAAAGTTGGCCACGCCCACCCAGTCACATTACCCCCCTCCCCCAAGCCATGCCCACATAACCAGTAGTAACAAATTTTAGATTTCACCCCTGCTTACAATTATTGCAGCATCCCCATGGTCACCTGATCAAAATTTGGACACTTAGCAACTGGAATTTATTATGACTGTTGGTGTGTGTGTGTGTGTGTGTGTGTGTGTGTGTGTGTGTAATGTGATTACACACCTTTTGTGTGTAACCTTTTGTGACCTTCCTGCAAGCAAAGACAATGGAGAAACCAGATTCACTTAACAACCATATTACTAACTTACCATGTTACTAACCCTAACCCTAACCTTAATCCTAATTTAACAACTGCAGTGTTTCACTTAACAACTGTAGCAAGAAAGGTCATAAAAGGGAGCAAAACTCGATAAACAACTGTCTTGCTTAGCAATGGAAATGTTGGGCTCAATTGTGGTTCAAAGTCAAGGACTACCTGTCATAGAACTTGCCCTGTTATCAAAAAGGAGAGGCGATGATTTATGACTTGCTACAATGGCTTTCGAGACAAAAAGGATTGTTAAAGATGTCTACAATATGAAACCGGACAGATCACTATAGGGTACTCTCTAGGAACTCTTAAAGAGCCAGATTGCAAAATTAAGGCTTGCCTTGAAACAGTTCCACTAATACAGGTTCCTTCCCAGCCTTGTCAAAGATCAAGCAGATTGCCCTAGTCTCTCATTTCTCTTGAAATGTGTTTCCAATTTAGGTTTGCTTTTCTCTCTCTTCCATTCGGCCACCTCAAATCCAGCCACTAATATTCAAAGGAAGCCAAATAGGATTCTAACAAAATATCCCTCCCTGGTTTATGGGTAATGAAAGGCAGACTAAACGCTGTCAGATGCAGCCAAGCAGTCTCGTTTTCCCCAAACTCCTTGAGTGCAAGCAAAGAGATCAAATCCAAGGGCCAAAGCAAAATCGTGGGTATAGCTGGGCAGGAACCATTGCCAAAAAAAACCAAATGTTAAGTTCCCCACCATAGAATTCAGTGGGCATTGGAGGCCATGATGATGTAATAAACACAGAGAGAATTAAGAATTAAGAGCTGCAATGCAAGAGTCATAATTTATAAGGCCTTGGGCAGACCGTACTTGGAATACTGCATCCAGTTTTGGTCACGACATTACGAAAAAGATATTGAGACTTGGAAAGAATGCAGAGAAGAGCAACAATGATGATTAGGGGACTGGAGGCTAAAACGTATGAAGAACGGTTGCAGGAATTGGGTAATTCTAGTTCTATGAAGAGAAGGACTAGAGGTGGCATGATAGCAGGGTTCCAAAATTTGAGGGACTGTCACAAAGAAGAAGTGGTGAAATCCAAATTTTTTTACTACCGGTTCTGTGGGTGTGGCTTGGTGGGCATGATGTGGCTTGCTGGGCATGGCAGGAGAAGGATACTGCAAAATCCCCATTCCCTCCCCACTCTGAGGCCAACCAGAGGTGGTATTTGCCGGTTCTCCGAACTACTCAAAATGTCCGCTACCAGTTCTCCAGAACCTGTCAGAACCTGCTGGATTTCACCTCTGGGTCAATCTATTCTCCAAAGCACCAAAAGGCAAGACAAGAAGCAATGGATAAAAACTAATCAAGGAGAGAAGCAATATAGAACTAATGAGAAATTTCCTAATAGTGAAAACAATTAACCAGTGGAACAGCTTGCCTTCAGAAGTTGTGGTTGCTCTATCACTAAAGGTTTTTAAGAAGAGATTGGACAGCCATTTGTCTGAAATAATATAAGGTCTCCTGCTTGAGCAGGGAATTGGATTAGAAGACCTCCAAGGTCCCTTCCAACTTTGAGAAGAAGCAGCTGAGATATTTAGCATGTGTTAAATCAGGGATCAACAATGCAGAAGCTGCAGGGCCCAGGATCTTAGAAGAGTATTCAAGGAACTTCATATCCTACCATATCTTACCCAGCGCAATTATTTATATTTTTTTCATCACATAGTCAGACAGATGTTCACACTGGAGTTGACATTTTATCCACCTATTGAGTCCTTCCCAAGGACCTGGGATAGGCAAATGCGGATGTTTTATGGTGTTAGAGCAGGAGTGTCAAACTCGTGTCATCACGGCAGCATCATGTGACGTATAAGGACTTTTCCCCCCTTCACTAAACCGGGTGTGGGCGTGGCCAGTGTGTGACACATTTGGGCCACGGACCACGAGTTTAACAACCCTGTGTTAGAAGTATTGTCACAGGATGTAAGCTGTTCCAAGTAAAGCTGCCTTTTGTAATTGACTGATGGTGAATTTGTCTCCGGTGCATAAGCTCTCAGTGTACATACAAGCAACAAGTGACCAATCACAATTATAATGATAAAATGCATTCATCGTAAAATCATAAAATACAACACTCAGTGATAGACATAGGATACTAAGTAAGCAATCAACATAAATCCTACTAGGATATTAAATAAAACAATTAAAATAAATCATAAGATACAAGCAACAAAGTTATAGTCATAAGAAGATAAAGAAATAGGTAATAGAAAAGATGAGAAGGATAATAGCAATATAGCCATACTAGGTAGGTTGACACTCTTGTGGAAATTAGTTGTTTAGCAGAGTGATGGCATAGGGGAAAAAACTGTCCTTGTGTCTTGTTGTTTTTTTGTGCAATGCCCTATAGCTGTGATGGCGAACCTAGCCATATCAGTAGGCATACCAGCTCAGCTCTGGCGCTTATGCACGCGCCGGACAGCTGATTTTTGGGCCTTCTGGGCCCACCAGAAGTAGGGAAACAGGCTGTTTCCTGCCTCTGGAGGGCTTGGGGAGGGTGGGAAAGGCCCGTTTTCTTTCTCACTTGGCTCCAGATCCTTTCTATGCATCTGGGGAGGGTGAAAACAGCCTTCCCTACTCCCTTGGAGGCCCTCTAGGAATCTCTGGAGGCTGGGGACAGCAAAACATCACTTCCTGTCCCACCGGGAGTTGGGAAATAGGCCGTTTCAGGCCTCTGGAGGGCTTCCAAGGGAGTGGGGAAGGCTGTTTTCACCCTCCCCAGATGCATAGAGAGGATCTCGAGCCAGGTGAGAAAGAAAAACGAGCCTACCTGGCCATCATGTGCCAGGAGCAGGGAGGGGTTGCACACGCATGTGCAGGGCGGTGTGCATAGAATTATGGGTGTGGGCACGTGCGCACATGAACCTCCCCCACCCCCCCATCCTGGCACACGATGGCAAAAAGGTTAGCCATCACTGCCCTATAGCATCTCCTTGAGGGAAGAAGTTGAAACAGTTTATGTCCAGGATGTGATGGGTCTGTAGATAATTTCACAGCCCTCTTTCTGGTTTGTGCAGTATGTAGGTCCTTCATGGAAGGCAGGCTGGTAGCAATTGTTTTTTCTGCAGTTCTATAATAATTGTTAATAATTGATCATAAATTGAGGACTACCTTTAAAGACTGTTTCTCCATCTAGCTAATAGTGGGCCTCTTCAAGCCAGGTTGTTCATAATTGTTTTAGAAGTCAGGACCAAACTGGGGAACTTCTGCATATCAAACAAGAACTGGTCTCTTATAGTACATCTCATTTGTTTCAGGAAATTGCATAGAAATAGCTATAGCATGTAAAATAATAAATCGTGCATGGTGATCCAAATGTATTAAAACTACAGCATTTTTATTTTTGTATTTGCCCCCTAAACCTACAACTTAGTATATGCCTATTTTATGCAGAACCGAGATTCTTTTTTGTTAAAACTTTTTTAAAAAAATGCTTTACTAATTACCTTGTATGGATCATGTCCTCAACCTCAAGTTCATTCAGTTCCTTACTTTCAAAAGACATTGAGAGAAAAGAAAATTGAAAAAGAATAAAAGGAGGGAAACACGCTTCCTTTGGGGAATTACATTAATTGTTTCCCTTCCTTCATGTTAAGAGTCAGTGGAATAAACACAATTTATTGCAAGATTTGTAAACTGAATTTCTAGGAACCGAATTTTGTGGGTGAGTTGCGCACCAGAAAATGAGAGAGTTTTAGGCCATTATAAAATAATCTAGTGCTCTCCAGATGTGCTGGACTACAGCTGTCCAAAGTATTTGGAAGACACCAGTTGGAGTAGCTGTTATAAATATGACACATATATTCTGGAATTTGCTTGCATGGACCATGCCTTTTTTTGTCCAATGCAATAACTATGCTTGCTGGTCATTTTGGAAGCTCTAATGCAGAGGTAACCAATCTTGGCCAGCTTTAAGAGTTGTGGACTTCAACTCTCAGAATTCCTCAGCCAGTCATGGGGATTTCTGGAAGTTGAAGTCCAATTGCCAAGGTTAGACATAGCTGCTTTAATGCTAACATGTCCAGAAAACTCCTGATTGGAGAGCTAGCCCATCCCTGCTTTTTCTCACAGTAGTACCACATACCAGTGCTTCAGGGGTGGGCTTCAAAAATTTTATCAAGGGGTTCTCTGCCTGGTTCCCTGGGTGGGTGTGGCCATGGTGGGCGTGGCCTAGTTGGCCTCCTGCACCATGGCGGGGTGTGTGTGTGCGTTTTTGCCCTCGACAGGCTCCGGAGGCTTTCCTCAAGCCTCCGGTAGGGCAAAAACGGCCTCCCCAGGCTCCAGAAGTCAGAACTTCCGGTAGGCCCGTTTTTGCCCTCCCCGAGCTTCCACGCGCCCCCTGCACTTACCTGCATCCAAAATGGGCTGGGTGGGGACTCCTGGGAGAGGTGGGGTGGGTGGGGCCAGCCAGGAGTGGGATTTGGGGGTTCTCTGAACTGCACAGAATCTTAGCTAGAGGTTCTCCCGAACTACTGCAAACCCCCAGCAGCCCACCCCTGCAGTGCTTACTTTTCCCACATTTCTAAAGGCACATAGTGACAATACAACTCAGCAAGGTCTGATGCACCCAACCATTGTCCCTGATTACTGCATCAAGTAGGACAGAGGTGCCTTCAAGCTGTTGCTTTCTCTTGTGATTTTAAAAAAGAATTTGCCTCACCCTCACCCCACACAGCCTACAAACCTCCCCAAAGGAGCCTGGATAGCTCTGCAGACAAGGCACTGTAATTTAACACCAGCTCTCTGCAATTAAAGTAAGTTCGAATCTTGCCAGGCTCAAGGTTGACTCAGCCTTCCATCCTTTCTAAGGTAGGTAAATTGAGGACCCAGTTTGTGGGGGCAATAAGATGACTTTGTATAAAATATACAAAAGTATGAAGGCTATTGCTTAATGCATTGTAAGCCGCCCTGAGTCTCCAGAGAAGGGCGGCATATAAATCAAATTAAAAAAAAAAAAAAGTCTTGGCTATGTCCTCAGAGACCTCCAAAACTTGAAAACTTTGAATTAGAAGGGGGAACGCTTAAATACATGACTGGGGAATGATCATATACTCATAAAGCTTAATTATGAAAGCTTAAACACATGACTGGGGAATAATCATATAATCATACACCTAACTAGGTGGCTCAGTGGCTAAGACGCGGAGCTTGTTGATCAGAAAGGTTGGCAGTTCGGCGGTTCAAATCCCTAGTATAGGTCTCCTGCGTGAGCAGGGGTTGGACTAGATGAACTCCAAGGTCCCTTCCAACTCTGTTACTGTTACTACCGTTACAATATCAAGCACAAAGGTAGTTGTCGACTACCACAGTTGAGCCCAAAATTCTAGCTGCTAAGCAGGATAGTCGTTAAGCAAGGTTCGCCCTATTTTACAACCTTTCTTACAACAGTTTTTACAACAGTTTTTAAGTGAATCACTGCAGTTATTAAGTTAGTAACACAATTGTTACATGAATCTGGCTTCCTCATTGACTTTGCTTGTCAGAAGGTCACAAAAGATGACCACAAAACATTGCAACCGTCATAAACATGAGCCAGTTGCCCAAGTGTCCAAATTTTGGCCATGTGGCTGCTGCAACAGTCCTAAGTGTGAAAAACAGTCATAAGTTATGTTATCCGGTGCCGTTGTAACTTTGAAAGATCACTAAACAAATGGTTGTAATTCGAGGACTACCTGAACTGACTTTTGCAAATAAAAGTGAAATTTACTTCTTGTTTTAGTCTCCCTTTTTTGGAGTATTGCTTCCATTCTACCACCACCACTCGGGACGAATACAAATTTAGTTCCAGAAAAATATATCTATCTATCTCCTTTTGTTTTCCAGATGTTGCAACCTTGGTGAGGTGCTGCTGTTAATACATTTACTCATCGATCGACTGAGCAAAGCTACCATCTCTCATTAAATGTATCTCCCATTGAGTCGGTCATCTGCACTTCTATAACTGTCTGGTTTGGTTCTGCAACCCAACAAGACAGACACAGACTTCAGAGGATAATTACAACTGTAGAAAAAAAACAATTGCTACCAACCTGCCTTCCATTGAGGACCTGTATACTGCATGAGTCAAAAAGAGGGCTGTAAAAATATCTACAGACCCCTCACATCCTGGACATAAATTGTTTCAACTTCTACTCTCAAAACGACGCTATAGAGCACTACACACCAGAACAACTAGACACAAGAACAGTTTTTTCCCGAACGCCATCATTCTGCTAAACAAATAATTCCCTCAACACTGTCAAACTATTCACTAAGTCTGCATTACTATTACTATTAATGTTGCAATATTTTCTGGATCAGACTCAATAAAGATGTTAAGAAGTAAAGGTTTAAATATATTTTCTTTTATTTACAATAGGCATTCTATATTCACTGAATATTCACAGATAGAAGCAAGGAAAAGGGTGAAGATGGCTCCTTATATATACAATGGGTGGAGCTATATGTGGGAGTGGTGAGTCATGAATACATTAAAGATTGAAGAATAAGTTAACCCCTGATATCCCATTCATATACTATTTACACATTAGAGAATAAGGCATTTACATCTGACAAATCCCCCTCTAAATGCCGATTCGTTATACAACACCAATTACATTCAGATTCAGGACAATATAAAATATGCAGTTTAGAAGTCAGATATTTGTGCTGTTTAGAAGGTAAGGGCTTTGTTAATATGTCAGCTAATTGTTCTGAAGTATCACAGTGTATTGCCTTAATAAATCCATCCTGAGACAACTGTCTCACATGTTTAAATTTTATATCTATATGTCTGGACCTTTGTCCAATGGCATCAGATCTAGATATTTCAATAGCTGCTTTATTGTCTTCATGCATGACAAAAGGCAAAGCAGGTTTTTTCCAAACATCTGAAATTAAATCGTTAAACCATACAAGGTTATTTGCAGCTTTGGATAAACAAACATATTCTGCTTCTGTTGTTGAAGTGGCTACTAGTTCTTGTTTACCAGTGTACCAGTAAACTGGACAGTCATTTAAGAGAAAAATATATCCAGATGTACTTTTTCTGCATGACGTGTCTCCAGCCCAATCTGCATCTGCGTAACATACAAGCTTTGGTTCTTTGTTATCACTAGGTTCTAATACTAAGCAGAAATCTAGAGTACTTTTCAGATATCTTAAAATTCTTTTAACAGCTTCCCAGTGACACATTGTTGGTTTACTGACGTGTCTGGATAATAAGTTGAGTGGTAAGGCGATATCTGGCCTAGTCCAATTAGATATATAGAGAAGTGAACCTATGATTGATCTATAAAATGTGTTATCCTTGAATTCAGGGGAAGATTCATCAGTATTTCTAAGAAAATCAGTTTGCATAGGAGTATCACAGGGTTTGGCATTGATAAGATTACATTTATTCAAAAGTTCTATAATTTTATCTCTTTGAGTAAGTTTGAATCCCCTTCTAGTCTTATTAATTTGGACACCAAGATATTTGTTCACTTTACCTAGGGATTTCAACGAGAAATGTTCATTTAACTTATTTACAAAAGTTTCTCTTCTCTCTTTGTGTTTTCCTATATACAAAATATCATCTACGTAAATCAATACAAACTCAACGTAGTTGTCACCCTTTTTGACAAAAAAACAGTTATCAGCAGTGGTAGCATTGAAATCCATAGTCTTAAGTACTTTTACCAAACAATCATACCATCTTTTACCAGATTGTTTTAATCCGTACAAACTCTTATTCAACAACCAAATTTCATTTTTGTTGGTGTATTGACTGTGAGGTGCTCTTACATATATTTCCTTATCTAGTTTCGCGTGTAGATAAGCAGTCTGTATGTCATATTGAAATACATCAAGGTTGAGTGCTGATGCTACCACTAGAGCTGTTTTGACACTCTCTGTTCTTACTGTGGGGGAATACGTATCAGTATAGTCCTCCGGATATTTCTGTGCATATCCTTGTGCAACTAATCTAGCTTTGTATAGAGTATTGCCTCCTTCTAAATTCTTAATTTTATATATCCACCTGGTACCAATAATTGTTTTATCTTTAGGTGCAATTGCAGGTGTAAATACATTTAATCCTTGTAAACTTTCCATCTCTTTCTTCATAGCTAGTTCCCATTTTTCTTTTTCCTCACAAGGAAGTTTTAACACTTCTTCATATGAGTTAGGTGTTATTGATTCACCATCCATATGCATTATGTAATCCCTGTATTTGTTTGGCATTTGATTCCTGTTGTTCCTAATGACTCTTTCAGGTTTGCTATTGTTATCGTGTAAATATCTTGCTTCCTTTTTGGTCAGTGTGTCTGTTCTTATTTTGTGTTGGCTATTTGTCCAAGTTTTAGTTTTGCTTTTGTGTTTGTTGATATTTTGTTTTTCTATGGTCCCTTCCTCATGAGGTTTTGTTTCTTTACATTTATTTGGAAATATTTCATTAAGATGTAATTTAGACCAGTTGGCTTGTTCATGGAACACAGCTGTTCTGGAAACTATAAATTTGTTATTATTATCAATGAATCTGTATCCTTTGGTGCCAGTTTCATATCCCATGAATTTGAGTCTTCTGGATACATTTTCTCCCTTTCTTCTCAACTGTTTGGGTATGTGTACGTCTGCAGTGACTCCAAATATGTGCATGTGTGCTAATTTTGGCTTCCTATTATACATTACTTCGTATGGTGTTTTGTTTACAATACTGGACCAAGTTCTATTTTGTGTGTAATTTGAATAATGTAGGGCTTCTGACCAAAATTGTTTGCTTAAGCCAGCATCCTCCAATGTGCATCTAATCATGGTTTGTAATGTGGAATTTTTCCTCTCTACAATTCCGTTTTGGAACGCAGAAAATGGACTAGACGTGTAATGTAGCATTCCTCTGTCCTTTAACCATTGGGAGAATTCTTTAGACATGAATTCACATCCCCTATCTGTCATAATTTGTTTTATTCTGATATTGTGTTGTGTTTCTATGCGTTTGTAAAATTCCTTAAATTTTTGAAATGTTTCATCCTTATGTTTTAGCGTATAAACAAAACCATAACGGCTATAATCGTCTACTATTGTCAGGAAGTAGCGTTTTCTATAAGTGATTGATGGAGTTAATGGGCCTACTAGGTCCATGTGTACTAAGTCAAAAATTTTGTTAGTTGATCTAGTAGAGTTTCTTGGCCTAGAACTAGTTTTTAGTTTTGTAGATTTACATACTGAGCATTCCAAATAGTTTTCACAATTTTTTATTTTGACACCTTCTGCGTGTTCAGTCATTTTTTGTACTACAGGAAAACTGGCATGTCCTAACTTCCTATGCAAGATGTGAGCACACTCATCATGAATTGGCTTACCTATTTTTGGTTTTTTTTTTATCGTGTGTATCTGTATGATTATGAGATATTTTACATTCATCATTGTCACTGTTGCTAATATTTTCATCATCTGCTTCAATACAATCTTCTATATTTGAATCAATGTTATGCAACCATTCTTCCTTTGTTATCAAATAAGGTAGGCCTCCTTTAATCGTTACAGTGCCTATACTTGTTTTATTCTTCTCTAAAGTCGCTTTTCCCTTTGAGAAAACTATATTAATGTCAGAATCTCTACTTAGTTTTATGGCACTTAGTATGTTATGAGGTATTTCAGGTATTAACAATACCCCCTCTATTTTTCCTAGACCAGGCAAAGTTACATTCCCTCTGCCTAATACTTGAACCTTTTCTTGGTTAGCTACCTTTATTACAAATTTATCTTCTGTAAATGAAGACAGTATATTTTTGTTATTGGTGGTATGATTAGTTGCTCCAGAATCAATAAGCCAATTATTGTTCTCATTTTGCTGTAATTTTGTGCTGTCTTGTTTATTTAGTCCATTCAGTGAACCAGATTTTCTATCTTTTGAATTTTCTCTGCCCCCTCTATTTTCTCTGTAATTTGGTGGGCTTCTATATCTATGTCTATCAATGGATGACTGTCTATAATTGTATTTGTTCCTATATTCTGACCTGTGCCTTTCCTTTGAAATTTTGGGGCAATCTCTTCTATTGTGTTCCCTGGATCCACAATTGTGACATTTGTATGTTTCATTATATTTTTCTTGGAAAATTACTTTCCTAAAAGGTTTGTGTTCTGTGTGATTGCTAGAACGATTTTTTCTTGAATTGTCTTCTGCTATCAGTTTGTTAGATAGACTTTCTATGGATAAATATCCTAGATTGATAGTGTCTAAATGTGACATAAAGCTATCCCATGATGAATCAAGTGAGTTGATAATAACACTTTTCATTGTTTGATCTGAAATCACCTCCCCCCTCAAGTGCAGTTCAGCTCTTATTTTGTTTAAATATATTAAATGCTCACTTATGGAAACCCCTGGTTTTACTCTAGATGAAAAGAAATCCTTAGACATTCTTGTGGTGGTAGCTACACTGTCGCTGTGAAACAAATTAAACATGCATTGGATAATTTCAGAAACAGTCTGATTTGGTTTGATGCTATGATACATTGCAGGAGACACACTAGATATTATTAAGTAAAAAGCTCTATGGTGTAAACAATCTATTTTTAAAGTCCAAGGTCTTTTTGGGGGACTAGTGATAAAGAATAGTAAGTTTTCCTTCATAAAGACCACCTGGATCTGTTGATACCATTCTTGCAAATTAATGCCATCAACCCTTAGTTTTGGGAAGTCACTGGGTAAGTTTCCCACATTATTTTGTCCATTACTTACAACCTGAGGTAGTCCGTGGTCTCGCAAGTGTAGAAAATCGCAAAACGGCATGGGGATGCTCGCAACGAGTCTGCGTGGCTCTTTCACCAGTTCATGTCTTGCCGGGTCGTCTGCGTAGTTTCGCGCATGCGTGTTGTCCATTTCTTCTTTGACTTTGTTACGGAAGGTTCTCTCCACCGCGGCTCGCTCGCGCTGCTCTTCTTCAGACGAGTCGGTCTCTGTTTCGGCCTTGGGAGCTCTGACGACGGCGGCTGCTCTTCTTTTCTTTTTGGAAGTGTAGTCACTTGCTTCGGTCTTTGGTGTAGGGCGGAATCGACAAGGCTCTCTAGGTTCGGGCGTCGTCGCTCTCGAAGTCAGGATGGGAGCGGGCAGGTCTTGAGGTATCGGCTTGTTCGCTCTCTTCTTCGGTATCTTTTTGGTAATTTTTAGTTTTGGCCCAAAAGCAGCAAAAAGCGTTTTCATCGCTGACTTTACTTGGGATTTTGTTGAGTCATCTTCACTTTCTGATTCTGACTCTTCCGAGGAGTTTGAATCCTCTTTTTCATCTTCGTTGTCTGATAACGTTTTTCGCGCCAGAAATTTTGAACTGAGCATTTTGATTGGCTCTGCTTCGCTCATCTTGGAGGTCTGTTGAAACCAAGATGGCTGCCATTCAAAATTTCGCGCGGGATCACATTTCTTCTTCTTCGTAATGACTTTCTCTGTAGTCATATTACTCACAATTTTTGGTTCTTTAGGCTTCTCATTAGTGATGTTTTTTTCTCTCGCTGCTCCGCTGTTCTTCAGCATTTCTTGGAGGTTCGCGATGAGGCTTTCATCATTTTTCTGGCTTTTTAATAGTTTTAATATCTCTGACCTGAGTTCGTTATTCTTTATTTCGATTTCCTCCTGGTCATCGTTTTCATCTATTATTTCTTCATCTTCAGTGGTGTATTCTTCGGATTCTCTTGAAATTGCGTTTGTGGATTCGTTGATTATTTCTTGTTCTGTTTCCATTTCTTTGCTGTAGGCCCTGGTGTTGGGCCTATCCTTCTTGGACATTTTTAAGTTTTTATTGAGTCAATTAACCATCCTCTGCTACCAGCTTGTTGCAATATTTTCTGGATCAGACTCAATAAAGATGTTAAGAAGTAAAGGTTTAAATATATTTTCTTTTATTTACAATAGGCATTCTATATTCACTGAATATTCACAGATAGAAGCAAGGAAAAGGGTGAAGATGGCTCCTTATATATACAATGGGTGGAGCTATATGTGGGAGTGGTGAGTCATGAATACATTAAAGATTGAAGAATAAGTTAACCCCTGATATCCCATTCATATACTATTTACACATTAGAGAATAAGGCATTTACATCTGACAATTAATCTTCTCATCATTCTTATCAGCCATCTCCTCCCACTTATGACTGTATGACTGTAACTTGTTGCTTGTATCCTTACAATTTATATTGCCTGCTTCCTAGTATGATTTGATTGCTTATTTGTACCCTATGACTATCACTAAGTGTTGTACCTTATGATTCTTGACAAATGTATCTTTTCTTTTTATGTACACTGAGAGCATATGCACCAAAGACAAATTCCTTGTGTGTCCAATCACACTTGGCCAATAAAGAATTCTATTCTATTCTATTCTAAAATGGGCACTGAGTCTTTAACAGAATGCATGTTTATTGCAACAGCCAGCCGAAATCCCATAACGTTGCTTTTCTTGGCTTGCAGTCAAACATCAACTCCGATCCCATGGCAGTTCCACAACACTGCATGGCGGTCCCTACTCATCCACCTGTGTTTATATTATGGTTTCTTTTGTTCCCAGGTGTGGCTTTCAAAGGGAGCTCATTAGAGAGACACAAGCCATCGCACAAGAGAGGAACTGTTATTCTTCCCACTGTTCTTACTTTTCCTTCTCAAGTTTCTCCTTCCCTTCGCCTGATCATGGAAGCATATTAAATACTTACCGGCCAATATTTGATACCCAGACCAAGGTTAATCTGTCGTGAATGATTAATGTAAGAGGTGAACAATACCTGATGCTTTTGCCTGTTAAGAAAGATCTTTGAGTGGACTAAACCAGTAAGTGCTTAATTATCTTCTTCAGCTTGTCTCTTCCTTAATGAGGTGTCAGACCTGATTAAGTCTGGATATCTTTCGTTTCTCCAGAGAGAGACAAAGGCAAGAGATAATTGCAACCCTGCAGAAACGGCAAAAAATTAAATGCATTTCTTTTCATAAATGGCATAATTTTAATCACGCAGTCCAAGGGGTTCTGGTTTGATTTTTCTGTCTTTAAAACCTCCCTTTCAGATAAATTGTGGCTCAGAGGCACATCAGATGGTTGTCTTTTTTTGACCACCCAGAATGATCCAGACAGCTTCCCTGGGATTTAGAAGAAAAGGCAGATGAGATTTCCCCTCCAAATCTGAATTCTTTATCTAGAGAGCAACTGGTGATGGGGTGGGGGGTGAGAGAATACACCCAGGAGGGCTCTGACAGGCAAATCATCCCATTATATATTTTTTCTCTCCAATTGTTCCATATCTGGATTTTTCATCCAAGAATTATTAGCTTAAAAGTGTCAGTTTTAAAATAACATGGTATAGGAAGTTAGCACCTACCCCTCTCCTAGAAAAATGAAATATTTTAGGAAATATTAAAAGGGCAGAATACAGTGGTGAAATGTAAAATTTGTTACTACCGGTTCTGTGGGCGTGGCTTGGGGGAGTAATGTGACTGGGTGGGCGTGGTCAACTTTTTTTTTTTACTTTTAAAAGCATTTTTTCTACAACCTCTTCAGCCAAGAGGTTGCAGGAAAAAATGCTTTTAAAAGCCTCTGACGATCCCAGCTGAGCCGCGTGATCATCAGAGGCTTTTTTTTTTTTTACTTTTAAAAGCATTTTTGCTGCCGAAGAGGTTGTAGAAAAAATGCTTTTAAAAGTAAAAAAAAAAGCCTCTGATGATTGCGCGGCTCAGCTGGGCATGGGGGGCAGGGATTTTTGCTACTGGTTCTCCTAACCACCCGCTGCCATCACTACCGGATTGGGCGATCTGGTCCAAACCAGGAGCATTTCACCCCTGGCAGAGTATTTCCCCAAAAAGGGAGGCAGAAACTCAGCACACACACCCCTTGTCAATGGACCATTAAGGCCTGAGCCACTCCATTCTACATAACAAAAATAGGATTAGCTCTCTACCCATCTAGCAACAGAATTCACCACATGGCACCTGGGGAGATTGCATCACCCAGCAAGGCTCAACCAAGCCTGGGACTCAGGACAGCCTACAGAGTTGCCTCTGCATGGCCCCATGGGAGTCTGACAACCAATCAGAATACGAGCTCAAATTCAAAAGCCCAGGGAGGGCATAAAACTGAGGCACTCTCAGTATCTCGGCCCTTTTTCTTCTTCACCCAACATCATCAAGGCATGTGGTCCTGCCCACCATTAAAACCATCTTTCCAAACAGCCACCATCTTTCCAGTGTCTTTCTCCCCACTTGGAACTGAACCCAAATGGACATTTCTTCCAACAATGGGATGGATGACACTGTTTGAGGGAGGAAGCTAGAAAGTAAATTTAATAATTAAAAAAAAGATGTCTGAACTGCTGAGCATGAATATAATCCGTAGGGGTATACCAGAGGTGGGTTTCAGCAGGTTCTGACCAGTTCTGGAGAACCGATAGTGGAAATTTTGAGTAGTTCGGAGAACCTGTAGTAAAAATTCTGACTGGCCCCGCCCGCATCTATTCTCTGCCTCCCAAGTCCCAACTGATTGGGAGGAAATGGGGATTTTGCAGTATCCTTCACCTGGATTGGGGTGGGAATGGAGATTTTACAGTATCCTTCCCCAGCCACGCCCACAATATCATGCTACGCTCACTAAGCCACACCCACAGAATTGGTAGTAAACAATTTTGAAACCCACCACTGGGGTATACACACTAAAACAAAATAAAATTTACTGGTATATTTACTTACAGGGCTCATAGGCCACTCCAGTCAACTGAGTAGAAGACCCTACCCTATTTTTGGTACAATAAATCCATAAAAAATTAACACCAAGCTCATTTGTACTTTATAAAACAATCCTATAGAACAAGAATCAAAGAATCCAGAAAATCAAGCAATTCTTATTCCAGGGGGATAAGTCATAGCAGCCCTGTCTCTAAGGCCTGATAAAGTGTACCCTTCACAGATTACCTGAAGGAAAAGAGCTCTTCAAATATTGAGGAAAAACAAGGCCGGAGAAAGAGATTGAGAAAACATCTTTCTGGGGACACATCAAAGGGACACATCAAAAACTAATCCTGCTAGATTTTACATCATAAGCAGAACTTTTATCAGGTTAGATAGTCTTATGGATCTCGGTAGTCCTCAACCTACGACCACAATTGAGCCCAACATTTTTGTTCCTAAGCGAGACATCCGTTAAGCTCCATTTTGCAACCTTTCTTGCCATAATTATTAAGTGAATCACTGCAGTTCTTAAGTGAGTAATGGTTGTTAAGTGAATCTGGCTTTCCCATTGACTTTGCTTGTCGGAAGGTGGCAAAATGTGTTCACAGAGACACTGCAGCCATCATAAATACACGCCAGTTGCCAAGTATCTGAATTTTGACTATGGGGATCCTGAAATGGTTGTAAGTCGGTCATAAGTCATTTTTTTCCTGTGCTGTAGTAACTTTAAACAGTCATTAAATGAACTGTTGTAAGTCAAGGACTACCTGTATTTAGATCTTGAAATGTGAACTGCTTTAAAGCAACCAAAATTAATTGCCCTCAGCCAACATCCTAAATTATACCTGAAAGCTGGAATATATAAAAAGAATAGCATTGGTCCAGTTACAGAATTCAGGTTTTCTTTATTCAGAATATTATGCACACTTTGGGGTTTGAACATCTTGGGAAGGGGTGTTATCCTTATATTAGAAGGGGACAGAATAAAGCAGTAGATGAGGCCATCACAAAAATGAGCTTTGATTATGGTTGATTTGCATTTAAACTGAATTCAAATCAGGGGTGAAATCCAGCTGGTTCTGACAGGTTCTGGAGAACCAGTAGCGGAAATTTTGAGCAGTTCGGAGAACCGGTAGTGGAAATTTTGAGTAGTTCGGAGAACCGGCAAATACCAGCTCTGGCTGGCCCCAGAGTGGGGTGGGAATGGAGATTTTGCAGTATCCTTCCCCTGCCACACCACACCTACAAAGCCACGCCCACAGAACCGATAGTAAAAAAATTTGGATTTTACCCCTGATTCAAATGAATTGAATACCATGAATTTGATGACGCCACAGACATTTCATGCTTTTCTCTTTTTCTTCAATTAAAGTCTAGAGTTTGGTGGCGCAGTGATTAGAATGCAGTATTGCAGGCTAATTCTGCTGAGTGCCAGCAGTTCGATTCTGAACGGCTCAAGGTTAACTCAGCCTCCCATCCTTCCAAGGTCAATAAAATGAGGACCCAGATTGTTGAAGGCAATATGCTGACTCTAAACCACTTAGAGAGGTCTGTAAAGCACTATGAAGAGGTATATAGGCCTAAGTGCTATTGCTATTGGTGGAAAATGTCATAACCTCTAAACTACCTTGGCTGTCATTGGAAGAGGCTCCAAAGATCAAATTGATGGCCATGACTGTGGAACCAGGGCCTTGCTTTTTTGAAGATCAAATGATACCGTACCATCTTGACATGTTTGGTTCCCCTTGAAGTTACCTGCAAGGACAAAACCACTTAATTCAAAGAAATTCCTCTGTGGATAACAACATTCTGAATTTTCAATTATGAGTAAACTGGGAGTGTGTTGTGTCAGTGAGGCTATATAAGAGTCAGCTGCAGTAGATGACCTTTGCAAGAATGTTCTGTCCTGCTTTTCCCACCTGGCTGAAAAGCCTTATTATTGCACTGAAGAAACTTTCTGTCAGTGCTGGAAGGATGTTTAATTAAAAAAAAAACCTGATTTAGCTTCTCTATGTTTCCTTGGGAAGTTTTGATGGCAACTTCTTTTAAACGACAGCTGCCTTCAGAAGAAGTCCTCCAAGGTTAAAGGCAGAGGGTGTCAAGAGAAATAGAAGTTGATGGGCCAATTGTAGATGAAGAGTTTAGATCAATCTTGGGCATGGAAAGCCCTTCATTATTTCAAATCTTTATTGTCAGTGCACAACATATGTACAATGAGATTGGTTGAGCTCCCTCAGTACATGCCCTGTCCCAACACAATACAACTCACAGTGAAGACAGAAAATCCCTAACCCAATAAATCATATTAACAACCCCCAGTCCTATTGCACCAGTGTGAACATGTTACATGTTGCGCTGGCCCTGCAAATCCATCGTACTATGTAGTTATGACGTTATTTTGCATTCAGGAGTCTGACAGCCCACAGATAAAAACTGTTCTTCAGCCTGTTTGTGCGGCTGCCTATGCTTCTATATCTCCTTCCCGATGGTAAGAGGATGAAGAAGTGGTGACCAGGGTATGAGTCATCCAGTGGTGGGTTCCTCCCGGTTCCCCCAAGCCGGTAGCGGTGACGATATGACATCACCGAACCAGTTCTGGGCCCCCCGTGCCCCCCCCATTATTCTTACCTTTTATTTGGCCCCACCCCCAATCTGTTGCTGCCTCCTGAGTCCCAGCTGATCGGCTAGAAGGAAAAAAAATTGTTTAAACTCTTGCCGCGGGGCTTCAAAGGGCCGCCCTACAGCTGATCAGTGTTAAAAGGCAGTGTGGTGGTAGACCGGTGCCTCCAAAAACAAATGAGTAGACCGGTATCTGCAAAAATAAATGGGTAGACCAGTGCCTCTAAAAACAAATGAGTAGACCGGTGCCTACAAAAATAAATGGGTAGACCAGTGCCTCTAAAAACAAATGAGTAGACCGGTGTCTGCAAAAATAAATGGGTAGACCAGTGCCTCCAAAAACAAATGAGTAGACCGGTACAGCTCTGCAAGCAATTAAAAGCCTGGTAGACCAGTACCTCTGCTAAATCCTAAAGAATTGTCACATGACCATCAAGCCACGCCCACGAAATAAGCCATGCCCACAGAACCGGTAGTAAAAAAATTTAGAACCCACACCTGGAGTCATCTCTGAGGATTTTCCACACTCTCCTAAGGCAGCGAGCCCTAGAGATCTCATCTAGTGGTATCAGGGGACAGCTCACAATGTTTTGTGCTGTGCTCACCACCCTCTGTAATGTTTTTCTATCTGTTGCTGTTAGACTAGCATGCCATACCATGATGCTATAAGTGAGGACGCTTTCTATTGTGGACCGGTAAAAGGAGGTCATCAGTTGTTGTTCCACCCTGTTTTTATGCAAGACCCTAAGGAAATGGAGTCTCTGTTGGGCCTTCCTGGCCACCTGGATCGTGTTGTTTTTCCAGGTGAGGTCTTCGCTGAGATGGACTCCCCGGAATTTAAAAGTGAGTTAATAACTTGGACTTCAAAGGAAAGGAACAAGGCTTTCCTTGCTCAGCTTTCTGGTTCAGGAGGCTTTATAATGGGAATAAAAAAAAAAAAAATCAAGATGACAACTGTGTTTGCGTCTTCAAAACCCTGCCCCCTTCTAACATGTGGATTACCTACTGATTGTGTTTAAAACCCATTACATGTGCAACTTAAAAGCAATCCTTCTGATCTAGGGTGGCCCTTAGGTAATAGAAGGGAGACAAAACCCGGTAAACAAAGACAATTGTGACAGATCAAAGACTGTGTGAGCCTTGACCAGTGATGCAATGAAAAGGGGGATACCTTGATGCTCTCACCCACCGTTGTGCGTGAAGAAAGCTTTGAAGAGCAAAAGATGAATCAAGATGAATCGCTCAAACAGGTAAGAACAGTCCCTTAACTGTCCAAGTCTACGCACATGGCCCTTCATATGGAAGGCATTTGGCACTATGGGACTCTTACATCCAGATGTGCTTGCAGGTTCTTCTCTTGGTGCTCACAGATTTTTGGCTTCCCCTGATTTCATGGATTACAAAATATTTAATATTTTTAATATTTAAAAATTGCTTTTAAAAGAATAATAGGAAAAAGATAAAAGCAAAAGGAACGAAACACAAAAGTACATACATTATAAAAATATGTAGTAAGTGTGTAGAGATTCTCAGTCATCCAGGTCATGGTTGTCCCAAAGGACTTCGTTTTTAAGTGCTTACAGTAAATAAGTAAAAAGAAATTCAGTAGAAAAAATAAAATAAAATATAATATGTTAGAACAATAAATAGTTCTACACATAATTAATACAAGTGTTTTTCAAGTGTGTGTGCCTTTGGATAGATTAGATAGATCAGACAGACAGACAGACAGACGGACCAGAATTGGAAGAGACCTTGGAGCAGTGGTGAAATCCAATTTTTTTTACTACCGGTTCTGTGGGTGTGGCTTGGTGGGCGTGGTGTGGCTTAGTGGGTGTGGCTTGGTAGGCATGGCAGAGGTAGGATATGCAAAATTTCCATTTCCACCCTACTCCAGGGAAAGGATATTGCAAAATCCCCATTCCCACCTCACTCTGGGGCCACTCTGGTGGTATTTGCCGGTTCTCCAAACTACTCAAAATTTCCGGTTCTCCAGAATCTGTCAGAATCTGCTGGATTTCACCCTGCCTTGGAGGTTTTCTAGTCCAACCCCAGGAAACCATATACCATTTCAGACTAATGGTTGTCCATCGCGGACAGGTAGATAATACACTTACATAAGTGTCATGTTTTTTTTAACCGACTGTACTTTGTATAAATGAGTTCCACATTTCCTTATACTTATCCAGACAAAGTGTACGTCTATAGGCAATTTGCTCATAGGCAGCAAGTGTCATCAGGTCTTCAATCGATTGAGTAAGTGGACCATGCAATTATCCTTAAAATGTTGCAATATCTGTTTTTCTAAAGACTTCATGCACCTTTGAAATAATACTTCGGCTACAGCCCAGAATCTAAGAACTGGTTCACATTGCTGGCTCATATTTAGCTTGTCATCAATGATCATACCCAGTAGTCATTGACACTATTTATTTAGCCCTGGTAATTGGTCAGATTAAAAGTAAAATTTAAAAGACCTGATGTTTTCTTGCTCATCATTTTTCATATAATGAAGAATGAAACAAATTTGAATTGAATTCTATATTGCACCAGTCATTTACGATTGCCTATTGATAAAGAGTTAACACACTGTTTTCTCTAGAATGAGTATACATTTGTATTTAATCTAACATTTTTCTTCGTAATGAAGCGGGTTTTTTTTTTTCAACCATGCATATGGAAAGGATTACCCAGAATAAAATACCATGATTGATTGGATAGGGAGCCCATGATTGAAATCTTTCTAATTTAGAATTTAAATGTTGACATACTCCTAAATCCTTATAGTAATCTTACAGCTTTTCTTGATCTCTTTAACAACCCTAATGTTCACATCTATTGAATTTCTCTGGAGAAAGACCTTGTCCTGTTTCACCATATTGATCATAAATGGATCAATTGATTGAAGCATTTATGATCAATCAGTGTCTACAAGTTCTTGATGATTTTATTGCCACTCTTTTAATACCCTTCAGATATGGTATCTTCCTCAGGATGACACACTTAGAATTGTGTGACAAATAGCAGGGGGTTGCTGCTGAAACAGAATGTACATTGTACCAATGACTGCATCTCAAAAGATCCGTCTGTTAAAGTACTGAAGTTTGCAGATGATACAACAGTGATTGATCTCATTCGAGACAACAATGAATCTGCATACAGACGGGAGGTTGAACAACTAGCCTTGTGGAGCAACCAGAACAATCTTGAACTAAATACACTCAAAACTGTAGAAATGGTGGTAAATTTTAGAAGAAACCCTCCTACTCTATCACTTCTTACAATATTAAACAACACAGTATTAACAGTTGAGTCCTTCAAGTTTCTAAGTTCTATCATATCTCAAGACTTAAAATGGATACCTAACATCAAAAATATTATCAAAAAAGCACAACAGAGAATGTTCTTTCTGCGCCAATTCAGAAAGCTCAAACTGCCCAAAGAGCTGCTGATTCAGTTGTACAGAGGAATTATTGAGTCTGTCATCTGCAACTCTATAACTGTCTGGTTTGGCTCTGCAACCCAACAAGACAGACACAGACTTCAACGGATAATTAGAACTGCAGAAAAAACAATTGCTACCAACCTGCCTTCCATTTGAGGACCTGTATATTGCATGAATCAAAAAGAGGGCTGTGAAAATATCTACAGACCCCTCGCATCCTGGACGTAAATTGTTTCAACTTCTACACTCAAAATGATGCTATAGGGCAAATATATTTTATTTTTTCTTTATGTGCACTGAGAGCATATGCACCAAAGACAAATTCCTTGTGTGTCCAATCACACTTGGCCAATAAAGAGTTCTATTCTATTCTATTTGAGTTTCTTTTCTCTGGACCCTATTTCCATAGTCACTGTTCAAAAGGAAGTTTTAGGCAAGGAGTGAGGGCAGCTGTGGACATTGGAAAGAGGAAAATATAATGATGTGGCAATTTCATCAAAATTATAGTAGAGTATAGGTAGTGAAATGCTCAAATGTTCAATTAAAAACATTAAGAAAAGTTCCTGTGGGAACAAATCAAAGATCAATCTATTCTAGCTTTCTTTTCTTGCTATTATGTTCATGCGAGCCCACACACTGATTGAGAACTATTTGCCCTTCCTTTGTCATGATCACTCAACAACAAGCCAACTCTCATTTGTCCTTTTTAAATTTGTTTATAATATAAAATACAAAAAAATACAAAAACAAATAATAGGAAAAATAGGGGACGGAAAAGGAAAAGTGCAGAAAAGAAGGGAAAAGGAAAGAAAGGGCATTGACTTATTTATTTTATTTATTTATTATTTAAATTTTTATACCACCCTTCTCCCGAGGGACTCAGGGTGGTACACAGCCAACAATAAAACACACATATACATAAAATTTAAAAACAATTTAAAATATATTAAATAAATTTGGCCCCAATATTATTAAAAAAACTAAAACAACCATTTAAAATTCATGTTTAGGCCAGCCCAGCTTGTTGGAACAATAACTCTTGAGGGCACGGCGAAAGGCGCGTAGGTCAGACTCCCTTTGGTGCAATATAAGATAGTAACAACCAATCTTAACTTTTTACTTTTACATAGTAGTACAAACTTGCCATTTTTATATTAAAATTTTTATCTAATAGGTAAAACCCAAAATCAAAGTTTCATTTTTTGTCCATTTCAAGCACAAAGTCCAGAAGCGGTTTCCAAGTAGAAACAAAAGTACTTATGTGGGTTTTTTCCCCTTCTTTTATCAAAGCAGTCAATTTAACCATCTTTGCTGACTCCATCAATCTTTGCAGCCATTCTTCCATTGTGGGGATCGAAATCTTTTTTGTGGTGCTATTATGTTCATGAGAGCTGATGGGGGATTCAGTAAGTCTTGGTACCTCATCATTTTTCCTATTTCGAGAGTGTTCGGGTATATCAATGCTTCCATCGGGGACCACCATTTTGGTATTTTAGTATAGTGAGTTCTCTTAATATCCTGCCAGATCTTGAATAATGAAGCTCGAATTATATGACATTGGAAGTACATGTGTCTTTTATCCGATCCGTCCCATAAGAAAGCGTGCCATCCTCTTATTAAGTCAAAGCCTTCTAAATATAAAGTTCTTTTGTTGTCGAGTTCCATCCATTCTTTAATCCAGGTCAATCCTGATGCCTTATAGTAGAGTTCCCAATCTGGTGTTGCTAGACCTCCTTTGTCCCGTGAATCCTGTAGGGCTTTGATTTTAATTCTGGCCTTCTTTCCCTGCCATATGTAGTTCATTGTTGTTTTGTTGAGGTTCTTAAAGAAATCTCTTCCGGGGTGTATTGGTATCACTTGATATAAATATAGTACTCTTGGTAATATATTCATTTTTATTAAGGCAATTCTGCCCATCAATGAGAGTTGTAATCTACTCCAAATTTCTAAGTCTTTTTTGATTTGTTTTAACAATTTGGTATAATCAGCAACAAGCCAATTCTCATTTGTTACAAGAGACTCTGAGGCAGACTCTTGAATGAATGGTCCATGTTATGTTTTGCTGTAGAACTTAACAAAACAGTTCAAGGATGCTTAGTGGAATCAGAAGACATCACCCAAACCACTGAAAGATATAAATGACCCAATGGTGGGTTTCAATTTTTTTTTACTACCGGTTCTGTGGGTGTGGCTTGGTGGGCATGGCATGGCTTGGCGGGCATGGCAGGGGAAGAATACTGCAAAATCTCTATTCCTCCCCACTCCGGGGGAAGGTTACTGCAAAGTCCCCATTTCCTCCCAATCAGCTGGGACTTGGGAGGCAGAGAATAGATGGGGGCAGGACCAGTCAGAGGTGATATTTACCGGTTCTCCGAACTACTCAAAATTTCCCCTACCGGTTCTCCAGAACTGGTCAGAACCTGCAGAAACCCACCTCTGAAATGACCCCACAAAAAAGGCTTTGAACTATTGATGCCACTATTTAAGGTATTTGGACATCCAATACTTCGGTAGCTCTTTTAATCATCACAAATTTTAAACACTTTGCACATAGTATGTTTCTCTGAAACAACAAATCACTTGGCTTAATTTTTAAATAAATATGAAGAGATAACACATGTGTTGCAATCTATTGGAGACATAGGAAGCCAAAGGGGTCTGTAGACCCAACAAAACTGAGGAATCCAGGAAAACCTTCTGTGAATTAGCCAGTGGTGGGATTCGGCCACTTCCGTCCGGATCGTGCAAACTGGTAATGGTGACTGTGGGAGGCTCCGCCCACCCGCCCGGATGTAATGTGCAACTACTGCGCATGTGCAGAGGTGGCGTGTGCACTCACATTTGTGAACCGGTAGGGAAGGTAAGTGAATCCAACCTCTGGAATTAGCCCAAAGGTGCTTTTTCAAAAGGCAACTGGACTTGTTTTTTCCTTGAAGACGTTTCGCTTCTCATCCAAGAAGCTTCTTCAGTTCAGAACTGAAGAAGAACTGGGCTAATTCAAGGAAAAATAAGTCCAGTTGCCTTTTGAAAAAGCACCTTTGGGACAACCATGACCTGGATGACTGAGATGCTCCACAGACATTTAGCTTCTGTGAGTTAATTTTCCCTGGAAAGCAACTTAGTAAATAATCTTGGAGCATAAGGGAAATTCTGGTGGCTGAAATATTGATTTGTCATAGGAACATTGGCCAGGTATGTACATCCTCCTTCAAATCCAAAATGGTTTCCCTAGCAACCCAAACTGTTGTTAATAAAACAACAAAATATACAGCAGAGTTTTCTCAGTTCTTGGACACCTGATTATATACATCATCTGCCAACGGGTAGGTTTTCAATGAAATCCAAAGGAAAAACATTCATATGGGCAGGTGAATATGCTTTCAGAAGACTATTGATGGATTGGCCCAGACTGAGAACTTGAATTCATCCACTCCTATTCCCTGAAGGCTAACTTCTGATTTTATTTGATTCTCTTAATGTAGCATATGCACCAAAGACAAATTCCTTGTGTGTCCAATCACACTTGGCCAATAAAGAATTCTATCTATCTCGACACTAAAGGGAGCATAATATGTCTGGTGATTATCTCCTTTGTTCTTTTTCCTGTCCAGTGGAATGAATCGAGCATATTTCATTCTATGCAGATTTTTCCCTCTTTATTATGGCCTCATAATTCCTGTATGATTGCATCATGCTTAAACAGGTCTGTGAGAGACCTGCAGTTGCAGTTGTATAACTTCTATGGATGGCTTACCTTGAAGCCAGCTCATTCTATTCATTTATGGTTTTTTTTTTCAAGAAGCTAGAAAATGGGTTAATTCAGTAGTGAAGACTGAGGTGTGAATGCAATCTTATAGAAGTCTGCCATGGTGGGCAAACAGCAATCTGTGTTGGAACACAAAATGTATGATTTATATATTTATGTTTGAGGCAAGCAAGGCTTTGTATCATTACTGTATGTCAAAAAAAATTTTTTTTTCAAATCCTTTTTTACCAGATATCTGTGTAATTCATGAATACAGATATCATACAGAGCTGCAGTGGCACAATGGTTAGAGTGCAGTACTGCAGGCTACTTGTGCTGATCACCAACTGCCAGCAGTTTGGCAGATCAAATCTCACTAGGGTCAAGGTTGACTCAGCCTTCCATCCTTCCAAATTCAGTAAAATGAGGACCCAGATTGTTGGGGGCGATATGCTGACTCTTTAAACTGCTTAGAGAGGTCTGTAAAGCACTATGAAGCGGTATATAAGTCTAAGTGCTATTGCTATTGCTATAGCTTTTGCGGGAGATCATCCATCCATCCATCCATCCATCCATCCATCCATCCATCCATCCATCCATCCATCCTTCTTTTCTCTCTCCCTTATGTTTTAAATGTTCTTCTAATGCAGTTTCTAGTGCTAGATAAGGAGCTTCGACTTAGAATAACATAGTTGTCACTTTAAATGTACCCTGATTGCCATACATTAAAATGAAATTTCGTCTCATACAGCTCTCAAAGAGTCACCACCTCCAATATTCACTACATAAACATGACAGACAAACAAAACAAAAAATAAAATAAAATAAATAATAAAATAAAATAAAATAAAATAAAATAAAATAAAATAAAATATAAAATAAAATAAAATAAAATAATAAAATAAAATAAAATAAAATAAAATAATATAATATAATATAATATAATATAATATAATATAATATAATATAATATAATATAATAATATAATATAATATAATATAATATAATATAATAATAAAATAAAATAAAATAAAATAAAATAAAATAAAATAAAATAAAATAAAATAATAAAATAAAATAAAATAAAATAATGAAATGAAATGAAATGAAATGAAATGCCTATACCCACATATATTATATGACACAGAGAAACAACACAGTCTAGCTGGCTGGGGAATTCTGGGAGTTGAAGTCCACACGTCCTAAAGTTCCTCAGGTTGAGAAACACCCCATTAAGGAAATCACGAGGCCTTCAGTAGAGTTGAATTGGAGACTGCTAAAAGTAACCATTGCAAAGTTAGGCTTGTAATTTATTACAGCTAAAGTGTTTGTGGAAATGAAATCAGTTCCCAATGTTAGCGCTCTCTCAGTGCTAATGAGAGGGCCAAGCCAACTTGATCGTTTTCACATGGCCTTGACTACTAAGGATCCCCCCCCACTTTTTTTTTTGTTGTTGCTGTGACCACAGATTTATATCCATTTCCTTTCCTGTCTGGTTCTTGCAGAAAGAAAAGGCTGAGGGGAGAGGATTGGCCTTGAAAAAAAAATGAAACCAAGCTGGGGTGAACAGCACAGATAACTATACCAGAAGAGCTTTCAGGCCTATACTGTATAAACTTCTTTTTTTGACATACAGAAAGTCTTCATTTGCTCATTTGTGTATTGCAAACCCAGGGCCCTCTCTCAGATTAAAAAGCTTTTCTCATAAAAATAAATACAGGGAGTCCTCGATTTACAACAGTTCATTTAGTGACCATTTGAAGTTACAACGGCACTGACAAAAGTGACCGTTTTTCACGCTTATGACTGCCGCAGCATCCCCATGGTCATGTGATCAAAATTCAGATGCTTGGAAACTGACTCATATTTGTGACGGTTGCAGTGTCCTGGGGTGATGTTGAGATCCTCTTTTTGCGACTTTCCGACAAGCAAAGTCAACGGGGAAAGCAGATTCACTCAACAACCCACGTTGCTAACATAATCACCGCAGCGATTCCCTTAACAATTTGGTGCTAGAAAGGTTGTAAAATGGGGCAAAATTAATCACTTAATAATAGAAATGTTGGGCTCAAATGTTGTTGTAGGTCGAGGGCCAACTGTAAATTAAATCCAAAGCAGGGGTGAAATTCACTTATCTTCCCTCCTAGTTCGCAAATGTGCGTGTGCTACACAAAGCCTTCTGCGCATGCCCAGAGGCCGAAAACCATCGCAAAAAAGAGATGTCATTATGTCTGTGAGGGTGGGTGGCTTCGCACAGTCGGCCCTACCGTATCATGCGATCCAGTAGGAACCGGCTAAATTTCACCCCTGATCCAAAGCTATGAAAATAAACTTAGGGAGGCTGACTTGCTCATCCATAACACTTTTCTTTCATTTCATCAGCCCAGTCTTTCAGTTCTCTAAATGATTCTTAAAACCTTGCTACATGTTTCAGAGGCTCTAATTAGGAGAAGAGATTGTGCTACACAATGGGATATTGTTAAGCTTTGCTTAACCGTATCTAGGTCTGCTGAGGAGACCAATTATTCATCCACTTTTCCTATCTCCTTCTCTTGGATTTGATACAGCCCCCAGAAAAGTATCTCCAGACCGTCTGAAAATGCCTTATCTGAAACGAAAAGGCTTTCCCTTGATTTGACTTAGTCTCCCCTCCCCAGCATCACACATACTGCCAGGGCTACTAATACATAAGCGATCCTATTCTGTGGGGTCCTTGGTGCTCTCTGAGCTTGGTGCAGGGGTGAAATCCAGCAGGTTCTGACAGGTTCTGGAGAACCGGTAGCGGAAATTTTGAGTAGTTTAGAGAACCGGCAAATACCACCTCTGGCTGGTCCTAGAGTGGGGTGGGGATGGGGATTTTGCAGTATCCTTCCCCTGGAGTGGGGTATGAATGGGGATTTTGCAGTATCCTTCCCCTGCCACGCCTACCAAGCCACACCACACCCACCAAGCCACGCCCACAGAACCGGTAGTAAAAAAAAATGAATTTCACCACTAGCTTGGCGGTTTTGTGCCTAACTACATTACCTAGTTGGGTAATGAAATGTTTGCAAAAAACCTACTAAGCTCAGAGAGCACCAAGGACCCCACAGTTCAACTCTGAACTACAAATATTCTCTTCTATTGTTATCCCATTCTGTTGGTCAATGAAAGTAGAGTAGAGTAGAGTAGAGTAGAGTAGAGTAGAGTAGAGTAGAGTAGAGTAGAGTAGAGTAGAGTAGAGTAGAGTACAGTACAGTACAGTACAGTACAGTACAGTACAGTACAGTACAGTTCAGTTGAATAGAGTAGAGTTGTAGGTGCTTCATCACTGGAAGTTTTTAAAGAAAAAACTGGACAGTCACTTGTCTGAAATGATATAGGATCTCCTGCTTGAGCAGGGGGTTGGACTAGAAGACCTTCAAGGTCCCTTCCAGCTCTATTCTGATTGATTGCTATCAGGTACCAATGAGGGGAGTGTATCAGGTTCAGATATCTGAACAGGGTCTACAACAACTCATCACAATCACCTTGCCATGATTGACTCCATTTTGCGATTTACTGTATTTTTCGGAGTATAAGACGCACCTTCCCCCCCCCCAAAAAAGAGGGTGAAAATCTGGGTGCGTCTTATACTCTAAATGTAGCCCCACCCAGCTTCTCAAATGGAGGTTTCAGAGGCTGAAAAAAGCATCAGAAACGAAGCTTCAGAAAGGAAGCCCCCAAACAGAGCTTCAGAGACTTTTTTCCTAAAGCTCTGTTTCGGAGGCTTTCAGAGGCAGGAAAAAAAGTTTTTTCTGAAACAGAGTTTCAGAAGTTTCAGAGGCAGAATTTTTTTTTAAAAAAAGCAAGGGACAGAGCTCACAACCAAGGAACCTGTTGCTAAAATTCACCTCTGGGAACAGCTGATTGGGTGTATTCCAGGAGGCCGATCTACCTGCCAATCAACTTTTTTCTTATTTTCCTCCCCAAAAACTAAGGTGCGTCTTATACTCCAAAAAAATACAGTGTTTTTTTTTTTGCATCATTTCTTTTCCCATCCGTTTGAATGCTTGCTGTGAAAAGTCAGATTCTCATCTGTTTCAGGGCTGATCTGCATAACCAGGTTGCCGCAGAAGTATAGGCCATTCACACTTACTCATAGGCAGGAATGCATGCCAACTTCTATGTCAGTGTTTCTCCATCTTAGCAACTTTAAGACGGGTGGACTTCAACTCCCAGGATTCCCCAGCCAGCCATGGGAGTTGAAGTCTGCCCAGTGGTGAAATTCAAATTTTTTATTACCGGTCCTGTGGATGTGGCTTGTTGGGTGTAGTGTGGCTTGGTGGGCATGGCAAGGGAAGGATACTGCAAAATCTCCATTCTCACCCGACTCCAGGGGAAGGATACTGCAAAATCCCCATTCCCTCCCCACTATGGGACCAGCCAGAGGTGGTATTTGCTGGTTTTCCGACTACTCAAAATTTCCGCTACCGGTTCTCCAGAACCTGTCAGAACCTGCTGGATTTCACCCCTGAGTCTACCCATCTTAAAGTTATCAAGGTTGAGAAACACTGCTCTTTGTCGTCAATGCCCATTGGGAAGTAAATGTACCCCTGTCTTTTCTTGCTACACCTCAAAAGCAATGTTTTTCAAATTAGGCCAGTTCAAACAGTGCTGTATAGTTAGCCTGCTTCACTTAACTCCCTCCTCACTCTAATAAGTTACCTATCACTTTTTACAGGTACAGTGTCGGGTGCAAGAAACCCAGAATAGAGAAAAGTACTAAGAGTCTTTTCAGCTACCTATATGCATTGTGTCTACTAAAATTCAAGCCAAATTGGCATTAGATCAGGGTCAACAGAATTCCCAAGGGGCTGGACGTGGATCTCTTGTGACTGTGTAAGGATTGCAAACTGATGACACATTTAACCCCGCCCTTGGGCTCAGCCTGCTCATTTCCTACATCCCCCAATAGATTTGGAAAAATCTTAGCTTTTTCTACAGGCTTACTAGTGGAGAGTGAAAGGCTCACCTTTTTTGTTTTGTTTTAACAAGTTTGCTGATGAAAATGAAATAGTGGATCTCCGTCCCTCCCTTCCATCCATCCATCCTTCCATCCATCCATCCATCCATCCATCCATCCATCCATCCATCCATCCATCCACCGTGGTGGCCCAATGGTTACAATGCAATACTGCAGGCTACTTCTGCTGACTGCTGGCTGCCTGCAATTTGGCAGTTCAAATCTCACCAGGCTCAAGATTGACTCATCCTTCCATCCTTCCGAGCAGAGGTGGTATTCAGCAGGTTCTGATCAGTTCTGGAGAACTGGTAGCGGAAATTTTGAGTAGTTCGGAGAATCGGTAAATGCCACCTCTGACTGGCCCTGCCCCCATCTATTCTCTGCCTCCCGAGTCCCAGCTGATCGGGAGGAAATGGGGATTTTGCAATAACCTTCCCCTGGAGTGGGGAGGGAATGGAGATTTTACAGTATCCTTCCCCTGCCACACCCACCAAGCCACGCCCACCAAGCCATGCCACGCCGTGCCACGCCCACCAAGCCACGCCCACAGAACCGGTAGTAAAAAAATTTGAATCCCACCACTGTTTCCGAGGTCAGTAAAATGAGGACCTAGATTGTTGGGGGAAATAGGCTGACTCTGTAAACCGCTTAGAGAGGGCTGTAAAAGCACTGTGAAGCAGTATATAAGTCTAAGTGCTATTGCTATTGCTGTCCAAGGGAAAATTAGTACTCACTGTCTCCCAGTTTCTAGTCTGGCACCTTCGCTACTACATCAAACTGGGTTGCCTCCTCTCTCTTTCCCTTAGCATTGAAAGAAACACTATTGCCTTCTCAGGTCGCCATCTCTCCTTAAGGGCACAAGAGCTGAGGTTTTCAAAAAGTTAGCAGCTGTTACTTTGCTCATTTTTATTCTGCAAATTGGACAGGTGCAGAGAAGTAATACGGAAAGACGGGTGTCAAAAGCCACTGTTCAAAAGCCACTGCTAGATTATGTGGGATCTGCATTCACCCTTGACAGCTTCCCCCTCCTCCCATCTGCCCCCCCCCCAAATAAAGGCAGGAATATATTTAGAAAATGAGGTATGATTTTATGCCATCGATGCAGCCATTAAAATATTTAATCCTTAAACATTAAGAATTTTAAACAGCTGATCAACAGCGGCCCATAAAACATAAAGAAATAATCTCTTCAAAGCCTATTTTTGTTTTTCTTGATGATCATCCGAATTTGGGATTTTAACTTCTGCTGGTTATAAAAAAAAAAGTTCTATTACAAAGAGAATATAGAAGACTGAAGATATTATGTTTTCTGTTGTGTTGCAATCATGGAGAACTATTAACAAAGCAAACTCAGGACAACACCCTTGATTGATTACCCATAGTAGACACGTTCCTAGGGGTGTTAAAGTAATCCAGGAAGGCTAAATGTCAGAGAGGATGGAATAATCACCTGACTCCTCCCTTTCACTGGGGAGGGGGGGATGTTTCCCCATGAAAAGAATAATAAATTGCATGTTGACACAAAAGAGATCCAGAGCAGGAGAGTTCAGGGTTCCTGTGAGAAAACTTGAAGCCTGCGTTTTACAGGCAGTTACTGCACTTTATTGCATTGCCAAAACAATAGAGATGGGGGTTTTTTCTCCCTCGTGCCATCACTCAGCTGAACACCTAATTCCCACAATAGAATAACAGAGTCGGAAGGGACCTTAGAGGTCTTCTAGTCTAACCCCCTGCCCAGGCAGGAAACCCTACACCACTTCAGACAAATGGTTATCCAACATCTTCTTAAAAACTTTCAGTGTTGGAGCATTCACAACTTCTGGAGGCAAGTTGTTCCACTTATTAATTGTTCTAACTGTCAGGAAATTTCTCCTTAGTTCTAAATTGCTTCTCTCCTTGATTAGTTTCCACCCATTGCTTCTTGTCCTGACTTCAGGTGCTTTGGAGAATAGCTTGATTCCCTCTTCTTCTTTCAGCCCCTGAGATATTGGAACACTGCTATCATGTCTTCCCTAGTCCTTCTTTTCATTAAACTAGACATACCCAGTTCCTGCAACCCACAAGTATTGTCTTATGTCTAATTACAGGTAGTCCTCAACTTACGAGCTCAATTGAACCCGAAATTTCTGTGGTTCTGGTGAGACATTTGTAAAGTGAGTTTTGCTCCATTTTATGACCTTTCTTGCCACAGTGGCAAGAAGTGAATCACTGCAGTTATTAAGTTAGTAATGTGATTGTTAAAGGAATCTGGTTTCCCCATTGACTTGGCTTGTCAGAAGGTCGCAAAAGGTCATCACGTGACCTTGGGGCACTGAATTTTGATCATGTGACCATGGGAATGCCACAATGCAGTGGTGAAATGTAAAATTTGTTACTACCGGTTCTGTGGGCGTGGCTTGGTGGTGGGGTAATGTGACTGGGTGGGTGTGGCCAATTTTTTTTTTTTACTTTTAAAAGCATTTTTTCTACAACCTCTTCGGCTGAAGAGATTGTAAAAAAATGCTTTTAAAAGCCTCTGATGATCAGGCAACTCAGCTGGGATCGTCAGAGGCTTTTTTTTTTTTAACCTTTTAAAAGCATTTTTTCGGCCGAAGAGGTTGTAGAAAAAATGCTTTTAAAAGTAAAAAAAAAGCCTCTGATGATAGCACGGCTCAACTGGGCATGGGGGGGGGGCAGGGATTTTTGCTACCGATTCTTCGAACCACCCGCCGCCATCGCTACCGGATCGGGAGATCCGGTCTGAACCGGGAGCATTTCACCCCTGCTGCAATGGTCCTAAGTGTGAAAAACAGTCATTTTTTTCATTTCTGTTATAACTTCTAATAATCACTAAATAAACTGTTGTAAGCTAAGGACTACCTTTATACTTATCCATGTGGTAAATCTATATTATTATTATCCTTCTCATCTTCTCTGCTACCTACAGTAATTGGTATCATTATTGTGAGTATTATTAGTCTGTTGTTTTGCTTGTACATTGAGAGCGTGAGCAAGGGGTTGGACTAGCTGATCTCCAAAATCCCTTCCAACTCTGTTACTGTTACTGCTTGTGCACCGGAGACAAATTCCTTGTGTGTCTAATCACACTTGATCAAAAAAAAAACCCACAAACATTCTATTACATACATATTTTAGATCCTGGAGGAAAGACAGAATCCAAATCAACAAACAAATAAAATACCTGAATCTGTAAAGATCTTTAGGACGCTATCTGCCCTTAAGGGACCTGGCGATTTCTCTAAAGAAAGTACAATTGCTTCTACAATCTGGTACCTTTCAGATGGTTTGGGATTACAACTCCCAGAATTCCCAGCCAGGACTGTCCAGCAGCAATTATTCAGGACGCTAAATTGGTGAAGGTTGTCTTATGGAGGAGAAGGGGATTTGCAGGGGTAAAAAAATATCAAGATGGTGATCATAACTAGATCATTGATGACATGGCTGTAGCCACTATCTTGTGGGTTTGGGGTTTTTTTTGACACGCTGTAGACACCATTACTATTCCATGTACACTGTTGAATTACTTTCTGGGAGCTGGAATGATCAAATAGTTTCCATTCTACACATATAAATATGTTAAATATAACATATCTAGGTTGACTTCCTTCCTTCCTTCCTTCCTTCCTTCCTTCCTTCCTTCCTTCCTTCCTTCCTTCCTTCCTTCCTTCCTTCCTTCCTCGTCTCCTCATCTCCTCTCCTCTCCTCTCCTCTCCTCTCCTCTCCTCTCTTCCCCTTCCCCTTCCCCTTCCCCTTGCCTGCCTCCTTCCTTCCTTCCTTCCTTCCTTCCTTCCTTCCTTCCTTCCTTCCTTCCTTCCTTCCTTCCTTCCTTCCTTCCTTCCTTCCTTCCTTTGGTGGCTGTTTCCTTGTAAAAAAGAGAGGATTTTGATGGGGTTCCTTGCATTGGCTCCCGGTGGTCTTCCGGGTGCGCTTTAAGGTGTTGGTTCTCATCTTTAAAGCGCTCCATGGCTTAGGGCCAGGGTATTTGCGAGACCGCCTGCTGCTACCGATAACCTCCCACCAGCCAATACGCTCTCACAGAGAGGGCCTCCTTGGGGTGCCATCGGTCAGGCAATGTCGGCTGGCGGCCCCCAGGGGGCGAGCCTTCTCTGTGGGGGCACCCGCCCTGTGGAATGAGCTGCCTCCTGGAATACGATTGATCCCGGACCTCCGGACCTTCCGTAAAGCCCTGAAGACGTTTTTATTTCATCAAGCCGGCCTAGCCTAAATGGTTTTTAATTGGGATTTTAAATTTTATGGATTTGGGGTTTTAAATTGGGAAGCCAGTGATTTAATTCTTTTAATTATCTTAACTTTTGCATTTGTATGTTTTTTAATTTTGGCTGTTCACCGCCCTGAGTCCCTTCTGGGAGAAGGGCGGTATACAAATTAAATTAAAAGAAAAGAAAAAAAGAAAAAGAAACATGTAGAAGATAGTATTACACATCCTATTTTAACTGCTCAGCATAATGTTACTGTACTTAAGAAGGAGAGAAAAACCATAAATACTTTAATAAGTATTAAAGACTGCTGATGTGGCCAGCACTATACAGTACAATATGGAAAAGCTGTTCTTTCTTCCCGAGACGACTTAAAAGGTTAGCAGCAAACTTTCAGGGCAACAGATTTGCTCCGATTTTATTACTCCAGCTGAGATCATTCTCAGGCCGTCCTTCTCCTGCCAAACTTCTTATCATGGAAAACATCAGCTCCTTTATCTCCTATGTTACAAGCATGTATTTGGGGCCTGGCTGAAAGGGGCCATCTGCACCGAGGAAGCCCAAATTACGGAGCAGATGTGCATCTGATGGGTAATGGAGCCCCCAGCTTTAACTAATAATAGATCAAAGGACAGAAAGGGAAAAGCAACATTCAGGCTGTGGGTTTCATGCATTTACTGCACAAAGAGCTAACTAATCTATATCTAGGGACCGGTTCACTTGGAAAGCATACAGACAAAATTAGAAAAAGAGAGCAATTGCATTTATGGCTCGGAAATCTCTTCTGTACTATGTATGGCTATAAAACCCCAGTAGTTGTTTAGTACATAATCTTTGCCTCACCCAGCAAGCTCTCTGATTTTCTTCACATCGTTTCAGGGAAGAGGCTGTCCCACCATGTTTTCGGAGGATGCCTTCTCGATGGGTGCACAGCCGCAGAAATCTACCACACATATTTTACACACATATCCAGTGGTGGGATTCAGCCAGTTTGCACCACTTCGGGAAAACCGGTTGTTAACTTTCTGAGTAGTTTGGCAAATTGGTTGTTGGAAGAAATCATTAGGGCAGAGAACTGATTGCTAAATTACTTGAATCCCACCACTGCACATATCCTCTCTATATGCCCAAAATCCCGCCCCCCTCTTTTTCCAGACTTCCAAGATAACTTTTTTCCGGATCACAATTGAAAAAGTAGGTTGTAAGAGTGAACAATAGCGGGGGATCTGCAGTGGCCAAAACTTTGAAATCAGATTGCAAAATACCTTTTCAGATATTCTAACTTTGAACGATTACTAAGTGATCAGTCATAAGTCACTCTCTCTCTGTATGTGTGTGTATTTAAATATATATTATAGATCGATAGATGATAGATGATAGATAGATAGATAGATAGATAGATAGATAGATAGATAGATAGATAGATAAATAGATAGATTATATATGTGTGTATGTATGTATGTATATTACAAACTATTCTAAAAATATGAGTTCCAGGTATATTTGTAAAGAAAGAAGCAGACACAGCTAATTACAAGTGGGAGATGGCTGGAAGGGCCTATTACGCATGCAATGGCCAAATTGATTAGTGCCATATAAAGGCAGAGATCTCTGTAATGGTAGTTTAATACTCTGACGATGTCAGCAGATGGCTGACGAAAGCTTAGTAGAATAAGATTTTAATTATTTTAGTTCCAGAGTTCGCAGAATGTATGCTTCTTCCTTTTCACACACACACACACACACAATCTATATAATCTATATATAATCTATATACATATTCATCTATCTATCTATCTATCTATCTATCTATCTATCTATCTATCTATCTATCTATCTATCTATCATCATCATGTCTCTCTATCTACCTACCTACCTACCTACCTTCCTACCTATCTAGCTACCTACCATCTACCTCACTCTCTCAGCCCTCACATCCTGGACATAAATTGTTTCAACTTCTACCCTCAAAATGACGCTATAGGGCTCTGCACACCAGAACAACAAGACACAAGGACAGTTTTTTTCCCAAATGCCATCACTCTTCTAAACAACTAATTCCCACAACACTGTTAAATTAACTAAGACTGTATTACTATTCTTCTTCTCTAGTATGTTGATTGCTTATTAGTATCCTATGACTATCACTAAGTGTTGTATCTTATGATTCTTGATGAATATATTTTATTTTTTTCTTTACGTACACCGAGAGCATATGCACCAAAAACAAATTCCTTGTGTGTCCAATCACACTTGGCCAATAAAGAATTCTGTTCTGTTCTGTTCTGTTCTGTTCTATTCTAATGTGTCTTCTTGAAGCTTCTTCACATCAAATGAGCCAAGCATTCAAACATCATATGTTCCACCTTGATTGTAAACATAAAGGTCTTCCTTGCTCCCAAATTGCTACCACACCCCTTGCCTGCTCTTTGCAAGCTTTTACTCTCCCTGCGCAGGGAGATGGTCAAGCCCCAGTTTGCTTTAATTTATTTTAATTTATTTATTTTTAACTTGCGTCACCTTTCTTCGGCAAACACATCTGCTTCCACTTGTGCTGCGGTTCATTGCTTTTGTTTTCCTGGATTATTAAAAGGGGTGGGGGCTTTTCTTTGTGAGCATTCATAAAAAGCATTATATTTCTTCCTGACCTTGGTCAAGACGTTATTCCTCAAATAAATCCTTTGATTAAATCTATTTGAAATGTTGGAGCCCACACCTCTTCATCATGTTATTGTTACATATTTGAATCAAGAGAAGGAGAATCTTCTCTTCTTGTAAAAAAAAAAAAAGCAGCAAAAGTAGGTGACAATATCTATAATTATATTTAAGAGGCATATAATAATGCCATTGCTACTGAGTGAACATGTACTCCTCTCTCCTAATCTAGTGAAATTAATCTTATAAAACAATTACTACCAACCTGCCTTCCATTGAGGACCTGTATACTGCACGAGTCAAAAAGAGGGCTGTGAAAATATTTACAGACCCCTCACATCCTGGACATAAACTGTTTCAACTCCTACCTTCAAAATGATGCTATAGAGCACTGCACACCAGAACAACTAGATACAAGAACAGTTTTTCTCAAATGCCATCACTCTGCTAAACAAATAATTCCCTCAACATTGTCAAACTATTTACTAAGTCTGCATTACTATTAATCTTGTTCCTATAACCCATCCCCTCCCTCTTATGACTGTATGACTGTAACCTTGTTGCTAGTATCCTTAAGATTTATATTGACTGTTTCCCTATGACTGTCATTATGTGTTGTACGTTATGATTCTTGACGAACATACTCCGAGAGTGTATGCACCAAGACAAATTTCTTGTGTGTCCAATCACACTTGGCCAATAAAGAATTCTATTCTATTCTATTCTATTCTATTCTATTCTATTCTATTCTATTCTATTCTATTCTATTCTATTCTATTCTATTCTATTCTATTCTATTCTATTCTATTCTAATCCTATCCTATCCTATCCTATCCTATCCTATCCTATCCTATCCTATTATATAATTGGCAGTCAGGAGTGGTTATTTTCTCTTGAAAAGCAAGGATTAATGCAGTACTATGGATTTTCAGCTTTTGACTGGCTATTCAAACATTAAATATTTTCCCCAAAGTTGGTGTTCACCAAAATTGCAAACAAAGGGCCACATGAAATTCTCTAGCCTGATGTTCCACAGAGACTGCCTTTCCATTTTCTTGACTTGATTTGGTCTGTAGAACTTTCAAAGGTGCAGCTGGTGATGAAACAGCAGGGAAATTTGAGACTTCTGGGGTTTGAACAGATTTTAAGACCTAACCTAAGATGTGTATTTTGGATCTTTTTTTTAAATACACCTTAAAATGCCAAAGATAGCTCTGCCCAAATTCAGAAGTATTGCTAACCAGTTTTGATGGTGCAAAGTGGGTGCAGGACCAGAAATTGGAGCTGAGGGTGCATGCAATTTGGCATAGTTTGCCTACCTTTCACTACATGGAAAAAGAGTGAGCAGGGAAGACGTAGATTCTAACATTTCTGGAAGTTGTTGTGGTTCTCCTCTACGGCTGAAAGTGGGGGAAAGAAGACCACTGCAACATTATCTCCTTCTTTGTAGAACTTACACCAGGGATGTATCTCTGCCCGGTTGCATAGCCATGGTGGGTGTGGCCTAGTCAGCCTCCTGCACCACGGTGAGGGGGATGTTTTTGCCCTCCCCAGGCTCTGGAGGCTTTCCTCGAGCCTCCGGGAGGGAGAAAACAGCTTCCCAGACTCCGAAGGCCCTCTGGAGGCCAAAAATGGGCCCATTTCTGGCCTTCCCGAACTTCCGGTAAGCCTGTTTTTCACCCTCCCCAAGCCTCCATGTGCGCCCTGCACTTACCTGCATCTAAAACGGGCCATGTGGGGACTCCTGGGAGGGGTGGGCGGGGCGGGGCCAGCCAGGAGTGGGATTTGGGGTTCTCTGAACTACACAGAATCTTAGCTAGAGGTTCTCCCAAACCCCTGCGAACCCCCAGCAGCCCACTCCTGCAGTGCTTACTTTTCCCACATTTCTATAGGCACACAGTGGCAATACAACTGAGTCAAAGAAAGTGGGGGAAAGAAGACCATTGATCAAATGCTCCAGCCAAAGGATCCTAATCCTAGCATGAGACAGAATGAGAGGATCATCTTAGATGTTAGATGCTAGGTTAGGAAAAGAGAACAGTTATAACATGAAATGTGGTCTTCCCTTAAATCTTCTAAACTAGCTCGCTGACTTCAGATGCACATCAGTGGAATCCAATAAAAATTCAACTTACATTTCTGAGTTGGCTTTTGTGTGCCGGCAGGAAGGGGTGACTTCTTGCCCTTTGCCACAGGTGGCTAAACATCTGTAGATGGCTTTGATTATGAAGGATGGGCTGTCCTAGTTTCATCCTGTTTTTCTGGGTCTGGATTCTTGATTCCTTGCCACTCTAGTAGCATGAGCAATATGGCTGTATCTGCAAACCAGGACATTTGAGAGGGAAGCAGTCAGTTCAACAAAAAATACGATGATTGGTTGCAGAAATTGAGTATGCCTAGTCTAGTGAAGAGAAGGATCTGGGTGACGATAGCATGTTTCAATATTTGAAGGGCTGTCACGAAGAAGAGGGGGTCAATCTATTTTCCAAGCCATCTGAAGGCAAGACAAGAAAGAATGGATGGAAACTAATCAAGGAGAGAAGCAACCTAGAACGAAGGAGAAATTTCCTGACAATGAGAACAATCAACCAGTGGAATAGCTTGCCTTCAGAAGGTGTGGGTGCTCCAATACTGGAGGTTTTTAAGGAGAGATTGGACAGACATTTGTCTGACATGGGTTTCCTGCTGAAGCAGGGTGTTGGACTAGAAGACCTCCAAGGTCTCTTCCAAATCTGATATTCTATATTCTAAAACGAGGGTGTCAAACTCAAGGCCTGCGGTCCAGATCCGACCCATGAGGTGCTGAGATCTGGCCCATGCGGCCACCCTAGAAACAGTGAAGGCCCATCCCATAGTGCCTCTGCCAGCAAAAACTGAGCTCAGGAGGGCTGTGTGCAGCCTTCCCGAGCTCCATTTTCGCTGGCAGAGGGTTGCAGCAGGGGTGAAATCCAGCAGGTTCTGACAGGTTCTGGAGAACTGGTAGGGGAAATTTTGAGCAGTTCAGAGAACCGGTAGCGGAAATTTGGAGTAGTTCGGAGAGCCTGCAAATGCCACCTCTGGCTGGCCCTAGAGTGGGGTGGGAATGGAGATTTTGCAATATCCTTCCCCCAGGAGTGGGGAGGGAATGGAGATTTTGCAATATCCTTCCCCTGCCACGCCCACCAAGCCACACCCACAGAACCAGTAGTAAAAACATTTGGATTTCACCACATTTGGGATGCAGGATGCTGTTGCAGCCGAAAACGGAGCTCACAAGTACTGCGGATGGCCCTCTCAAGCTCTGTTTCCGCTGGCAGAGGGTTGCAGGAGGCTATTGCGGCCAAAAATGGAGCTCTGGAGCCCGTTTTCATTGGCAAAGCACGTGGGTTGCCACCAGTGGTGGGTTGCTACCGGTTCCGTTCGGATCTTGCGAACCTGTAGTAACGGCAGAGGGAGGCTCCACCCACCCACCCAGATATCATCACGGACGCTCTGCGCACGTGTGCACTCCCATTGCGAACTGGTGGAAAAGGTAAGCGGAACCCACCCCTGGTCGCCACAACACGAGTGACGTCAAGCTGGCCACCCCAGCCCAGCCACTGGGCCCGGGCCCCACGAGGTCAAACACAACCTTGATCTGGCCCTCAATGAAATCGAGTTTGACACCCCTGTTCGAAAACATTAGGGAACATGTATAGAAAGCTCTATAAACCAGCCTCCTTTTGCTTCTGTGGAGCTAACATTTCCCAACATTTCCAAACTATTACCTCGTTCACCCAGAATGATTTCAAAATGAATCAGCAAGCAGCAGAAGCATAATCTGTGAGCTCCGAGAGAGGGGGTGGGTGGGCATTCCTGCTTCTTTTAATTTGAAGCTGCTGAGTGGATTTCTTAGCATGAATGGGTGGGGACAGAGACAAGTCTTGATATCATTTCTGTGACATGTAGTGGTTGCAATTTAGGAATGGGTAGCCTTGACTCTCCATTCCAACAATTGGCTACAACTGACGGGACTTTTTGGGTGATCTTTCTGCTGGAATGTTCTCAGCAGTTGCAAATGGCTACCAGGGGACAGAATCTCCTCCCTGATAATTCCCAAGGAGTGGGAAATTGTAAATAACACTTTGGGTTGTGTCCTGCTTCTGTCAGCTAACTCTTCTTGGTTAAAAAGATTGATTAGGCTTCTTCAATCCTCTTCTTAGATGGGGGAAAAAACCTTTAAAAGAAATCCTGCTGGGTTTATCTAAGGCCAGCAGTAGAAGTCAGCTAGTGTCCTTGAAAGGACTCTCTTGAGCCCCACTTACATCTGTTCCACCTGGCATAATAGGGCTTATTTTTCTAAATGAAAAAAAAATGAAATAAGAAGCTGCATGATGGAAAGTAACGCGTATGCCTTTGGAATGTATTTTTTAAAATTTATTTACCCATGTGCCTCTGAATTTCAGAAAGAAATTTAAGAGGGAGGGAGGGAGAAATGGCAATCCATAGTTAAGTATGGTATACACCAGGGGTCTCCAACCTTGGCAACTTTAAGCCTGGTGGACCTCAACTCCCAGAATTCCCCAGCCAGCAAAGCTGGCCCCAAAGTGGGGTGGGAATGGAGATTTTGCAATATCCTTCCCCCAGGAGTGGGGAGGGAATGGGGATTTTGCAGTATCCTTCCCCCGGAGTTGGGTGAGAATGGAGATTTTGCAGTATCCTTCTCCTGCCTCACCCACCAAGCCACACCACGCCCACCAAGCCACAGAACCGGTAGTAAAAAAAAAAAAAGATTTCATCACTGAAGCAAGCTATTTGGATTTCAGTTCCCAGAACTCCATAGCCAGCACTCCAGCCAAAGATGGGAAAAGGAGTTAAAACTTAGGCAGGGATTTCTTAAATTTGTGTCACTTCCAGCTAGCAGATGCACGGAAGATAAGGAGCCGAAGGCTACAAGGTGCAAAAGCTTTAACGCGGTGTTTCTCAACAATAACAACTTTAAGAAGAATGTAAAACAATTCCCAGAATTCCCCAGCCAACATTTTGGGAGTTGAGGTCCACACATCTTGAAGTTGCTAACACTGGAGTCAACAATATGATTAGTCGACTTACTTCCACCATGTATGTATTTTATAATTTCTGTTGCTTCCAACATATTTTCTAATTTAATTTTATTATTTTGACTTTTGTTCTGATCTTTGGAATAAGCGAGGTATCAATGAACTATCACATTGTCCACTGGGAAACTTCTTTTTAACTCCTCAATTTATCACTCGGAAGGCTTCCACTTTGCCCTTTGCTACTTATATTTATCTTTTTCACTATTTTCATGTCTTCTCCTGAAATTTCATTCTGTCTTTTTTGTCTTTGATGTTTTAAATTTGTTCTTCTTTATTAGCCTGAGGGGTTCCTTTTTTCCTCCTTTCTTGAAGCCTGAATTATTATTATTTTTTTAAAAAAATGGACATTTGAGTCATTACATGAGTTATAGTTTCATTTAGAGAAAATGCAGATCCATCACGTTAAGAAAACACACCCCTGCAGATAAGCGATGGAAAACAAAAAGAAAAATTGTCTCTTTGTGTGGGTTGCTATAGACACTATAAATGTATTGAGTTTTTTCTAATATGAAACACATGACTGGCTGAAAACACAAGACCTTCATTTGATCTTGTGTTTTACTTCTAGACTACTACTACAGTGATGTTCTAGGTCTCTATTACACAAAGTCTCCTCACTCTGTACTGACTCTGAGACACATACATTGTATTACCTGTGACAAAGATTATCAGTTGCACTGTACAAACAATAGCAATAATATTTAGACTTATAACAGTGGTGGGATTCAAATAATTTAACAACCGGTTCTCTGCCCTAATGACCGGCTAGGTGGACGTGGCTATGGTGGGTGTGGCCAGGTCATGACGGGGAGCACTTGGCCTCCTGCACTGCCCTGGGAGCAAAAACGGTCTGTGGGGGAGGGGGACACGCCACCCCCCCACACCCTGTTTTGGACCTAGTAGGCCTCTTTGCTGCCTCCTGGTAGCAAAAATGGCAGCGAGGGGGCACCACACCCCACACGCCCCGTTTTGGGTCTAGGAGACCTCCCTGAAGCCTCCTGGGTGCAAAAATGGGCCCGGGGGGAGGGCATCGCACACCCGTGCCCCATTTTGGGCCTAGTAGGCCTCCCTGCACTTACCTGGGAGCCAAAATGGAGCACGTGGGGACGATTGGAAGGGGTAGGCCGAACCGGCCCAAACTGGCTGAATCCCACCACTGCTTATATACCACCTCATAATGCTTTACCGCACTCTCTGGGCAGTTTACAATGTCAGCATATTGCCTCCCAAAATCTGGGTTCTCATTTTAGTGATCTCAGAAGGATGGAAGGCTGAATCAACCTTGAGCCCACCAGGATTGAACTCCAGACAGTGGGTTGAGTTTGCCTGCAATACTGCACTTTAGCCACTGTGCCACCACAGCTCTAAACAAAAACCTTTGTAGTTAATAATGAGGCGGGCAGGATTTTTAACACGGAGTAGGAAATTGATTGCTAGGCACTATTTTGAAAAATGAATGATGCACGGACCCAAATATTGAATGTTAAATTTCTGGACGTAGTACATTCTGAACATTGTCCGTCATGGACAAACAACAGTAAATTCATTTTATTTATCTTTAAAATGTAACTGTCTTTAAGCCATAGAAATAATACATTATTGATTATAATAAAACATCACCAAGTTTTATTTGGTGGATTAATCAATCCAAATATTCCGAATAAAAATACACACTATGATTTCCACCTGGAAATGGGATGCATCAATCACATAGTTTTTTTTTTTTCAAATTAAGTTTTCACTAAGCTAGAAAGTAGCATGGATGTCCTCTAGAACAGTAATCCACAATCCAAACTGATCCTACATGTGCACAAATAACGCTTCTCACGCTTGTCCACTGCTTGTGTGATCCAGGTTCCCAACGGGCCACAGACCGATACCCGTCTGCAGCTCAGAGTTTGGGGATCCCTGCTCTAGAAACATCTAGGTGGCCAACCCCAAGGTTGTTTCTTACCTTGATCTTTCCAACAACCATGACTACTTCAGCTTCAGCTGCAATAATACACGAGCACAGAATAGATACAAACTCAAGGTAAACCGCTCCAAACTCGATTGCAGAAAATACGACTTCAGTAACAGAGTGGTCAATGCCTGGAATGCACTGACTCTGTGGTTTCATCCCCAAACCCCCAGAACTTTAACCTTAAACTGTCTACGGTTGACCTCACCCCATTCCTAAGAGGTCAGTAAGGGGCGTGCATAAGCGCACCAGCGTGCCTTCCGTCTCTGTCCTACTGTCCCCATTTATTCGTACCCATTTACTATGTTCATATTTATGTTTATATTTGTATCTGTTATCATGTACATATTAGACAAAATAAATAAATGAAAATGAAATGAAATGAAACCATGCATTTGAATTTCAGTTGCATTTTAGTTGGAACTTGCAATACAAAAACCATAAAGGGTACATACTTTTCTCTGCTCCTGTGCAGGAATTCTGGCAAGTCTTGAAACAGTTTTGAAGGATTGTTGATGGAGAAATAGGAGGAGAAAAAAAAGGAAGCACAAAAGGCACTTTTCACCATTTTCTTGAATTTCCCCTACTCTAAACTTTTTTATTTATTTATTTATTTACTTACTTACTTATTTACTTATTTATTTACTTACTTATTTATTTATTTTAAATAAACAAACAAGTTTGTAAATAAATATTTTCAAACTTGTTTGTTTGTTTGTTTATTATTAATTTATTGCTGCCCATCTCACTATCAACTGACTCTGGGCAGCTTCCAACATAATAAAAATGATAACATATTTATTTATTTATTTATTTATTTACAAACCTGTTTGTTTGTTTGTTTATTATTAAATTCATTGCTGCCCATCTCACTATCAAGAGACTCTGGGCAGCTTCCAACATAATAAAACTGATAAAATATTTATTATTTATTTACAAACTTACTTGTTTATTAATTAATTAATTAATTACTTTTATTGCAGCCCATCTCACTATCAAGTGACTCTGGACAGCTTCCAACATGATAAAAATGATAAAATATTATTTATTTATTTATTTATTTACAAACTTGCTTGTTAATTGATTGATTGGTTGATTGATTGATTGATTTTATTGCTGCCCATCTCACTATTACTCTGGGCAGCTTCCAACACGATAAAAATGATAAAATATGTAAGATTAAAATTAACAACAACAACAAAAAAGCTAAGTTAGGAACCAGTTTACAACTGGTTGGATGGAGGCGAAGGTTTTCTTTTTAACCCATTAACTACCTCCAGTATGGAAGGCCCCCATCGGGATCCCAGGCCAATCAGCAGAACCAGGTTTTAAGGCCCTTTTGGAAGGCCGAGATGGTGGGGCTGATCTCTTTTCAAAGGGCAGGCATGATGTTCTATAAGGCGGGAGCCACAGCAGATCGGACCCCTCCAATCAAAATTCCTTCACTGACAGGGTCCACAGCATGCTCCTTCTGTTGGCATGAGTGGGGCAGGTCAATCCCATTGGGGCAAGATGGTTCCTCAGGTAGTCTGGACTCATGCCATAAAGGGCTTTAGAGGTAATTACCAACACCTTGAACTGGGACCCAGATGCAAGCTAGCAATCAGTGCATCTGGACCTTGCTCAACAGAGGTGTTACACAGGCCACCCTGAAGAATCTGTCTCAATGCATGTCACCCCAAAAGGTATGGATGAAACTTAGCAGCAGCTTCCCAATTATCATTTTTAACATTCAGAAAAAACAATGATTTCACACTTCATGAGTATTAATGACACTCCAACACTGAAGGATTTTAAGAAGAGATTGGACAATCATTTGTCTGAAATGGTATAAGGCCATGATGGCGAACCTATGGCACGCGTGCCACAAGTGGCACGTGGAGCCATACCGGTTGACACACAGGCATTACTCTAGTTCAGCTCCAATTCACACGCGTGCGCTGGCCAACTGATTTTCGGGCCTTCAGGGCCCACCGGAAGTTGGGAAACAGGCCGTTTCTGGCCTCCAGAGGGCCTCTGGGGTGTGTGAGGAAGGCCATTTTCACCCTCCCCAGGCTCCTAGAAAGTCTCTGGAGCCTGGGGAGAGCGAAAAACAAGTCTACCAGGCCTACCTGTGCCATCACATACCAAAAGTGGGGGGAGCACGGGGGAATCACGCACACATGCGTGGGGGTGGGGCACATTGAATTATGGGTGTGGGCACGCTCGCGCACCCCCCTGCCCTCCCTGTCAGGGTGGCAATTAATCCCATTCTGCTTTTGGGTAATTGCACCTTGATTAGAGAATGGATCGTGACCTTCCCTTGAAGTATACTTTAAGAAAATAAACCCGAAGATATATTTTCTAAAAAAAACTCATTTATTTGTTATAAAGAAAATAAAACATCTTACTGGCTAATTAACTACATCTTGGCAAAGCTTTCCCGGCTACCTCTCTTGGCCGGAGAACAAAGAAAAGATTTAGAGAAGAAGAAAAGAATGTAGACATGCGCAGTAGTTACTGATAAGAACTTTGGCAAGCTACGGTAAGTCTGAAAATTCAAAAATAAGAGCTCATCTGGTAAATACAAAAACGCAGTGACACTCCCCCCGCTTTTGGCACGTGATGGCAAAAAGGTTCGCCATCACTGGTATAGGGTTTCTTGTCAGAGCAGGGGGTTGGACTAGAAGACCTCCAAGGTCCCATCCAGTTCTGTTATTCTGTTACTCTGTAGAAGCTATATAGAGCTCGCTCTTGGATGGGAGACTAAGAATTACACAGCTGTTGACTAGATGTTTTTACTTCACCCACTTTTGTGACTGTCTCCTTGAGAAATTATAATTATAGTCCTCAAAGCGGGTGAAAGTGGCTAGAAGAGAAACAAACATTGATTTAAGTGAAATCTAAAGTGTGGTCCTTGGCTCAAGAAAAGATTGTGCAATGCCGTGTTGTAATCAGTTTACTCTCTAGCCTACATTCAACTACCTGAATTCAGATCATTCACATGCAAAGACAACCACACATTTTAAATAATATTTCACTTTAAATTGCTTCAGTCCTATCTGTGGACAAGCAATTTGGACGTATTTTCATCAACATCCTTGGAAAACATACCCAAGTTTTAAAAATAAAAATTGCTTTTCATACTTTCAGACTTATGTCTGATAGTGTAGGATTTATTAAGTGTACAAACTGTACAAAGTTCTATTGCACAGTATGTTAGAGGAACAAATGAAGTGATTGTTTGCAGATTATTTATGTCTACAGAAACTAAGCTTCCCTAACTCACCCTGGAGAAGAACACCATAGGAAAGAGGATCTGGGATTAAGTGGAGGGGGAACTCCCAACTAGGCTAGGAGGGAGATTTCTAAAATCTCATCCTTCTTTTCTCCAAAAAGGAGATATTCTACAGTCTCTGACATCCATGATCCAGAAAGTGTAGAACCACCGACTCTGAATATCTACAGTTATCTAAGGTCCATGTGAAATAATGTTGGATCCTGGGATTGTATCTACTTGGAATCAATAGGTCTAACTTTAATTGAAGAACATATATCATATATAGAATAGAATAAAATAAAATAGAATAGAATAGAATAGAATAGAATAGAATAGAATAGAATAGAATAGAATAGAATAACAGAGTTGGAAGGGACCTTGGAGGTCTTCTAGTCTAACCCCCTGCCCAGGCAGGAAACCCTACACCACTTCAGACAAATGGTTATCCAACATCTTCTTAAAAATTTCCAGTGTTGGAGCATTCACAACTTCTAGAAGCAAGTTGTTCCACTTATTAATTGTTCTAACTGTCAGGAAATTTCTCCTTAGTACTAAATTGCTTCTCTCCTTGATTAGTTTCCACTCATTGCTTTTTGTTCTACCCTCAGGTGCTTTGAAGACATATATTATATATCATATATCGTATATCGTATATCGTATATCGTATATCGTATCGTATAATTTAGAACTGTTGATCCTGGCAGACTGAGACGCAAGCAAGAGCATACGTGTCTTCTCCATAGCCAATTAAATTAGTTTTCTGGAGAAGGGTTTCCTTCTCCAGAAAAGTTAGAACTACTCTCAATTATGAGAATCCAGTGACATTTCAATGGTGGTTTGTATTTCTTCATTACATCAGTGGACAAGGGATCTGTTTAAATTTATACTTTACTCAAAAAATTTCTTGGAGTTGTCAGGAAGTTCTGGAATTTAAGCATGTATTGCCTCAGAGTATCCCTGCAAGACTGTTACCTAGGTTGATTTTAGAAGTGCCACAAAGAAGAGGGAGTCAACCTACTGTCCAAAGCACCTGAAGGCAGGAGAAGAGACAATGGATGGAAACTAATCAAGGAGAGAAGCAACCTAGAACTAAGGAGAAATTTCCTGACTGTGAGAACAATTAACTAGTGGAACAACTTGCTTCCAGAAGTGAATGCTCCAACACTGGATGTTTTTAAGAAGAGATTGGACAATCATTTGTCTGAAATGGTGTAGGGTTTCCTGCCAGAGCAGAGGGTTGAACTAGAAGACTTCCATGGTTCCTTCCAACTCTGTTATTCTATTGTTCTGTAGAAGCTAAATAGAACTGGCCCTGGTTAATACTTGAGTTGGGAGACTAAGAATTACATAGCTGTTGGCTAGACATATTTTACCTTTTAAATAGCAACATTTTCTTGAGCTCTGAGAATATAGTAATAGAAACAGCTGCTTTCTTGATAATCTAATTCATTTCTAGAAGTTGAGGTGGGCAGCAAGAGGTTATATTAAAATCAGAATCAATAGTTGAAAAAAACATGTCTTTACACTTTCTCCAAAATTCTTGAGAGTCAGTCCTTTCCTTGCTTGCATCCAACAGTGGGGTATATTTGCTCGGGCAACTCCCTTTTTCTGTCATGTCTCTGTGATGTTGCCTTCATCTTATCTTCAGTCACGAACAAGACCGTAACGGACTGTTCCTCCTTAAGGAACAGGAGGAAGAGCTGCAGCCAAGTCAATAGTCAGATAAGTGAAACCTAAGTCCAAAGAATGAATGTAATTTGAGAAAGCATCTCAGATGGCATCCTCCCTAGTTCTCCTTAGGATAAAGATGGGTAGGAGGGAGAGAGACATGTTCAAAATTATTATGTGTTACTGTGATCTGCTAACAAAGTGGCTTTAGTATTCATAGTTTTGGTGTTCAATAATAGTCTACCTTGAAGGGCTGACAAAAACAGACTTAAGTTATTCTTATACTGGTGCTAAAGTAATATTTTTCCTTGTAGTTAGATG